>NW_004524601.1:18565480-18597759 GCF_000260255.1 Octodon degus
AAAGCTATAAGAAATTCAAAAGAAAAGGAAAAAAAAGGAATAAAAAAATTAAACATTACTGCTCTTTTCAAGAGACCAGCAGAAATCGACAGTACAATTATCCAAACTATTCTGCATATACCTAAATATATCTTTTCCCTTCTTTCATTTGTCCTTTTCCTCATCCCCGTTTTTCTTTCCCATTGAACAAATTCTTTCCCTTTCACAGTATTTATTGTACCTTTTAGATTTTAATTACTCTTTCAGGTTCTCATGAAACTGTTCATTTGTAATGTTCTGCTTTTAGAAACCTGAAAGGAACTTTCATGTCCCAAACAGCCGACAGCCCGAGCCCGCTGTCTTCCTCTCGGCCCAGCCAGCCGCCCACAACACCCGCCTATGCAGCGGAGCCCTGGAAGCCCCGCTTCTGTGGGCCGTCAGGGAGCACTGGATCACTTCTCCTTGGAGGTCAGGCCTCGACCACGGAGGAGCAGAAGAGCGAAGTCTCAAGGCTGAAAGGGCTTGCTGCCAAGCAGCTCCGAAGTAAAGAAATTGGGAAATAGCTCTTCTCTACATTATATGGCTTCATTATTTTTTTCTCAGATGCTCACTAATTTACTGATGTGTTGACTATGATCCTCAGTAAAAATCCACTAAAGAGCTATCAGCAGCCTTTTCATTCTCAAATTTGCAGCCGAGTGTGAAGGTGAGCTACACAGGTCTGCTGAGGATGACGCCACCTCTGTTTATGCAGGCAAAAAAGTATATCTATTGATTTATTGAACTAAGGCTTGTCTTCTTCCTAACTACTATAATTAATGAAATATGGTGGGGGTAAAAATAAAGCAGTAAGGAGTTCCATGAACCCAGCTTCCTAGCTTATGGCATCTGAGGATGAGCCATTTTCTTGGGGTGTGCAGGAAACTGAGATTGATTTTCAACTGGAATATGCCCAAGCCTCAACTCATACCCTTTCCCTGAAAGTAAGACCTAGCCTTGAAAACTAGAGATCAGAAATGCCAGCCCCAGTCAGCCTATCCTTGCCTTACTGCCATCACTGTTCTCTTGCTTAGTGACGACTCCAAAAAGCAGATAGAACAAAGCAGTACTTATCTGTCTCCCCAAAACAAGAGTTGTCACTTGTCAAGCCTCCACCCCTTGTGCTGTACTTTATTTACATTGAAGTCTAAACTTTAAAGACTTCTGCAGTACACTTCTCTGTACTGACATGCAACGTGTGTGGTATCTTGGTCATGTACTACTGTGTCTGTGTCTTTTGCCATGTCTATTGATTTCACCACCAAAATACATGCCTTGTGTAAGTTTCTCCTTGATGCTAGAATGGGGAATTAACCTGTTTTACTCAGAATAACAATAACACTGTGATTTAATCAGAGTAGGTGTCAAAAGTTTACTGATTACATTCGAGAATTGTAAAACTTTATTTTAGTAACTTATGGGCATTTAACCACTATTTCATTAATAGTTCACAATGAATAATAAAAATTTAGCTTTGACTCCATCACTAAAAGCTTAAAGCAGAAGATTAAAAACAAAGTCATACAAATGCTTTATAGCATAGTAAGAAAGGTAGAAAGGGTCCTTATTCTTTGGTCAGAATTAGTTTTACTAATGTTTTAGCAGTTCAGATTTAATTGAACAGAAAGGTGTGTGTTAATATTGCTTGGACAATTAAATGCTGGTATCTTGTATTCTGAGTAACTAATTTAAAGATAACAACATGCAAGGTGTCAACCATTGTTACCCTTCCAGCATCTTGTTTGTAAATTGTTTTTGTTATTTTCTCCTTAAAATAAAAAATATATATATATCATATTGAACTGGGTATACCACATAATCTAACAGATAGTTTTAAGAATGGAAGGTGGGAGGAGAGAACTGGAATAGCATAACTAAAATATAAGTCTGATGGGGGACGCTTTTAAAATTTTAAGTGAGTCTGGTGCTATAACTTAAGAGAAATTGGTGGAAAAGATGGAGAATGGTTTACACAAATGAGACCATCCAGAGTAAGTCTTAAGAACTGGTAGAGGAGAATGACTTCAAAGAATCAAAGAGCGAGTGCATAGCCGGGGTACAGCACAGGAAGCCATTCGAAAGGACGTGAGAACACTGCAGTGAAATCAAACACGAGCAACGGAGTGTTTGATAGATGTCTCCAATTGATTTTTATACTTGATTTTCAACCTGCTGTCTTCCAACATAGTACTAAAATTGCAATTTCATTTTTTGTCAACTACAAGTTTATCACAAACATATCTATTTGTTACAATAGTTTCTTCGTAATTTCATAAACAGCATCATGCTCATTTTAAGGGAAGTGCTAAGGAATACTTATTTTGTGAAAATTATATTCTCACAAAAACATGCTCAGTTGGCCAAATATTCCACACCACGGGACACATAATAATTCCACACTTGTATATACTTCTTCTAATGTACTAGGAAGCATTGTATAGTAGTTCTCTTACCAACTATTACTATCTTTTAGGGACACTGTTTGCCACTGCCTAACACTGTCAGGAGAGGAAAAGGGTAGAGCCATCCTCTAATGAAATGCACATTGAGGAGAACTTCGCTGCTTTTCCCAGCAGGGTGTAACAAGGCAGGCTGTCATATCTCACTGGTGGGTGGTAGGCTGTGTGCGACCTATTTCTCAAGCCCTCATATTCTTCTTGGAAAAGAAAGAAACTGAGCTAGACGGGTTAGTCACATACCTCTGTGCCTCGCCACCTGTACCGGAAGAGCTGAGAAGCGATCCCAGTGCTTTCTGAAGCCAGGCCCTTCTGAGTCACACAAACAATCCTCGCAGGACGCTTCATCTGCTGCACGCCCCACCACAGGTAGGAAAACAGAGGCCAAAAAGATAAAGCCAATCGACACTCTTTCCATCCTGCCACATCTCACTAAACCATTTTCTCATTTTTCACAATCCACAGTAGAGCCAGCCAAATAGCTCAGCAGATTAAAGTGCCTGCAAGCAGACACAGGGACCCTGGGTTCGATCCCGGGGCCTGCCTTGCTGGCCCCGCTCCCAGGGTGTGTGAGATGGCAATAGAGACTGGGTGTGGTGGTGTGCATCTGTAATCCCAGCTCTTGGGAGGCTGTAAACAGGAGAATCATGGTGAGTCCAATCTAGTAGTGAGACTCTGAACACCTTGTAGACATGTCCCTAAACTACAGAAAAAAAGAAAAGAATTCACAGTGAAGGTGAGTGGTCTCTGCTATCACTTAAAATGAGTAAATGGCAGCACCCTGCCAAAACAAGAAATATTTCAAGTTTGTGATTTTTTCCCTTTCATTTTTCCTTTTAGTTAGTGTGAGGATTTCACTATGGCACACCTTGGCATTGCTAAGAGGTGGAGTTTCAGCTTGGCTCAGTTGCTTAATTTATTGGGTGGTTGGACCACACAGACTGCACAAGGATGGGAGAAGAAGTCCTTCTATGGTGCAGCTCACGGATCATTGACAGTAAGCCACGTTGTTCATCTGTATGTCGTTCAACATGGCTTGGCATGACATAACTCGGAAATGAAAGCTGAGTAGAGAAAAAGGGCCCTTCTGACAATTCCTTAGACGTTAATTTCACATAACTCTTAAATGGTCTTCAAACGTTAGACCTTTGTTATGTGTTGGAATGAAGAATGATAAGGTAAAGTAAATGCTAAGCAATCATGAAGGACCGTGGATCAGAACAAGCTCCAGCCACATTCCTAAAGAAGATGAGGAAACTTAAAATGCAACATACTCATATGACCATTGGCATGTACAGCTTTTTTTGGATATAGATGATGGTTGATGGGCTGTCCCTGGAGGCCTGACAGTGCCTTACCCTGCCTGAAGGGTCCCTGGATTTCCTCTGTGACAGCTGGAGCTCATTCAAGGCATCCAGTTGGCCTTTGGTCATGCAATCATCTAAGCTCCATAAAGAGCGTTCTTCATGTGAATGTCTCCAACTCTGGAAATAAATTTCCACTTCTGCCTTGGTGAGCCTGTAAAGTTCCCACTATTTTTGTCTGAGACTCATTAGAAACCATCAAAGGGGCTGGGGAGATGGCTCAGTGGAATAAGTGTTTCCCTGGCAAGTGCAAGGGCCTGAGTTCAGTCCCCTGTTCCACCAAAAAAGAAGAAAGAAAGAAAGAAAGAAAGAAAGAAAGAAAGAAAGAAAGAAAGAAAGAAAGCAAGCAAGCATCAGATATTTGTGGAGGTCATTTGTCTTGTCTTGTGAGTTCAGAATTATGCTCTAACCATCCTCGAATGTCTCAGGACTCTAAACCTTGAGGTTTCAGATTCTCGTAGCCAGGTAGGTAGGGTAGGACACACCTGTTATCCCAGCAATTGGGAGCCTGAGGCAGCAGGATTGCTGCCAGCTTGAGACCTGCCTGAGCTACCTAGTAAGCTCCAGAGCAGCCAAATCCATACAGTAAGACCCTGTCTCAGCATAAAAGTCTCATTCATTGACTTAAGTTTTGAATCCCAGAATGTTTGCCCCATGTAAAGAAGTGAAAATGCCATAGAAAATGAGCTATGACTTCATTTTTCACTTTGTGGACTCAAACAGCTAAAG
This sequence comes from Octodon degus, assembly GCF_000260255.1. Classification (NCBI taxonomy): domain Eukaryota; kingdom Metazoa; phylum Chordata; class Mammalia; order Rodentia; family Octodontidae; genus Octodon; species Octodon degus. Next base: position 18,570,048 of record NW_004524601.1, read on the forward strand.
CACTTGGGGATTCCAGGCTTCTGTAGTAACTGGGTGTGCTACCAAGGTGAAAGGGGATCACGTGTTTATGCAATTCATAGATCCCATATCTCTTCTATTAACTTATTTTTAAAATCTGGGGACATCAGGGAACTCCCTTTTGTTCTTATTTCTAATTTCCATGAATGTATGAGGCTGAAACTTTTAAACAGAAACCAAATCACCCCCAAATTCGCCTGTGATAGGAAATTCTAAAAATCTCCCTTCAAATCATTCCATATTACATCTCTTGTTCCAGTTTTAGATGCGCGGTAAAGCTTTTAAGTGACCTCAGAACTCCTGGGCATAGCTAAATCTTCACTTCGCCCTGGTTGCATTTAGTCTGCTCATGTTTAAAAGACATCAGGCCCATTAAATATAATCATAACCATATTGCCTCTGCTTCACAGTAAGTGGAAAAGGATAGAGGCCACAAACTTTAATATTCAGAAGGCCCGGTCTAGGCAGGGTTTTTACTGGCAGACTTGTCCCGCTCTGGCTCCAAAGGCAGAGAGAAAGAATATTTTGATAGAGTGCATTAAGGCCCTTATCAAGACAGGATATTCAATACGAAAAAGAAAGTCATAATTCATACTTTCAAGTATTTTAAGAGGTAAGAAGACAATCTTTTGTTGCAAAGAATAAAGGATCAATTGTTGCAAACTAGGAAATTTTACTCACATTTGGTAGAAGAAGCTGTATTTTCTAACCTCTAAATTGACCAGTGCTGAAATAGAAAACTAGAGATAATTATAGATTCTTCTCTGAGATATTTGAAACAGAGTTAGTCTCGGGGACTTAGATAGGCTTATGTGTCTCATGAAGCCATGTGGTTTACACTTAAGTATTTTCCACAGTGCTTTCCTAGCTCTAGATTTAGAAGAGCATGTTAATCAGCTTTCTACCACGATAGAACTAAAACACCTGAGATAAGGTGGCTAACACACAGGACAACGGATCATGGGTCACAGTCTCTGAGGTCCATTGGCCCCATTGCTTTGGCTCTGTGGTGAGGCAGACTATTATGTGGGGGAAGTGGTCATGTACTGCAACCGAGAGCAAAGAGAGAGAGAAAAAGAGACCCGTGCCCCAGTGTCACTTCGGGACATTTCTCCTGTGACTGCACTTCCTTCCACGAGGTCCAACCTCCTGAAAATCACCACCTTCTAACAGCAGCATGGGCCAGCAGCCAAGCCTTCAGCATGAGGACCTTTTGGGAACACGCATGACCCAAACTGAAGCACACTAGTCGTCAAATACACAGCCTCCTCTAAGTCAACTCAAAGCCAGGTAAAGATCGAGTACCTTGTCAATGAGATGGAATAAGTTACATAGAGCAAATTTGCCGTTTATTGCTGCGTAGAGGAGATTTGCCACTAGGCGTTCCTCCAGTGAAAAATTTAGAAAGCACCACCAAACTACAGACCATAAAAGCAAACATCAAAGGCCACAAGGGGGGACAGAAATGTTCCACAGTAGAACTTCATGGAGGGGGCCATAATCAGATGAACTTGATCAGAAGAGGAACTGGAAACACAGAAGGAGAAGCAGTTTGCTGCAAAGTCACTCACACTGCCAGCCCCAGAAAGTGTCCGAAGACACTGGCAACATCTTTAGTGGTTCTCCATACCAGTGGTGTTAAACCTATGGAAGGCATGTTGTCGTGTTTTTCTTTTATGACACAGATAATGGTTGAGTTTTTTCTAAACTAAAACCTCAGTAGTCAGGTGTAATTGCAGTTGTGGGGGCCTTGTGATAAATAAGTGGATTTGGGGTTGTTGTGTGGGCACTAGTCTCTAAAAGGTTCACCCTTGTTGTCCCAAATTTCAGGCTTCCAGAATCTTTCTACTGTTACCTAGCATTCAGACTTATTCCTACAAGCAAATCCGTCCTGTCTGCCCTTTTTAATCACAGAGATGTACCTTTTGCTCTTAGACTTTCCCAGGACTGATGTCTTCAATTCAGAGTTTAATCCCTTTTTGCAGTGTTTTGAGTTAAATTGATTTACTAGTTCACATCAGAGGTTTGTATATCCTTAAGTTATGTTTCCCCCCCCAAAAAAAAATGCTTCAGGGGATGAGAATTCGAATTCATTTACTTGGAAGAACATTTTTGTTGTCCCTGGAATTCAACTAGTCATGTACCTGCCTCACCAGTAAGTTTAAAAACTACACATATTAAAATAGTTGCATATTCTATTTCCCCTCTAACAAATATAAACAGAATATATAGGTATATATAAACATAAAATCAAATTATTCTTTTACAATAATTTATAATGAAATGTTTCTTCAAACTCCTGAAATTTTCTAAAAAGTAATCTATATCTTTTGCTTAAGAATGATTGTAATTCACTGATACCATCAAACATGGAAAGGACTTATTAATAATATTTCCTTAATGAAGAATTTTCTTTACTTTATTAAATGACTGGAGAGATTTGCCAAGCATGGTTTAATGGCCATGCCTGTAACCCCAGCACTGAAGGAGGCTGAGTCAGGAGGATGGCAAGTTCAGTGTCAGCCTGGGCAACCAAGCAAAGCCTTATTGCCAGGTAGAAAGGGCTGGAGATGCAGCTCAGTGGCTTAATCCTGAAAATGTTACATCTATGAAGCATCTTTAATTACTAAAGATATTTCTAAAGTCCCTTCCCTAATTGCTGGGCTATTTCAATGAATTGAAGAGAATGTTGAGTTTAACCAGAATTTAAGGTTGTACCATTTTCTGTTCATTAAAGGTTACTACATTTTAAAGCCAGAAAAAACCTATTGCTTAAAAGTAGTCATATAGAATTAGTCCAAAAAATTAAGCAGTAATTTTTTTCCTTTCAATAAGCCAATAGAGATTAAAAATTAAGCAGTAATTTTTCCTTTCAATAAACCAATAGAAATTAATAGTACAATTAGCTATCTTGCGTCTTTCTTTCTTTCTTTCTTTCTTTCTTTCTTTCTTTCTTTGTTTCTTCCTTTTCCTCATTCCAGTTGTTCTTTTCTTTTGAGCAGTTTCTTTCCCCTTCACAATATCTAGTGTACCTTTCAGATTTTATTTATTCTTTCAGGTTGCTACTCTAGGGAGACAATATGATGTTTACACATGCATATCTGATTTCTTTCACTTATGAGTATGGCCTCTACTTTCATCCATTAACCTATAAAAGCCTCAAGTTTATCTTTTATAGCTGACTAATACATTGTATAAAAATAACACAACTTTTTTTACCCATCCTTCAGTTGATGGGCAATTGGGTTGTTCCCAAGATTTAGCTATGACAAATTGTACTGCTATGAACACAGGTGCAGATATATCACTGTGGTATGATGTTTTCAGTTCTTCTAGAAAAATACCAAGGAGGGGAATAGTTGGGTTGACTAGGACCTCAAATCCTAGTTTTCTGAGGAATCTCCACACTGATTTCCACAGTGGCTGTAGTTTACATACTTAGATCTGGTAATCTGGACAGTTACTTTGAAGACAACAACACACAACATAACAACAATTGTTGAATTCTATCATCTTATTTTTTCAACTTCTGTATTGTTTCTAAAGTTTTTTAAAATTATTTTTATTCTCTCTAAAAGAAAAATGTGAGGCTTTTTATCATTGTTCATATAAGTTCAGATAATATCTGGAACATAAAGAATTGCTGAATAAGGCAGAAGTATTCAATAAAGACACAATTATAAAGATCTCATTCTTTTTGTGTTAATATAGTTTAACTCCCATATATCACATGCAAAAACCTAGACAATCAGCCAATGACCCCAATGATTATACTCTGCTATTTTTAAGGTAGATTTATGTTAACTCTTTTAATGATTGCAATTACTTTTGAAGGAAGAATATGCATTGTAATCTCTCTGTTACAGATCAGAAAAGACCACAGCCTACTAAAGACCACCACCCAAATAGGCTTTGGATTGTTAGGGTTTTTTTTGTTTGTTTTGCTGCTCTCAGGACTCTTAGCATTATCTGCCCAGAAGTAAAGTGCTAGGTCATTTTTTGTGGGAAAACTATAAGCTTTTAGGGTTTGTGCAGCAAGAATCCATCATTAGTCTAGAATCTCTGATTCCCAAGCGCACTGATATGAGCACTGTACACAGCCATAGGCTGATCAGCCTCTTACCCATTAGGAGAGATAATCCCATGCGGGAAGATGATATTACAAAGATGAGAGGTTACGTGCATCTACTATTTCTCCAGTGGGGCTTATAACATAGAGAGAAGAGATCCATTAGGAAAATAAGGTAGCGCCATCTAGTGATGGGGAGGTCTGATAAGAAACAGATCACCAGAGAACCCTACATCTGTTTCTCAGATATGTAAATATAATCCCTAATCTATTATGTGGTCCAGACAAAGGATTTATTTAAACTTTGGTTTGCCTAGTCATAGGGATTTAATGTCCATACAGAGCCATCACCACATAAGAGAAGTTCTAATGCTCAGCGCATGTGCCAGGCTGCTGGGAAAGCTTGGGCTTCATCGTCGGATTCATGGGATTTTTGTCTTTGGAATTCATCAGTTCTCAAGGAACAGCTTCACAAAACTCACTTCAGCTCTTGCATACAGACTTTCCTCGTCTGTAAAATGGGCATATTTTATGCTCAAGAAAAAATAGCTATTATTTCAGGCATCCAAGTGAGAGTCTCCTACATAAATGGAAGCCACTTAAATGAAGGCTCCTTGCACAGCTTCAGCATGGACAGATAGTAGAGGCCTGCAGAACTCAGGAAGCTGCTCCCTGGTGGTGTGTAACATACTAGAAATTGGGCTGCAGCATCCTTTGAATGAGGGACAAATGAGTTCCAGGACACGGTAGAGATGTTTACCACAGTGAGCAAGGCAGAAATGGAAAAGTACTACAAGATTACCTCAGAACAGAGACGATCTAGTCATTATGTTTACTTACTTGAATTTATTTGTAAACTGCAAGAACATACCATTTGAAGAATCCAAACATATACTTACTAATTGACATAATACATTAGAAGACAGTTTTAAAATATTACAGCCTTTTGAGCGTAGAAGATTCAATTCTGATTGTCTTTGCATCAGTAATGAATATCTTAGCTGTTCCCATCAGCTGCAAATTCTCCTGTATTTCTTTGAATAATGAACATTCTCTAAGTATGGTCTTTTCTTTTCACATATTTCTCTAGTTAGAATCCAGAAGACAAGGACTATTTTACCCTGCTGTTCTTAAAACAGGCCATTTACTACAACCTATCATTAGATGTATTATGTTTCCACTAGTCAAGCTTTTTTGTCCTCCCTTGTTGTTTATACCTGCAAAATACCTGACACCAAGTTCTGCCTGGTACAAATTATTGCCTTGGCCTTTCCTGTCCCATTTATGCTTCTAGAAGGAGCATTGAAATGCAAGACTAATTCACCCTGCTCAGTAAGTAAATAATGCATATGCTTTGCAAATCATAGTTCTTCATCAGGAATAATAATAAAGTTTTGCTTTTTACAGGAAATGGAAAATAAAACCTCAACAAATGGATGCAGCCATTCAGAATGGCTCTCAAATGGGCAGTGCTGAAAATTGATCTGGTTCTTTGTCAATTGCATTATTCAGAGATGACATCAGCAGTAAAGCTATAGCCTGTGCTGGTTTATTGCCCCATCCCAGGACATGAATTTAAAAAAAAAAAAAAAACTCTGAAAAAGAAAAGGTTTCTCTAGGACTGTAATTTAAGCATGGAAACGTAATTAAACAACTTTTCACCAGTCTCATCATTAAGCACTGAACCAGAGACCATCCAAACACCTGAACACATGATGACCGGTGCTAACAAAACATTTCCCCGCATACCATCAACGCTGTGCCACTTTTAAAGACAAGCAGGGTGTTGCACGAGCTAATCTCTGTATTTTTTGCTTCTGATTTTGTTTATGATCCATTTACCCAGTTGTTAGAGTATTGCTAACTCAAATTCAGAGCTGCAACTTTTCGCCCATGATGTACTGTTAGATGATTTTGAAACCATCCTATTTATACTGTTAGATGATTTTGAAACCATCCTATTTAGACTGTTCCATCAGTCCAAAGGACACCATGCTCTTTACCTGGGGGATTATGTTCATTGAGAATCACAAGTGATGCTGGTGTGGGTCTTCTTTTCCTGATCTGTGAACAACAAAGGCCCAGCTAATGTCAGTGACAATCATACATGGCCTTGATTACAGTTTGCAAAGCAAATACTTTCTAATCTTCTTCCAGCATGCAAAAGTCAACTTCTGGAGAACACACTGTGCATCCTTGCTGACTATTGTTCAGAATAAAAAGGCAGAGAATGGAACTGTCAGATATTCCTCTTGCCTTCTTTGATCACAAAACAGCATTTCCACAAAAAGAAATCATCATATATAATCAAAGGATGCAATTGAAAATGAATGTATGTGGAAATACAGGGACGGCTCGCTCAAGTTAATGGCTCTCTTGGAAGCTCACAATATTGGTGATGCTTTTAAGATCCATTATCCTTATCTCTAAATGGGTAAGAGGAACTTGCAAACCTCAAATTTCTAGTATATGTTATACTTAAATTAGTATGAGTTTTAAGTTTCAATTAATATTAGCTTTTATTTTCTAGTATAAAATTTGGAACACATATCAGTAAGTAAACTGTGCATATGAATCTTATAATGTGTAATTTATTTGAAAGTAAGAGGTTTGGTGCATTTTCTCTTCTTTAAAAGCTATACAAGCATACCAGACTCAAGCTTCTTGCTTCTGATGTCCATTATTTTGTTAATATGCTCGCTCATAATTAAATTCCTAAAGTATACATCAGTAGGATAAAGGCTAAAAGGCACCAATGACATCTTGTCTAAGAGAGAAGCCGTGCTCCTTTCACACAAATGTTCAAGGTTGCATATGTCTGTCCTGAGTCTAGACGCATCTCCTTCAGATTATCAAAATATCTTCCAAAGCAACCAGTCTCAGACTCAATTACTATTTTTACAACTTTGTACCAGTATTTGGGAAAGGATGCAGGAATACTTGTGATAAGAAATTAGTGATTGAGACCGATTTTCCTATAAATTCCTTTGCTTTTGGTTCCCTACAGAATACATTTGTAGCTTTATCACAAATGTTCTTCTAAGTGGTACCACTGCATTGAATCTAAGAAATCTAACAATGAAAGGGGATAAAGATGTAACCAATATTACACTTTAAAGAAAAATAGAGGTAGTATTGAAATATTATTTATACTAGCCAAACAAAATGTTTTAAAATTAAATATATTTTTCAAATCCTATGTATTAAATACTATATATATATAATTACTGTCCAGGGTATACAATGAAAACAATGTTAACATATTAAGCCTATAACATGAAATTATTTGGGGATCTAATGTTTTCTTTGCTCCACCAATCATTTTACAAATAATTAAATAAAATGTTACTAATTTTGAGATTTTTTTAAAACTTCCTTGGAATGTTGAACCTGTTATTTTAATTAAAGCAAACATTTATAGATCTAAATTTGGAATACCAACAATCGTTGCTTCTAATGAGAGCTAATTTTACATGAAACTGCATTTTAGCCAAAAGTTTCCCACCGTAACCCAAATCCACATTAGAAGCCAACCTACTTCTCATTCAGATATCCTAAAACTTCCAAAAGTTAGGCCGATTCAAGAGGTAGAGAACCTTCCCATGAACAGGAAAGCGCGTTCACGTTACCTGGCACAGAGGGGCTGACCCCACCCAATTCCACTTACCTGTTCTGCGGCCTCGGGTGCAATCTGACTCTGAAATAGGGGTACAGCAAACTGTATCTTTTTGGGGCTGTTTGGCTCCATGATAACGATGAGAATTAGTCAATGATGGAAAGAGCTCCGGAAAGCTAACCCCAAGTGGGATCCGCTGTGTCCCTCGCCCACACTCCACCGCAGCACACACGGTGCTTTGTAATAAACAGCTGTGATTCCAGACTAAGCAAGTGAAGATGCCAAGGTCTGAGGAGGTCCCTTCTTCACCATCCACAGCAGTGCCCGGCTTGCCTGTTCCCCCACCAGTCCTTGGGTTCCTCTCAGCACAATACGGAGAGGAACAATAAACTAATTGTGTGCCTCTTCACTAATACACATGCCAAGCATTCACTCAGCAGCTAATTGAAAATGCAATGCTAGCCTTCAAGGACCTGCTGCCCTGGGATTTGAAAGAAAGGCTCTATCCACTGCACATTACTAACGGGCTGCTCAAAAGTGCAGTGTAAGCTCCCTCGGAGGACTGCAGGGATGAAGATTCATTATTGATGAACAGAAAGCAGGAAGTTCTCAGAGTCGGGGGAGGGTTTAGTCCACAATCATTTCATTTCTCTTCTAGTAACATTTTACCCTCAGCCACCCAAAAACGAATGACCATGGAAATTAAGCCACAACCAATAAAGTCAGCTATTGCTTAGCAAGGTGGTTAGGTTGGGCCGATCTTTAAAGGCAGAACATCTGTGTTCAGCATTCCTTCAGGCTGAGCGGACTCTGTCATCACCGTGAGCTCCTCTGGCCTCAAGCAACTCACAGGCTGGGTCTGAGCCCCTACACCTTCAACAGAAAACCGTGCGAGCTGGATTTGATGACCTTTAAGCTCTTGTTCTGTTTCAACATTCTATAAATGGAGTCCACAGTTTTCATTAGCGTGGAAAGTATTGAACAGCTAAATTTAGCAAATAGCTCGGAAGTCGTTGCTACTGCAGTGACCTCTGTTTTATTTCCTGGTGGAGCCGGTTAGAGGAAGAATTAGAAGAATACAACAGGGATGGGAAAACATTCCTGTTTCCTCCACACTGTGGAGGCCTGTGTGGCTCAGCGTGGATCATGGGATGCATGCAGAGAGAGGGATTTGAGGAACAGTGACAAAGAGTTAGGCTTCAGAGACAGAAGATGGTCATGGCTCACGGGCAGGAGGAGACTGCTGGCTGGGTCACCATGTCTATATCAAACTTGGGGCGGGAGCCTCTTCAGATGGCCTATTTAAATATTGGCTAATTAGGTATTTACAAATGAAGTTTTTTCCCTTTTTTTAAAAAAAAAAAAAAAAGTTTTGGTTCCATATCAGGAATCCATCTTAATGATTTAAGTATGCAATCTTCAGCTGAAAGAATATGGACAGTCATATACATTATTCAAGCATTTTCTATACCCACTAGGGGAAGAAGCAACAAAACAGATGTGAAAGCACTTTTAGTTGGAGAACAGCGCTGACCAACAAGAAATCCTGTGACAGGCTCACCCTTGTAGCACTGAAGGGAAGTTCTAAATCACAACGTTTTATGAAATAGCTTACAGACACACACACAGAAATGAACTATATCATTCATGAAATTAGCACTTACTTCTTCAAATGATATAAAACGAAAGCAAGACAATATTTTTAGTGATGAATTAATATAAAACTTAACTTACTATAATAATTAAGTGCATGAGCTTGAGTTCAAACCCTGACTCTGCTTTTTATTAAGTTAATCAGCTTGGGTGACAACAGAACATTTTCTTACAAGGGTTAGATGAGTTCATTCCTGAACAGAGATCATGACATGAATGTCACATAACCACTTGGCAAAAGACAGCTATATATTATTTTTAAACTAGATTTTTCAAAAGAACTATATATATATATATATATGAATTAAGAATCTCTACTTCCTTGGAATAATTTCATATTTTGTAATTTCAAAACAGCTAGAACAATAAGACAAAAATGAAATTCTATATACAGTATTGCTATGATATAAATACCAATAAAATGATTGCCATTAACTAATTGCCCTTGTTTGAATAGTCTGGCCAGAGGCAACAACATAAGGAGTTTCCAGACCCTTGAAGCTTCCTGTTCTTCTTGAGGCCAACTGTGTATCCTTCAGGACTCAGCTGAGAGAAACACTGCTTCTGGGAAGCTTCCCTGGGTTTGCCCTCCCACAGGGCCTGGACTCTCCTCCTCTGATCAGCCCAAGCAGAGTGAGCTCTGCTCAGCATGATCGCTACCTGTCTCTTAATGTGAAGATGTTCCACCTGCCCGTATGCACACAGCAAATTCTTGTGGAGTACACACTGCAGTCCACTCCTTGGCAGGCCTTTTGGTAAGGCTCCAGAGGAGAGATTGTGTTCAAAGGTGAATGAAGGCCTTTTAAAACTAAATTGTTAAAAAATAATAATGATAAAGCTAAATCGTTATTCTAAGAATTGAAAATGTAACCTAAATCTAAAATTAACTATTTTTTAGTGGAGCTTAAATATGAAGTATAGAGTTTTATACACATCAGTGGATATAGTTGTAGCAAACACTAGGTGCACATTTTTTTTCACTAACCTTTCTATGGTAGCATATTCCAGGTGCTATTATGATTACCTTCTCTGTATTAATCACATGAAATTACCTTGAGGTAGATATTACCAGCTTTACTTCAAATCTAAATATATTTCACTTTTATTGTGTTACAGTATATATATATCCCCCCACCCCATGTGTGAATATGAGAGTGCACGTGTGTGCTAGAGATTGAACCCAGAGCCTTGTGTATACGAGGCAGTCTCTACCGTGGAGCTACATCCACAACTCTCTACCGCTAATTTAAAATGAGGAAATTATGAACCAGAGGGTTCAGGTGACTTGCCCAAGGTCATTTAGCTATTGATACATGGCAAAGCAGGGTTTGTCTGCAGCCTGGGCTTTTGATCACAGAGGTACTAAGACAGCCACCTTAACATAAAGGCCTATGGAGAAGTCAGTGGAAGCCACCAGAATCTCTAGAGCACTTACAAGTTCTGACACAGGAGTGACACTTTTGTTAGAATTGCTTAGAATAATCTTAACTTTTTTATTTATATTTAGTATGGGACGTACAACTCTAGCCCTCTATATTTTTTAATTTTATTTTGAAACAAGGTCTTGCTGAGTCACTAAGTTGCCCAGACTGGGTTAGAACTTGGTTATGTTAAATGTGAATTGTTGAACAATAGAACTTTCATTATGAATGTTAGCAAGTTATTAGTGAACTAAACAGATCAGACTCATAGTGATCCTTCTGTTTTCAGCATCCCTGGGATGCTGGGATTAAAGGCATGTGCCACCCTGCCCAGTCTCAATCAGAGTCTCAGTGCACCCAAGGGGCGGGGCTAGCACATATACTGGGGATCGAACCCTGGTCCCTGCATCTTCCTAAGTAGGTGCTTTAATCTGCTGAGCTATGTGGCCAGCCCTCAACTTTTTCCTTCAGTAATTGAAATTAATCCTAGGACTTTCACACTGAACTACAACCCCAGTTCTTCATATATTTTAATTTTATTTTGATACAAGGTCTTGCTAAGTCACTAAGTTTCCCAGCCTGGGTTTGAGCTTGAGATCCTCCTCCCTCAGCTTTCCAGAGTGCCGGGATTATAGGTATTTGCTACCTTACCTGTCATCAGTTATGTTTAATGTGAATTGTTGAACAATAGAACTTTCATTATGAATGTTAGCAAGTTATTAGTGAACCACAAATACCACTCACTGTAAGTGGACCTATATAAATTATGAATTCTTCCCACTAGTGTAAATAAAAGGGACCATTCTCTCCCATTACATAGTTAAATAAAGTGTGTCCTAGGAAAACTTATTAACAATGTTAATTCATTCAACATATCCTCTAAATTCATCCATGCCATTTTAATTTTTATAGTTTTAAATCCAAATGAAGAAAGCCTTCTCAGACTAAGCTTGCTATATTGCAGTTTTATAGTAAGGTATAAATTTTCACAGCATTTAGGTATAAAAATGTTTGCCAACTCTGTCATGTGTGAAGACTGATACAATTGGTTCATCAACTCAACATTTATTTAATGCCAATTCTGTTCTTGATATTGTTCATTCTCATTTTCCGATTGTATATCCTCATCATTAATAACAATTTTTACTTACTATAAGGTCCCATGTCACTTAGAGTGGTTTATACCACATGTATTAAAATAGTCATCACTACATTGCATATGCAGAGGTTTTTCTATATAGAGATACTAGTTTGGTCAGTGTATATATGTTTCCAAGTCTCACTCAATTCTGTGAAATCTTTATTTCCTGTCCAGGAAGTTTTACTAAGACAAATTAGAAACATACTCAGGTTTCTGGCAAGTCGACATCATCCAACTACCACCTAAGTTCAAATCAGAGAGAGAAGTTGAGTTGCATAGACCTGAAGCCTGGCTCAGAGAAGAAACAATGTAGTACTTTGTTCAACCCTCAGAGGGAAGAGTCTATCCCAGGGGGACCAAGTCACTGGGAAAGATCACCCACAACCCCTATGGAGCAGGGAGCCCTAGAAATGTAAGATGTGAATAAAGGCCTTTTAAAGCTAAATTGTTAAAAAATAATAATAAAGCTAAATCATTATTCTAAGAATAATTGAAAATGTAACCTAAATCTAAAATTAACTATTTTAATGGAGTTTAAATATGAAGTATAGAGTTTTATACACATCAGTGGATATAGTTGTAGCTCAGCACCTGGGGATGTCATGGTATGAGGACAAGATGTGGAAACATACATCAATTACTCTATATTTGGATTTGTCCAAATAAGTTCTAGAGATGGACATGTTCCATATAGTTTTCATCATGAAAATTATTGCAAATTAAATTTAAAATAAAATTAAAACCCAACTATTCCGTAGAAGCATTATGAGGACTCAGATAAAATTCATGAAAAGTGCTTAGCATACCCTGTCTCCCTGTAACATAGGTATTTTGCAAAAATGATAACAACGGTATCGTCCATCCTACATATGCTACACAATGGCTCTCACTACTTCCCCACCAAGAAGTGAGGCCACACCTCCGTTCCCTGGAATCTGGGCTGGCTTTAGTTACTCATCAATCACCAAGAGAGTGCACAGAAAGTGATGTTTCCCGACTACAGAAGTGAGGCCCTCAAAGGCCACAGGAAGTCTGCTCGGTTGCTGTGCAAAACTTCTCTCTAATCCCTCCAGCTGGGCCACTTCCTCCCAGAACTAGCTGCGCACTGGGAAGGCGCCTGTACGCACTGGAGCCGACACCACAGCCAAGGCTCGTCTTCCAGCTGCTCTTGCCCAGTGGCAGGCACGAGACCTAGACAATCTCCAGCCAACCCTGTACTCCCTAGTTATCGCGGTCCCCTGGAGCTGACACATCTTCAGCGCCTATTTCTCACGCTCAAGATCCACGCAGAGGCTCCCCTGGCGGCCGGCCAACGTGCTCCGGATGCTCCCATACGGGGTACTGTCATGAGAGCTTGAGTCCCATGCAGAGTCACACCCAGCTCTAGTAAACAGCAGCCTTAGTCATCACAGCCAGTCCACAAGACGCCCGCCTGGGGAAGCGAGCTTCCAGCAGCTTCTCCTCGGCTTTGTGAGCCACCTCCAGCTGTCCAAGTGTTCTGATTCCTTAGAAAGGGGAGCAGAGACAGGTGACCCCCACATTACCCTGGCTCTCCATCACAGAAACTGTGAGCATGAAAAATGGCTGCGGGTTATACTGCTACCTTTGAAATGTGGGTTTCAAAACAGTAGCATTGTTTTCATAATTGGCATATTTATAGATGGCTTTAGAGGGCATAGGCGAGAACTGCTTCAAGATAGACACATAAATATGTGTTTTCAAGACATAGGAATAGATGAATTCACTGAAGGAAATTTGTAGACTGCGAAGAGAAGGCAGTGTAGAGTTCTGAGAAACTTGAACATTACAGATGGAAAGAAAGGATGAAGTGGGAACGAGTAAACATAGAAGAGCAGAGAGAAAGGGAAAACACACGAGCTGGGAAGCTACACTTGAGTCAAATTTCTTTAGGGAGGCTGTGATCAATCAGCAACATCAACACTGCAGAGATGTAATTATAAAAATTAAAATGGATCTATTGAATTTCTAAAGGGTGAGCAACAGTAGGTAGGTGAGGAAAAAAAAATTAGACTAGTGCTTTAAAAGGAAAAATCTTGGCAGTTAAAAAGGAAAGTGTCTTTCAAATGCTGGACCTCAAGGCGGGAGCAGAGTGGAGTTGTTCAGTTTGCTTTGCAGATGAACATGACTTAGATAGGCCCAGGCCACAAGGAAAGAGTTAGAAAGGTGGAAGATAGAAATAGCCCCGAAGGGCCAGCAAGATAGCTCAGTGGCTAAGCGTCTACTTTAGCAAACACAGGGACCAGGGTTCAATTCCTGGTCCCACATGCTGTGACTGCCTCACCCCCTGGGCGCGCTGAGATGTTGACTGAGTCCAGGTGCGGTGGCACACGCCTGTGATCCCAGCATTAAGGAGGCTGAAAATAGGAGGATCACTACGAGTCCAAGCTGCATAGTGAGACCCTATACCAAATACATAAAATGAAAAAAAAAAAATCCCAGAGAGGAGAGAAACTGAGAATTTATAAAAGTAATAAATATATCTCATGTAAAAATAAATATAATTTTAAATTGAAGAAAATAAAATGCAGCCAATTTATTTCAGTTTATGCAGCTATTTTCTGTACTAGAATTACTACTCTGGGTGCCTGAGTAATAGAATGGTATTTTATACAAATACAGGTGAAACTACAACTCACTTGTAAAATTCTTCACATTTCAACAGTGCCTGCTATCACTGGGTAAAATGGTTACATTTGATTTGAATCTAGAAAAGTTTCTGAAAGTTTCATACCCAGTTGCCTGTTTTCAAACAATTTCTAAAAATTTTACACAAACTATTGTTAAGTACAGCACAGTTAAAAAAAAAAAGGGGGGGGGGAGCAGACTGTTAGAAAACACAGACCATTAGACACTATTGGAAACATTGAGAAAAAGAGCCAGAAAAATGGACACATTAGGAAAAGAAAAGCTTTATAAATATTTTAATACTAAATTTATTGAGATATCATGAAATTGATACAAGTTCCCTTTGGCCTCTGTCATGGTTTTGGGTATTGCAAGGGGAACAATAGGATACAGGACTCATGTTATAATGAATCATCCAAGAATCATATATAAGAAGCACAGAAAACTCACTATACACAACACTAAAGACTCCAGCTGAGGCCCTAGATCCTAATACCATGCTTGAGTCCAGCTAAAAACCTAGAGCTCATAACAGTGCCTCCCACAAGGCCAACTGGAGGCCTAGAGCCCACAGTAAAGTCTCATGCAGGCCCACTTCATGGATCTGTGCTGGAAAGGCCCTCAGGTCAAGTCACTGGTGGAAGCAAGGAAGCCTATGCCAGTGGGAAGCAGGATCTGTGCTAGCAGGCTGAGGGATCTGAACTGGAGCTAGGAAGCACTGCTCAAGGGAAGCACCAGAGTTCCCCTAAATATACCACAGTCATCCTTACCAACAGTGAGGTCCCAAGCTCCTCTAGCAATGAGGAATGCTGAGTTCTCATCAGGAAAGCCAGTGCCACAAGCTTCTTCATGAGGCTGAGCAGTGCACCATCTTCCCCTCCGGAGCCAGGAATCGATGCTCAAGATGAAGACCAAAGCTCCTCCAAAGTTCATCGCGAAATCCAGCGTGACACGGTCCTCCAGCAGAACAGCCCAGGAGAACTAGCAGCTTCCAACAGCTTCTCCGAACAGCGTCCCTAGCAGCACACCTGACAGCTGCTCCCTCTCTGCCTTTATGCTGCTGGCAACAGCCCTCAGGTGGGCCTCCAGCACCCAGCACCACGCTAGTTTAATTCAGCTGGGCAAAGTAAGTTGACTACGTTAGAAATCCACTAGAGCCTCTACAGTTAATTACAAGAGCTGCTCAAAGCAGTGGCCATCAGCTTCCAGATGCTTATTAGTACTGCAAACTGCTTAAGTATGCTCACCTATTTTTGTTGGAGTCTGTATGGCATGCTTTATAACCATGGGGAAAAGATGAGGAGGAGAGATTATTCGGAGTCCATGTCCAGCTTAAGGTCTAAGAAGTCCCAGAGGGATTGTCTTTTACCTGTGACCCCCGGCATGAGAGAGGCTCAGGAAAAAACAGCCCTACAGTAGAGCTTCCATGGCTTTTTACTGAGAGAACCAAGAAGCCAGGATAAAGGACAAGCAAAGGACACCTGTGCAGAAATTTATATAGAGGACAGGAAGGGCCAGGGTGGTCTGGTGCATGACTGACCAATCTAAGTAAGAGATTGGCCAATCTAAGTAATAAGTGGAGTCTAGTGACGACACAGGCCAGAGCATACACTCCTTAAAGCAATGTGTTTTGGTATACTTGAACTTGTGGTGCTGCAGGCTATTATTCTTTAATCATATTGGGAGATTTGGGGCTTGTGACTGCAAATGGTCCTTTACCTCTCTATATCTGTCTCACACACACTTCTGTCTAATGCCCACATGTATTGTATTTTATGTATGTGATTTGTGAAAACTTCGGAAAAATGTCCTGTGATGTTAACAGCTGTGGTGGGATGCCAACTGGTAATCAACTTGTAGTGTCCAGATGAACTGAATCAGCATGGCACAGGGTTTGGGAAGACACCTGAGGATTGTTGCCAGCAACAGAAGAGGCAAAGCTGGAGGGCGAGAAATTCTGGAAGCTGTTGGCATTCCTGGTAAAGTCAGCTGTTCTCATCATCGAAGGAGCTTGGGACTTTGTTACCTTGTTGGCACTGAGAATAGCTACGATTCACTTGGGGGTAGTCTGGTCCTTACTCTGAAGGGGAAGATGGTGTGGTCTTCAGTCTCCTGTAAAGCTTGTTGCACTGGCTTTCCTGATATGTACTGGGCTGTTATCATCTGAGGAGCTTGGGACCTCATTGTCACTGAAGATGGCTGTGGTAATTGGGGGAGCTCAGGTCCTTTGAGGGTCACTTCCTGGCTCCAGTGCAGATCCCTCAGCTTGTTAGCACAGATCCTTCATCCCACTGGCATAGACTTTCTAGTCTACACCCCTTACCTTGGGGTCTTCCCAGCACAGATTCATGAAATAGGGCTGCATGGGACGTTGTTAAGAGCCTTTGGCCTGCCATTGTACTTGGCTTATTGTCATGGGCTCTAGGTCTTCAGCTGGACTTGTGCAAGGACACTGCCATGGGATTCAAGACCTCAGCTGGATTGTTGGGTCTTTAGTGTGTGGACAGATTTCCAGCACTCTCTTTGTATATGACTCCTTGGGTGACTGTTATGACAGTCTTATAAATGAAGTGCCCTCTATTGTACTAGTCACCTTGTGAGCCCTGGCCACAGCAGCAGTTCCCTGGATCCCAGTAGCACAGTTACGTCTTTTTTCTTTGTGTTTTTCTTATTTTATATAATAAACGCACACAATAAAAATTAGCTTCCAGGGTTATGAAGATAACTTTAGATGTCTTAATTTTATGCAATAAATATTTTTATGTACTCCTTTACTTAGAAAAATTAGAGCAATTTTTCAAAGATCAAACTGTTTTTTGGTTAAGGACAACTTGTTTTAGATTAGATCATTACTTTCAAAATCATGTTCATCTCACTTGTAAAAGGAGAACTGTTCCTAGCATTCTTACATTTAAGCGGAATATTATAGGTATGCAGAGACCATGCTTGCTGGCAGATGCAATACAGTGGGTTGGAGCAACAATACTAAATAATTGGAAGAGATTACAAAAAGAATCTTACTTTTTGTAGTTTCCTTTTAAATGGTTAGTATTTCCTTGGTTTAGCTTTGTTGATTCTTTTTCTAAGCTGTGGACCACACATACATCATCTCACTCTTATTTTCATAATTCAAATAGAATGAATGAGGAAGAGAAAGGAAATGAACACAGTAGAAGGTGGACTTCCATTTACTTCAAGGAGCTTCAAGTCTTCAGTTCAAAGGAGATGCTTGATGTGTCACTGGGTAATGCACCACTCATGGTACAGGCAAAGTGAGAGATAGAGTCTAGCAATACCTATAGTTCTGCTGTGTGTCTAGGTGTCCCTCAAAGCCTCATGCAGTCATGGGGTGGCTTCTGGAGGTTGTGATTCATTATTGCAGATGTGAGTGTCACACTCTGGCCCTGGGGCGGGTCATCTTCTTTATGATGTCGGGAGGGGAGAGAGGCTGTCTAGCAGATGAAGCTGCTGCTCCTCCCTTTGCTCTTTGCTGTTTTTCCACTGCCATGAACGGCTGCTCTGTGCCATGTACCAGCCTGCCTCAGAGCCAGCTGAGTATGGACTGAACCCTCCACTAACTGTGAGCTAAATAAACCTTCTCTTCCTCAATTTTGAGTGTTGGGTATTTTGTCCCAGAAATGGGAGAAGAGTAACTGAAACACCTATCAATCAGGAATGACTTGCAGAACACTTTCTCTAAAAATTCTGTAGTCTTACATTCCTAGATGTCCTTCAAAAAAGAATCTTGAATAGAAGAAACATTCTTTAAAAAGTAAAACAGACAATAAATAATTCCCCAGCTAGTATATGACCTCAAGTTTAGTTCTTCAGAGCATGAATCAAATCCAGACTCACAGTCCGTGCCCTATTTCCCCATACAATAGATGTCTGACATGATCAGTTATAACCATCAAAACTTTGGTAAACTCTTAATCCTTCTCCGTTATGCTGCAGATAGCTGAAGAGTGTTTCCATTCCCATCTTTATCAAGAGACTTTTAAATGAATAAGAAAAATAGGAAAAATCTACACAGCTAGTACAGTGAAGCACTATGGAACATATTTAATCTTTTCAAGAGGACCTATGTGTCACTGGTTGCCTGCCCTGGTCTTCGCTGATTCATAGTTCTGAGACGAAGGACTTCTTCCTACCCTACACTGGCCCTGTACTGGTGTTCTTGTCCACGGTCCATCTCACCCTTTTGAACTTTCTTACATGATTCATAAAACCCCAATATACAAATAGAAAATCTGAGTTCCTCAGAGAAATCTCAAGCAGACCTCATTCTCTGTGTAAGGTTGATATTGCACAACTGTCACATTTATCTTAATTCTAGAAGCATCTAATCTCAGAGTAGACACCAATTTTCTTTTCTTTATTGTAGTACTAGAGATTGAACCCAAGACCTTTGTGCTAAGGTATGTCTCCAGTTCTTTCAACATTGTTTTTTAAATTTAATTTAATTTTACTTCATTTTGAAGACTAAAAACAGAAGCACAAATCTGTTGCTCAGATTAACAGATATATTTATGCAAGACTGGGGAAGTAATTGAATATTGTTGCTTGCTTCCAGAAAATCTTAATTTTTTTTCTTGCCTTTTAAAAATTTATTTTATACAAGCAGGTTCAGGGGCCAGGGTTCGATCCCCAGGCCTGCTGTGCCAGCCCCGCCCTCCTGGGGCATGATGAGATGGCAATTGATACTGGGTGTGGTGGCGCACACCTGTAATCCCAGTTTTTGCGAGGCTGTAAACAAGCAGATCATTATGAGTTCAATCTAGTAGTGAGACCCTGAACATCCTGTAGACCTTTCCCTAAAATACAATAAATAAATAAATTAAATAAAATAAAATTTTAAAGCAAGCATAATAATTGATAAGACATTCGAAACAGTATACATTTAGAACAAGATGAGAGATATTCAACCATGAGTTTTGTATTACATGTTGCTGTCCTTGATGTAGTTGCACAGATTGCAGATATCAATATACAGAGTTAGGCAAGGTGAAAATACTAAACATTGCTATTTTCAAAAAACTGATGAGAAAATAGTTTGTCATTGGAAAAGACTAGGAGCATCCTGGGCACATTTGGTATCCAGCTGGCCTGGCGGTCAGTGTTGTAACCCATCATCTCAGCCATCATATACATATACTTGCATTTTTCCTCTCCTTCCTTTTTCCATATATTGTCTCCTTTCTCTCATCTTCATTGTTTAATCCATAAGTTCAGTTTCTTTCCATTTTTCTATATCTATTACACTTTTCAGGTTTTATTTCTTATTTCAGGTTCTTACACTAGCAAGACAATACAATATTTACACATGTGAGTCTGACTTATTTCACTTATGAGTATAGCCTCTGGTTGCATCCACTTACCTATAAAGTCCTCAAGTTTGTCTTTACAGCTGAGTAGTACTCCATTGTATAAAAATTCCACATGTTTTTCATCCATTTCTCAAGTGATGGGCATTTTGGTTGTTTCTAAGAGTTGGCTATAACAAATTCTGCTGCTATAAACATAGGTGCACATACATCATTATGGTATGTTTTCAGTTTTTTGGAGAAAATACCCAGAAGGGGAATAGCAAGATTGAGTGGGATTGGCAGTCCTAGGTTTTTGAGGAGTCTCCACATTGATTTCCATAGTGGTTGTACCAGGCTACATTCCCACCAGTTAAATATTATTTTTGAAACAAAGTCTCCTTAAATCAATAAATTGTCCAGACTGGACTCTGACTTTTGATCCTTCAAGCAGCCTCCCACAGTACTGGGTTACAACACTGACCACCAAGGCAGCTGGATACCAAATGCGCCCAGAATGCTCCTAGTCTTTTCCAATGACAATTCATGGCAAGAATAAAATTTGAGTACTGTAATAATGTAAAAAAGTCATAAACATTTCCATTAAATTTTTGTTTTTCCTATGAAATGTTTTAATAAGACCTTATGTTGAATTCATTTGGCTAATTTTCTTTTGGTATCAGGAATTAAACTCAGGACCTTGTGCTTGCCAGGCAAGCACTTGTGCCACTGAGCTATATCCCTGACCCCTGGTTGAATTCATTTATACCTGTAGATATATTCAATGGAATCTTGAAATTTATGAATCACAAATAGATATTAAAAGATATTATCAGAGTATCTTCTGAATGCTATTAATTTCACTTATAAACACTTCTTAGATTTCTGTGGGAATAACAAAAGGCACACACATGATTTTATTTTTTAAATTAATTTTATTGATACTCTGTTGATATACATAACATTCATCACAAGAATTTGTATCTGTGTATGACATATCTTGATTCACCTTTGTCCCATTTTCCTCCCCTCCCTTTAACTCCTCCTTATTTACAAAAGTTTGTTTTCATTTTTTCTTTTCCATTCATTCCTTCCTCTCCCCATTCTCCTTTCCTTTTGAACAGTTTCTTTCTATTTTCTAACATCTATCGTCAATTTTGGCCCTTATGTATGCTTTGATTTCTCACACAAGAGAAACACTGCAATATTTAAATATGTGTGCGCCCATTTACCTAGTATGTGTCAAATCTATCCTTCCTTATGGCAGAGTACTACTCCCTTGTGTGTGTTAAAAAGCCATCTTCTCTATCCAGTCAGCCACTGATGGGTATTAGGGCTGGTTCCAAGATTTGGTTATGACAAATTGTGCTGCCATAAACATGGACACGCATAAATCACAGTGGTTTAGCGCTTTTAACTCTTTTGGGAAGATACCAAAAAGGGGACATACATAATTTTAAATCAACTCCAGCTTCCATTTTTCTTCCTCTAATGACTTCTTTTTTTAAACTTATCTACCTCTAAAACCACTCCAAAGAAGCATAATTCACTGAGGTACATTTCACATCTTATTGTTAAATCTTCTTGCCTTCAAATACAGACAATTTAAAAGGCAAGACAGAAGAAAAGCATGAATAAAATGTCTTCATAAGCCAGAAATTAATAACCAATCCCCAGAAAGTCAGTGCGAAGACTAATTGATTAGAGAACTTTTCTTAAAAACTAAAACAGATATTAAGTATAAATTAAACATGCTTATGATTTCAAAGTTTCATACAATGTAGATGTACATTAGCTGTCAGAAAATGAAACTTGGCAAAAGAATCCCTTTTCTTTTGATTTTATTTCTCAACAAATGACTTTCACTTGCATGAGTACTTTCATCATTTTGCCTTTTTTTATTATCCTAAAACACCCTTCTGTCTCACTTATTTTGCTCACCTATGTCTGCAATGTGAATGGTTTATTTATTTATTTCTTCATTTATTTTTGTGACTGGCTCACCCTGCCCTGGGAATCCAACCGCAGTCCTTGTGCTTTGTCTAAGCTTGCCTAAGCAGGAGCTTTAGATTGCTGAGCTATCTTGCTGACCCTGCAATGTGAATGGTCTATATCTAATACTTTCAAAGTGCATGTCCAGGTCTGGGGAGATAGCTCTGTGGTTTAAGGTCCTCCACGGCAAGCACAAGGACCTGGATTCATTACCCAGGTTCGGTCCTCAGTACTGCATGCCATACCGCTGTACCGATCCTGAAACTGGCTGTGGTGGCGCATGCCTGTAATCCCAGTACTGGGAAATCTGAGATGGGAAGATATCTATGAATGTGAGCTGAGTAGTGAGACCCTGTACTAAATAAATAAATAAATAAAAATTAAAAATGCATGTTCTTTCTATTCAAACTCCCACTTGAACAAAAGTAAGGCGTTTTAAAAATGAATGCAACTTTGGACCTCCTGGTGGTACAACTTGGCCGTCTCTGGCTTGGAGCAGACTGTGCAGAAGAACTACTCTTGAATGCTTGCCTGTGTTCCTGTATGCAGCGTAGGGCTCTTCACATCCCCAAGTGACCTGAAGTAATGGAACATTAAAAAGTTGAATAATTTACTGATTAGGATGAGTCATTTCCAGCGAAAGCAAATGTCTCAGTAAGAAGAAAGCCGTATTGAATGTCTAAGGGTGGTTGCTCCGTTTCTTGGCCCTATGGGTCTGGAACATCTCGGGTCCGGCCACTGAGTCAGAGTTGCTTATTGACTCCGTGTATTTCACAGCAAGGGGTGCCAGAATCGGGTGCCTCTGTTTCCTAAGAATTTGTCATAGACTACTTCCAATTTTTAAAAAATTTTTCTAACCACCTAGTGTTTAAAAGTATAATTAACACATGACTCATGATACTGCTTGTATGACAGATGCATAATGATTTTGGAAGCAGAGAGATCATTCTCAATTCACAAATAACATGAAGTTTCACACAGGTTACAATGTGCCAACCTCATTTGCTAGTACCACTAATGAGTCAAAATTGATGATGGAGCAGGTAATTAAGAATGCGTGATAAGGAAATTTGCTTAGATCATCAGCTGCCTTTGGCAGACACCTCTTGGGCCGGGTTCTCCTCAGCCCCACTGAGCTCCCTGTGCTGCTACCCCAGGCCCTCGGCGTAGGATCACTTGGATTCAAACATCCTCCAACATCGCCTTTGCAACCTGAACACATCAGTTTCTTTACCACTGAGTTCTAATTCTCCTTCTTCTGAACTATCTTCCCAGATTCCCCTCGGGGGTTTATCGTTCTGCCTCTTAAGCATTCATAGGACTTTGTTCAGACTATTTATTCATTTATTTTGGACACAGGGTCTCACTTTGTAGTTCAGACTGGCCCTGAACTCTCTTCTCTATGTAGTCCAGGCTGGCCTCAAACTTACAGCAATCCTCCTGCCTCAGCCTCTGGAGTGCTGGGATTACAGGGCATGGCACCACACCTGGCTTAGTCAGACCTTTTGCCCTATTATAAAGTAAAATTATAATTTACATAATGATGAGTCTGCATCCACCCCAAGCAAACAGAATTCTGAGCCTGTCCCAATTCCATCTTCACTCAGCTGTCATGAAACGAGCTCATTCTCTGCCTACTAAAATGTGTCCTGCCATATAATACGCCTTTCAGAAGGGATTCATATGTATTAAGCTTTCTAAGTATTTGTACATCTGAAAGTCTCTATTTTCCACCTTCCCACATGAATGAGTTTGGTAGCTAAAGAAGACCTGGATAATCCTTGTTTCTTTCACAACTTCAGTATTTCTGGACTGTCAGTTCCTGTCAGGTGTTAATGACGTTATTTGGGAGAGAACTCTGGAAGGAGCTGTCTGATTTTTTTCCCTGGGAAATGTTTAGGATTTGTCTTTATCTGTCTTTATCTGAAATTACATTAGGATACAACCAACTGTGGGTGATACTTTTCTATTCATGCTGCTTAGAAACACTAGAGTTTTCCAATAGCTTGAATAACTCACTTTCACTCTAAATTTCTTCAGAAAGTTTTGGTTTGGGGTTGCCATTTATATGTAAGATTGGGTGTCTTTGTCAAACCAGACTGGTCGACTATTTCAATAGATCACACTAGAACCTCTTTCCCTGTCAGTAAACCTCAGCATAGAAAGCTTGCTTGGCTGTTCAGGCAAACAGGAAGGTTTGGGAAAAAATGCAGAATACTTTTACTCTGTGACCCGGGCTCCCCAGCCCTGCTGGGTGCTGTAGGTCACTCATTGCCTGCTCTGGTGAATCCAGTGTTACAACTCTGCTTCAGAGTGTCCACTGCTAAATCTGTCCTGCAGACAAAGCAGGCAGTGGCTGTCCTCTTTGTTTCCTTCCTGTGGCTTGGAAGGTCCCAAGGGCACTCAAGTTCTGCCGCCTTCATGGCCAGCCCCAGCCTATTTGTGCAAGGGGCTGCCCAAGGTAGAGATGATGCACACTGAACATTGAGCAGCCCTGCGAGGCTTCATCCTGGGGAAGATGCTGCTGATGCCAACTAAATAAGGCTTTAATTAATGGAGCTGATCACTGCCTAGAAGGCCTTGCCTGCTCTTGGGTTTGTTTGCTCTGAACTTGGTGGTTTTTTGTAGCTTCCTTGAGAAACATGCGCAAGAGAACATCACAGCTCTACTGTCTCACTAGTCTCTCTCTCTCTCTCTCTGGCTCCACACTACACTAGTCTGTCTCTCTCTGTCTCTCTCTCTCTCTCTCTCTCTCTCTCTCTCTCTCTCTCTCTCTCTGTGCATGTTTGTCTCCATCCCTTAATTTCAATTTTCTCACTAAATTACTACCCTGACCACGCTGAGCTGGAACTTGCCACCCTCCTGCCCCATCACCCCGAGCGCCAGGACCCTCTCTCCCCTCTCTCTGCTTTCTACCTTCCAAGAATCCCTCAAGTCTGTGATCTGCTGAGTACATCTTCTTTCCCCCTTAGGATGTAGTATGGATGCATTGTCTACTAAAGCGCTTGGCATCTACGCAATGCATTTCAGTAGAAGTTCTGCACTTCCAGCCAGCACAGCGGAGAAGCCAGAGTGCATTTCGGTTCATCATTTTATGAAGGCATTATACAGTAGCACCCTTGTTCTCTGTTTACAAGAGCCTCCCTAGCTAGAAAGCGACTTCCTCATAAGCAGAGCTAGCTCAGAGGCAGGGCTGCAGGGAGGTGATCGGATTTGAGTTAGGAGGTGTGGTCCCTGGAGGGCTGGCCTGGAAAGGTTCACCTCCCTGCCTGGCTCCTTCCTGTCTGTGCTGCGTGCTGCAGTGACATGCTCAGCTTCCCCTCCATCATGCTCCCTGTCATGCCTTCTGTCTTGGACCCATCGGACCATGAACCTTGTGAGCCAAAATGCATCTCTCCTGCTTTAAGTTGGGGGCATCGAGTATTGTGTCCCAGGCAGAGGAACAAGATTTAGACACATGATCAACACAGAAACAAACTTAATAATTATAAGAGCTGTTGAAGGGAGAGTTCTGGTTTATTTGTTTAGTAGAAGATTTACAAAAAATGAGAGAGAGAGAGAGAGAGAGAGAGAGAGAGAGAGAGAGAGAGAGAGAGGTTTAGAACAAATGTTGGAAATGTATGATGTAAAGCTTTTTGGGCAATGGGGGTGTGTGTGGCCCTTTCTAAGCCCCATTTCTCTCACACGGGGAGGAGATTATGACCTCCCAGCTCAGTGTTTTTTTTTTTTTTTTGTTTTGTTTTGTTTTTTCCATTTAAGCACTGTAGGATTCTGTGAATTTGACATTGGAAACTAACAAGTATTCCTAGACCACCGACCTCACAATTGCCTCCAGACAACACCAAGAACATCCTCTGGTCAAACTGGGAAGAATTTACTCCTTACCCACTTCTCTGTGACTTGTGAGCAGCCCTCTCCTCCTTTCAGACCATTTACCACTATAATCGGAATTTCTGTCTCAATCACTCACTGTTCTGCCATGACTTACTGCCACTTCTCCAAATCCCTGATAAGCATTAACTGATAAGAAAAAGTGTGAAGGGCCAGGCTGGCCAGATAGCTCAACGGACTAAAGCACCTGCTTAGGCAGAATGCAGGGCCTGGGGTTCGATCTTTCATGTGCCATGCTGGCCCCGTCCCCGGGGCACGCTGAGATGGTGACTGAGACTGGGTGTGGTGGTGCGTGCCTGTAATCCCAGTGCTTGGGAGGCTGAAAAAAGGAGGATCACTAGGAGTTTGATCTGTGGAGTGAGACCTTGGAGACCCTGTGCTAAATACATAAAAAAAAAAAAAAAGCAAAGGTGTGAGTTGAAAAGGAGCGAGTGAAAGTGCTTTTTACGTGCAACATTTTCAGCCAACATTCCTATTTTATTTTTTCAAGACTTTTTTGCTTATTGAGGAAAACAAATTTGTTGTAGAATGATCACAGCCCCGAGAAGGACAGCAAGGCAGGATGAAATCAGCTGGATGCAAGTGTCAGTCTGAGCTATCCTGCTGGCCCCTGTGGCCAATTTCATCCAGCTTGCCGCCATTCTTCTCACAGCTATGATTGTTCTACAACAAAAATCAAATCATGAAAGAGAAATGATGGAATAAATCTGCCATCAAAAGCTAAAGTCCTTTTTAGAGCCCTGTGGCCTCTTACAGTGGCTTTTGGTTCTACACCTCACTACTTAAATTAAGATTAGTAATTCACTGGGTACTATCAAGTCTAAACTAGAAAAAGATAGAGTCTAATCGCAAAGTGGCATAGAACACAGTGACGTTGGTACTGGCAGCCAGGAACGCTGCTCAAGCCTTCTCCAGTGACAACTTATGGTGGGACAGTCTCCTCCCTCCACGTCAGGCTTTGGTCTAGAGAGCATTACAACTCTTTTCAGCGGCTTACGCTTCTTCCCCTAAAGTGTGGCTTTTTCCCAGTTGACAGTAAAGTTCTTTTTTATTCTGCACATTAGCCCAGATGTCAAAAGACTCTTTGTACTTTCACCATGGTGCTTCAATCTTAAAATGGAAACTGAAAGCTCTAGACTGAAGATTAGCCAACCTAAAGTGGCTTTCTGTAAAAGATGGTACTTGGTTGGGTGGATAGCATTAAAATTTACCCTGAATAGAGCACACTCAGACATGTCTGTTGGGTCCTAGGGGTACATATTATAACAGAGATCTTGTTGACTCAGCCCCAAATGACTTGAAAAAACAAGTGCATTGGCTAAATAAATGCTAATATTTAGCAATCCTTTTTATGAGTAAGGAAAGTAGTTAATCACCAACACCTTCACTTCTCAAAATAAAGGTGCTAGGTTCAAGGGAAGCGTCTACAAGATTTTTAATTTTGAGTTTACGACCCACTGATAGTTTAAAAATGAACTGCCAAAAAAATAAATAAATAAATAAATAAATAACTGCCCATCCAGATGGCTAAAACTTATAGAATGAGACTTACCAAATATTTTTGAGGATATAGAGTTACTGAAATTTTCATGCACTGCAAACTTAATGTACTTTGGAAAATGATGTGGCAATATCCACTAAAGCCTAAGTCTAGGCAATCAACTGTACCCTCAGGTATTCTGCATTCAATACATATCTGATAATCTGAACAACTGATCTGAAGACAACAAAATGCAATGTAACAACCACTGTTAAATTCTTATCATCTTGTTTAGTGAAATTCGGCATCATTTCTAATGTGTTATTGGAATTTTTATTGTTTACTTTTGTTTTTTGTGGTACCAGGGATTGAACTCAGGACCTTGCACTCCTCAGGCAGGGCTTATGTCACTGAGCTATAGCCCCAGCCCTATTTTTATTTTCTTCAACAAATCAAAAATATTTAATATATATATAAAACAA
>NW_004524601.1:18598565-18613441 GCF_000260255.1 Octodon degus
GGTGAATCCTATGAGGCAGCTTCATGACTGTTTTCAATCTGATAAAATTTCCTCCTATGATGAGGCTGCTTAGCAGAATCTCTGTGTAAGGCTCTTAATATACTGAATAAAGAAGTCAGACATAGAAGAAAGATGAGTCAGTCATGTAAGACTAAAAAGCAAGCAAAATTAATTAAAGTAGAGTACTTGCTACCTTTCCAGAGGATCTGTTGATTGATAGAAGGCACAAGGAAGATTCTGGAATGCCTGTGCTGCTCTATATCTTGACCTGGTGCTGGAGTTATCTCCAAGGAGAAGGACCAACTGCCACGTTCTGACTGCCTGGACATCGTTCTCCTGTGCTCCCTGCCAAGCTCACAGCATGTGGCATATATGGGTACTATTCCATCCACATCCCATGCATCCTCCTTTGATTTCCATGCCCACCTCCCAGCTTGAGTGTGCTGTATTCTAACAGTGTACATGGTAAACTTTAGAAGACTGTTCTGGACTCCTTGAACCCTTGTGTCCATGCTTACGCAGACCTGGATGTGCCTCGGAGCCTATGTACCCCCAGGGCAGTGTGTGGCCAGTGACTGGCTGATGTGGAAGAGTGGAAACCTAGTTCTGTTAAGTGGAATATTGTCTGCAGGACCAGGCTGAGGTTGCTTTCCACCTATCAGAGCTCCCTTGCTTAGCTCTGTCCCCTCCTTGACCTGCTTCCTCTCAGGCACTACAGGCTTCTCCTGGGACCATGTACTCTACCAAACTTCTGCCTCCAGACACTCAAGTCCATGTTGACCTCTGAGAATCAGACCCAACGCATCATATTAGAAAGTGAGCTATCACATGAACGTAGCATCCCCTATCCCCCACTCTCCTTTAAGTTCTTAATGCTATTTACCTTGTCGCTTAGTCATTCTTCCAGACAGGGTCTGGAAAGTTTTCCATTAATGAAATGGGCATGCAATCTGGGAGACATGACTCATGACAGATTGATCAATTATTTCCACTTAAGACAAGGATGACTCATCTGACAAGACCTTTAACCACCAGAAAACTCAACACTGGCTGATGAGTGTGGAAGCAAGGGATGGTGGATAGAAAAAAAAATCCAAAGTACAAGTCTTGCCTGGAAAGGGCAGATAATGGGGCTTGAGAGTGATTCCCTAGGAATGCAATGGATAATTATAAAATTTGATCACTTGGCCAGAAGAAAAGAGACTCAAAACAGAAATAGTTTTGAGCAAAAGACCATCTATGAATCTTACGTACAACTAACCTTGAACTGATTATTATTCATGAATTCTCCATATGAACAATTGAATGAATATGCATGATGAAAAGTCAAAGGGATGTCTAATAATTTTAAGTGGTTGAGAACAGAGCCATTACGGCTTGTCCCAGACAAAGCCTACATTGCTTCATGTATTAAGAACTTGCTTGATCAGATCTGTCCAGTGAAGAAGAATGACGATGCTCCTCTTCCCAATTCAAGCAGCTGAGGAATTGTTTTTCTACAATCTGTTTTAAGGTTTAATAGTATGAACAGCTGGTAGTGAGTTTTAGAAATAATTACAGAGAGAGGCAGTAAACAGAATTATGTAACATTTCAGATGGAAATTTCAAAAATAGTGTTTGTAATCTATACTTGACAACTTCAATTTACTTAGAGCATCTAAAATATCCTTAGATGACATTTGAAAACACATGCCAAAAGATGGTACATATTACAGGATTGACTTAGCTGGACTGAATGGTTATTAAAATTAGCAAAAGAAAGTATAATACAAAGTGAGATGAATAAAACCAAAAAAAATTCTGTGTGCCATAAAAGTACACAGCCTAGACTGAAGCCTGTTAACATTTCCACGGTGCTTGATTGTGTATACTAACTACATTGGAAGAAGTTTCTTCTCATAGGCAGGAAAAGAGTTATTTATTTACATTTCATGAGGAAAATAGTCCCTCTAATTCAAATGTCTCTCAAATAGGAGATTAGTAGGAAAACATCATCTGAGAACGGGTACATTCTGAAAGAATATCTCAAAGGCTTGTGTGAATTTAGGTGGTATGATCACTAGAGTGAAAGCCATTGTATTACTGTGACACAAGCTTACTCATGTTTATAGCAGCTCTTAGTAACTAACTCTTGGAAATGCCCCACATATTCATCACCAAATTAATGGATAAAGAGAATGTGGTATTTAGATACATTCGAGTACTACTGTGCCACAAAGAAGAATAGACTTCGAGTTATTCATGGGAAGATGGACTTACCTTGAAACTATAATGTTAAGTATAATAAATCGGACAAGCTTAAATATCACGTTTATCTTGTATGAGAAATCGAAGATATAAGTAAATGAAAGGGCAAAGTAAAAGATAGCTATTAAGAGACAGGGAAACCCGGGCTCTGGATCACAACTGTCCAAGGGGGAGTGGGTATAGAACTGGCCTTGGAAGATGCGACCTGGAGACAGATGAAGGGGATTGCGCAGAGATGCCTTCTCGCATGTGTAGGCTCTCTCTACGTATCTGGTTCTAGTGACAATGCCAAGTGCTCGCCTTTCTAGCAATTACTTCTGGCTTACACCAGCAAAGAGAGGAAGAGTGGCCTCCCCAACACGTGGCAGGCAGGAGCCCTGCAGTGAGGGTCAGCTGCATCCTCTTCAGACAAAGCCTTCAAAATGGGAAGGGGACCAAGAGAGGGAATGCAGTGTGGGAGAGATGAGAAATAGGATTAAGACGTGTTATGGACACGTACAAACTCCCATGACAAATGCAATCACCATGCACTGCAAATGTGTAAAATAACAACAGAAATTTTAAAAATAAATCTCATAATTTGTGTAGAAAACATTCTAAACCAAGGACATCGCAGACCAAAATAAAACTGATCTTTCTCGGAGTGATGAGATTAAACAATCTGACATTTTTCTGACATCTATTTCCGTGACTGACAAATACTGAAAGAGAAAGGGGAAGCACATTTACACACACACACACACACACACATGACCTTTATGTGTTGGAAAAGAAATTATCCTTGTGCAGGTGTTCCCTAGGTAAGTCATGCTTTACAATGATCCTCTTGAAGGTTATGAATATTGGCCAACGTATGGTAAAAGGGGTAAAAAATGTGGAGCAAGTTTCAGAGAAAAGGCACAGGCAAAGCAAATGAGGCTGATGTCAAAGGACTTTTCGAATGCCAAGTTTCCATCACATTGAGAGGTACCAGCTGGCTCTGTGGGACAGTCTGGCTCATATCTGGCACTTCCTATGAGTCACATCTTTCATCGGAATGTCGAAGAATATTTTGTAAATACAAAACCTCAATAACATCTGCATCAACTTCTTTGTTGTATAAATGGGCTAAGAAGCCATCAAAGAGCTTCTAAAGTTGGCAGAGGTCACCTGGGCTGAGACTGAGCATATAGCAGCAACCCTTCCCAGTATAGTCCTCAATTAGGATTTGAGAATTGCACAACTTATACCCTAGGACAGTTAAACCTTTGCTTTTAACTCTTCTGAAATAATTCTTATGGCAATAGCCCTAGAGGAAACTAATTCTTTACTTATATAAATGTATAGATAAGTACATTTATCTATAGATAATGATATGGCAATGTCATAAAAAGATTTGTAGCCAGACATATGGCAGCAGACTTGCAGGTTGGCTTGGCTCCTGGCCACGGGCCTCTCTGCCAGTGTTTCTGTGCCCGAGAGCAGAACAGGGAAGTCTGGCGGCAATATATAGAAAGACGAGCTACTTAAGGGGTTTCCCAATGCTTTTTGTCAGTCGTGATGTTCTGAACACCTCTTCATTCTTGGCTAGAAGTCAGAGGTTCCCTAATTGTCCTGGTCCGTGGCTCCCTAAGGACTCAGTAAGTCCTTCACGGTGTCCATGGGTTAAATGAGGCAGCTACGAGTTCCATGTATGAAGCTTTTACGTCTGGACAACTTAGTCCTCGTGGTTGCGGTGGGGCCTGACGAAGCTCTACAGGGTGTCACCGCACAGGGGCCTGGGCACTTGAGTGCTCCCTGGGAACACAGGCTCAGACCAGAGCTGAACTAGGTGGAATGGGTACAGCACTGGCCTTGGAAGATGGAATCTGAAAACAGATGAAAGGAATTCCATGGAGATGCCCTTCTCTCACTAATAGACTCACTCCACTTGTCTGGTTCTAATAAAAATGCCAATCATCTCCTTTCTACCAATTACTTCTGCCTTGCCTCAGCAAAGAGAAGAAGAGCCAGCCTGTCCTACACATGACACAGCGAGGGTCAGCTGTGTCCTCTTCGGACAAAGCCTCCAAAATTATAACACCTTTACACTGGTTTACCTTATTAAAGCTTTCCTTTGTTTCCTATAAAATCATTGTACAAACTACACATCTTTAATGACACAATATAGCTGTGCCGGCCCCACCACCAGCACACACTGAGTCGGCAATTGAGACTGGGCGTGGTGGTGCGCGCCTGTAATCCCAGCCTTTAGAGGCTGCAAGCAAGTGGATCACTACGAGTCTGATCTAGTAGTGAGACCCTGAATGCCCTGTAGACCCTTCCCTAAAATGCAATAAATAAATAAATACACACTACAAATGAAATTAACTTCCGCTTGCACATGAGTCACAGCAAAGGAAATAGATGTTGGTTTTAACACTGAATGAGGAAGCCAAGCTTATCAGCAGAAATGTAATTTTTCTGAGAGCTTGAAAGGGACCCTGGAAGGAAGAGGCAGTCCTGTGGCCATCTGACGCTCAACTTTCTTGAGCTCCTGACAGGCCTGATCTACTGTGGAGCTGTGTCGCACTCAGCCACCTTTATGTAGCTTGGATTTGGGAAAAGAGTAGCAGAACTTATTCCTTCATTTCCAATGACTAGTGATTCTCCCGAGTCACATCAAGAATACCGAGAAGTTTCTAATCCAGCTTTGGTTACATCACCACATGTCAGACTGGTCTCTTTGCTGTGGGAGATAAAGTGGTGGTCGAGAAAAAAATTTATTCTGGTGTACTAGCTGATGCAAAAGAAGCACAGAATTCTTCTGCTTTAAGGTTATTTATGGAGGAAACGGGTGATGTCAGACACAGGAGAAGATTTGTGGCCGAAAGACCCATATCCGATCCAATGAGATGCTCACCTTTTCTGCAAGACTCAGGAACTAAGATCACTGTCTCCCTGGGCTCTCCTAGTCTGCAGTTAGTTTGCTCAGGGTAGAGGTGCTGGTACATTACACAGTGGACACGCTCCAGAGGGTGGCCACTGTAGGCCCTCTTGCTGACCACTAAACAAATAGTAAAGAAAACATAAATTACCGAATTATGATGGAAGACCAGGGTCCAGTGAGGTTAAATAGGAACCCTGGCTGGAAATTTAGTCTCAAAAGTTTAGCTGCAGTGAAAATATAACATGCTGTTATGAACGGGACTCAATTTCTTCTTCCAGGAGCTACAGATGAAATTTCTGCTAAGTGTCAAAGGCCACGTAGGAAAGGAGCAGGGAACAGATGACTTGCCCTCCCCAAGCTCGGCCTGGTGCTTAAGAACAAGAGAGTTTTACGACTTGGAAAATGGAGAGGTTGAGGCCCTGTGCCTTCCTCTCTGGCCTCAATTTTTTTTCTTCTCAAACGAGAGGTTGGACTACAAGATCGCTTTTGCCCTCTTGTTCTGGCTCTAGCACCAAAGAAAGGTCACTTCAAAGTCAGTGAATAGATGCAGTGACATAAATAGACTTCAATGTATAAACACTATGTTATCCAAGGGAAAAATAGAGATGATAGACTACATGTTTTAAAATAAACTCACTGTGGTTTTTGATTCTCAATTACAATGTTGAATTTTATGAGTATTGATTTCCTAAGAAAAGAAAGTCTACAACTGCTACCTCCCTTAAGTACCTTTCTATTCATTTTAAATAAGGCCATTAACATTTTTCAGACAATATATATTTTTATTTATAATATAATAACTTTCAATTTAAATGTCCTCTTACCCTCACCAGAGGAC
Source organism: Octodon degus (assembly GCF_000260255.1). Classification (NCBI taxonomy): domain Eukaryota; kingdom Metazoa; phylum Chordata; class Mammalia; order Rodentia; family Octodontidae; genus Octodon; species Octodon degus. Next base: position 18,604,559 of record NW_004524601.1, read on the forward strand.
CATTCTTATGCAATTAAAATGAAAGGTTTAAGTCTGAATACATAAAAAATTTAACCTTGCCATTTATAAGAAAAACAACACCTTGCTCACCTAAAATAAAAATAAAAAATTCCTTGTAAAACATTTCAAATATTGAAGCAAAGTATAACTGACAACAATGGAATGAGGTAGACACTGAAGGACAGAAAGGTGACGTCTTTGATTTGCTTAATGTCACAATTCACCTTATTTTATCTATGAGGTAGTTTTCCTACTTTGCAAACAAGGAACTTGAGTTTTGAAATTGCATGTTCTCACTACAGCAATAGACTTGAAATTAGATGCACCTAGTTTTGCAAAAGCTTTTGTAATTTTCTCCTTATACTATATGTGATCCTAATACATAATCCCTGCTTTTCAAATTATTCAGGAAGGACGTCTTCACTGTCCTTCATAGAATAAGGAGGCAGCTGGAAAGGATTAAAAAAAGAAAAGAAAATACTGTTTTAAAAAAATTGCTACCATTCTGTTGGCCCCAAATGTTGCCAGACTTGTCTTGCTCTAACTCTTCAGTCCTTGTTGTGCTCAAGGTAGACTCCTGAAGTTCCTGGGCCTCCACTCTCCCCAGCCTCAGCTTCTCAATTTAGTCTGTTTTCTACTCAAAGTCCCTTTCTCTCTTCTCAGCATGTAGGACACCTATCCATCCTAAAAGTCCACTTGAAGAACTCCTTTTGCAGGAAAATTCCTTATTCCTCCAAACTAGGTAAAATCTTGTACATTTAAAATTCATGTCTTTCATTGGCCCCAAAAGCCCAAGCTTGCCCGTGGAAAGAAGATGAGTACTCAAGCCAAATGCACAGTGCTTGTGCTGTAGCCCTGTGCATCCAACTGTTGATGGTGAGAACTTAGTGAACAACGTCTGTAAGCCTTCCATTTCCTCAATTACAAAGGGGAGCAAATGATTCCTACTAAAATATCTACCTTGTAGAGTTCTTAAAATGATCTCGCGTTACATCAAGTGATGAGTAAATGTAAAAAATATTAAAAATTAAAGAATGATGTATTATCTCTCAGGAGAAACTTAAATAGGTCCCTAACTATTGTATTTATGCTTGATGTTTTGGCATTAAGTCTTCCAGTCTGGTATATAATTGAACAACTAGAAGTCAATTCAGTAAAGAAACACATCCACTCTCTTATCAGTGTCAGGCTTTCCCGCCCCAGGGTGGAGGCCCCGGCTGGCAGGGCTGTCTCTAAAGTTCTCACTATGCCTCCTCCTGCACTGTGAAAGCCATCGCCCCAGCCTGTCTGGTGTAGGATGTCGCTGAAAGGATGTGGCATCAGTGCCGTCTCTTCTGACTTTTCCTACACTTATTGTGAATCTTTGGAGCTTCTCACTGAAGATCTGGAACGCAGTTCCCTGATGCTGTAATAACATCCTCTGGCAATCTCTGCTCTAAGCATATAGAAACCTATTACTTCTTCAGTTAGCATAGCCCACTTTCAGAAGAGAATCTTTGAACCCCAGTGAGCTGACCTCAGGTTAACGCACTTTTGCAGATTTTAGCTGGGGTTAGGGTATTGAGGGGGTGACAGTGAACCTTATCCTAGTGGATTCTCTTTAAGTTGGGGAGCAAACTCAGACATCCCATGCTGAAGTGAAACATCACTATGTCCTTGCATATCCACAACACAGATGTCAAAATCTCCTTATAGTCCCCATGAAGCCCCACTTACTATCTTAAACTGAGGGTAAAGGAAGGTAAGAGGTGACAGAGAAGACTCTTGAGGTCACACAAGGAAATCTCTCTGCTCTCCAGCTTTTCTCCTTTTACCTTTGCTGGGTTACATGACCATGTGGGCAAAGCCAACTTCCCATCCCTGAGCAAGTCAGTGAGGCCTAGTACCTTTGCTTCTGAGGCACTGGGGAGGAGGGGAATTTTTCCTTGGAATCTACTATGTTCTTTGTCTTTGGGCTCCAGTTTTAAAACATGCTACACAATGACTGGGCCTAGGGAACAGGCAGCCCATCAATGCAGAAGTCATCAAGAACCAAGGAAGCTCAATCTTCTCGCTGCTCATAAACTATTTTGCTCTTTTTCCTTTCCCCCATTTGACTTTCTTTGCCTCTATGCAAATGCAAAATTTGGCCACCACACTCCTTCTCATTTTATATGCTTGTTCCCACAGGCCAGCAGAGCCTGATTAGTTTGAATACCAGCTAAAAATTCCTAGAGAAGGAAGACAATCAGCCTAATCTGGACTGGATAATGGATCCAATCAGGACAGTACAACTTTCAAACGAAGGGAGAGGTGAGTGAACAGTCAATATCATAAATACTTGTATGGCAGAATTGGACCTATGCTCACACCTTCCCAATGCCTAATATAGGTCAATGCTTAGTATGTTTTTCTCCTCTTCCAAAGCATTTATTCTCTGACTATGTATTCTGTAACAGATATGGTGGTTAGCTATCTAACACTCCCGCTTTTCTTAGGGACTACTCTAATTTTCATTGAGATCTTCACCTCTGATGAGCATCGCACACTGTGGCTGAAGCTCAAACTCATGAATATAATCCCTCTGCTGGCCAGTTTCTTGCACAAAGGTGACTAGTGTGAGGTTAATGAGATCAAAGAAGAGGATGTGGACAAGGGGATACATTTGTCCTTCCTTGCACATTTCCTGAAAGTGAGTCCCTCTTCCTCCATTGATGTGCACGGAGAAGCACACTGCCATGCAGGTGACACAAACATCTTTTGGCCACAAAACAGAACCAAGACTAAGGAGAAGTAATCCCTGCAAGAGGCAGAGAAGAGATTAAAGGAGACAGTAGAACACCCAATTCAACCACACCTGGGGCCAACTAACCTGCCAACTTCCACTTATATGGATGAATAAAGCCCTGTTGGCACTTCAACCATCTTGGATTGGGTTCCAGAAAGACGTTCTGTGTGTATTTGCCCAAAACTCTCACGTGTCAGAGAAAAATGCCAAAGAATTCTGATCTTCCATAAGGGAATTTATAAATTGACTTTTTAAAACAAATCCCAAAAGATTCAAAAATTAAAACTCCAAAATGAAAAAGATACAGTAATACTAAAACCTTTCAGAGAATATACTGGATACACAGAAAAGTCTTGGAAAAGAATATTGAAATACTTTTATTTGATCATAGAAAACTGATCAATTTTTCAGTAAGAAGAAGCAACAAGAGACCCAATCAAATGCTATATGGACTATCTTCTGCCACCAGAGATAATTTTCAAATGGCTCAAAAATGAAAAAGGATATAAAGTTGCTAACAACCAAGGATACTAATAAGATCTGAGAAAAATTAAAGGCTACTCCATATAGAAACCATGTAAAATAACATTGTTAGAGAACAGGTTTTGGCCCCCTTTTTCAGAGGCCTTACACACCAAGACCCAAGATTAAAAACAGCTGAAGAGATTTCAGCTAGCCCAGAACTGCATTCCCAGGTCATATGCAGAGGATTGAAAGAGGCAGCAATCCTGAAGCCAGATCCTGGGGCCTGAAGACAAGCATACACTAGCCATAAAGACGCCATACTAGAAATGCTGCAAAGAGAAAAAAGCCCTTGCTCATATTACCAGATATAAGCATATAAAATTGGTCAAAAAATCAAGTATTAATTGTTCCTTTCAATAAGCCAATAGAAACGACAGTATGCACTGTAACAACCATTGTTGAATTCCTATCCTCTTGTTTTATGAAATTCTGTATCATTTCTAATGTTCTTATTATTTTTATTCTCTTTAAAATAAAAACCAATCAATCAATCAATCGATAAAAGAAAAATGGACTTCAGCATCTAGTTCTAGTAGTAGTCTTGTGAAACAGCAGAGAAGTAACTTAGAACTGACTATCACTTTAAAAAACTTTTTTGTTCTGTGACACCCAGGTCTTCTTAATTGTTTTTCTATGTACATGCTTAGAAAATATATTTGTGCAGTGAAATGATATTTTATATGCATTATCGGGCTTTTCTTTTGATCATTCATTGCACTTTTAAAATCTTATCTTTATACCAAATATTTTATCTTTAGAGATATTCATTTCCTCTGGGAAGATTAAGATTATTTTAGTTAGAATAGAAAAAGAAAGTTTTTAGAGTTTTATTTTGACTTCCAAAAATGGGCTATTAAATTTAGCTTTAGTTGGTACACTCTTGAAGCCAGTGTGTAGTTTCAGAAGAAAATCAAGAGATAAAGTTAGGAAAGAACTTTTTTTTTTCTTTTGCTTTTTGTGATCATTCTTTTAAATATTAAGAAAAAATGCCTGTTAGATAAAATAGTTTTTACTAAAACCTTTTAATATAAAAAGATACAGGAGATAACAGAGCAGACTTCTAGCCTAAAGAGAGGAACCAAGAAGCAACAAAGTCTTTCTTAAATGTAAAAAGTACCCTCAAAGTGAGTAAAGCAATAGAACAAGTTATGTGTGTTTTCAGAGAAAGCCCTGCCCCACCTCGAACTCAGATAACAAGGAGGGTAGTTTAAAGGAGGCACTAAATTGGCTTCCAGAAAACTCCAAAATAGCTCCGATCTCTGAACAAAATGAACTTTCTTTTACTTTTGCCCTTAACTTTGAATTGGAGGAAGTTTCAAAGAAGCTTGGAAATTGAATGAAGCGTGCGACCTGGGCAATGGAAGCTCAAAGTAAGGCAAGAAAAACCACACTTAGACAAGCTGGATTTCAAGACAAGTGCAGTTAAAAAGAAATACACAAGGAAGGTCATTATACAATGAGAAAGGGTCGATTCTGAAAGAGAAAATAATGCAAAAGGCATATGCATCCAAAATGCCTGAACACTTGAAAACATAAAGCAAATATTAATAAACCAAAAAGGAGTGAGACATGCCAATATCTTAATAATGGGATACTTTAGTTGCAGCAATGAACAGATCGTATGGAGATAAAATCAACAAGGACATAACAGAGTTAAATTGCATCCGTGACCACATGTGCCTCATGCATGTCTGCACAGCATTCCATTCAACAACTACAGGACGCACGCTCTCAGATTCTTCAGGAAGCAATGACAGGGCACAAGATATTTCTCAGCAAACTTCAAAATTTTTTGAAATTGTATCAGGTATGTTTTCTAACCACAGTGCAATAAAATTAAAGTTCAGCAAGAGAAACTTTAGAAGTTAGTCAGGTACATGGAAATTAGCTTACTATTGACAAGCCAATGGGCCAAAGAAGTAATCAGAAAGGAAATGGTAAAGTTTCCTGAAACAAATGAAAATGAAAGCACAATGCACAAAAACCCACTGGATGCAGCAAAAGCAATACTAAGAACCAAGTTTAGCGCAATCAATAACTGCATGGAGAAAACACAGAAAGAACTCACATATAGCTGGGATGATTTTGATGTCCACCAATGAGAGATGTCCACAGTACTGAATATAAAGATATCCTACAAAGAAAACAGAAATGTAAGAGTTTAGCAGTGAGATGAAATTCTATTTTCAGTTAAGTTTTTTACAAGCTTAGCTTAAAAAACTGAAAAATTAACCTCAAAAGAATCAGTGTTATCTATGACTAGTCAAAGCAATTACTAATGTCCTTTAAAAGGAGTACCACAAAACACAACACGTGATAAAATGTCATGGTATCCAGTATTTAATAAAAAATAATAAATAAGAAAAGATATCCCATAACCAGATGAACCAGATAATAGAAACAGGATATGAGACACTATAGAAATTAGTAAATATGACTTTAAAATAGATTTTATATATATGCAAAGTTTCAACAAAGAAGGAGCATAATACAGACAAAAACTGGAAAACATACAAAGAACAAAATGGAACTTACAGAAGTGAAAATAACAATTTTGAAAATTTCACTAACATATTAACAGCAGGAAATTATATAATCCTGCAAAAAATCCATGAACTTGAAGACATATACAAAATGAAGTTGAGGGAGAGAGAGAGACAGAGACAGAGACAGAGACAGAGACAGAGACAGAGAGGCAGAGAGACACAGAAAGAGAGACAGAGAGAGAGACAAAGACACAGACAGTGACAGAGACACAGAAAGAGAGACACAAAGAGAGACAAAGACACAGACAGTGACAGAGACAGAGAGAAAGACAGACAGACAGACAGAAAGACAAGCATGTAACTGGCTTCTAGAAGCAATACATAGAATTACAGAAAAACATCTGAAGAAAAAATGGCTGAAAGATTTCAAAATGATATAAGTATAAACCCATAGATTCAAGAATTTCACTAAAAAATTTCAACCACACCAAAGCAAAGCATAATCAAATTGCTAATAAATAAATAAATAAATAAATAAATAAATAAAATAACCAATCTTAAATGTAGATGGAGTGTTGGAGTGTGAGGGATTAGGGGCTAGACTTGCTATTATTTAGACCTTATGGCATTATATTTTGAGATATTGCCAGACATTCATTTTAAAACCTGGCATTAAATAATGGCACCCTTATTTAGAAAATATCTTTTTATACCTTTATAATCCCCATATTGGTGTTACAGTTTACATTACTCTGACTATTCTAAACTTTAAAAATGTATTTCATCATCCAAAACAATTTACTTGAAATAATTTTGCCACCTAACAATATTTGCATTCACAGATCTTTTCTTTAATGACTGAATTGCCTAATGTTTTCATGATTCATTGGTTTCAACACTTTGTCACTTTTTGATCCAATACTTTACATTTCTAAACTTTTATTTGTTAATTTATAATAGAACAATAAAGTGTGTGACATTTATATTTTTTAATTTATATTTTCATTGATAAATTTTATATTTAACCTGCATGAAACATTAGTGTCATTAACTTTTAAGAGTCCTGAGAGATCTCAACATCTCTGCCTGGCAGGCAAGAGGAAGACGAGAGGGTCCAAATCAATTACCTTGGGTAGGCTGAAGTGGTGAGCAATATTTCTGAGCCAATAAAGCCAAAACCACATCACTGCAAAACAGCACCAGAAAAAGAAATCCTCACATCAACAACAAACTCTTGGCCAGAGATTTAGAGCACAGTGCCTGCCTGGCAAGGTTGAGGTCATGAGTTTGATTCCTGGTGCAAAACAAAACAAAAACTCTCTTCACTCTAGTTGAGCTCAAACCTCAGCATGCGCGCACACACACACACACACACACACGCACAGAATAAAAATGAACGCAGAAAAATAAGACACCAAAATGCCCTCCAAAGATTCCCAACTCCCCCAAAGCAGACCTAATGGGTACCAACACAGAGCAATGCCAACATCAGACAGCTGAACTGTAGGAAACGATTAAAGAGTGGACAGATAAATTTGGTGAGTTCAAAGACAACATAACCCAAAAGAGAGTGGAACTATCATAAAAAATGGCCAGTGTGGCTATGGAAGAAATAAATACAAATTTAGAGGAGCTGATCAAAATATGAACAACAAATTCATAAAGCATATAGACTCCGCAAAATGGTTCCAAACAAAAATCCCAGAGATTAAAAAAAAAAATTCTGAAGAATCCATAAAGAGCAGAAACAAACAATGTGAAGATAGGATTTTAGAAATCTAGGACAAAATGAAAATTCATAATGTATTACTCAGAAAAGTCTTAAAAAAGATTAAAGCACAAGAAAAATCCTTCCAACACCTAGTTGATGAGCCTAACAAGAACAACCCAATGCTAATTGAAGTTAAGAGAGAAATAGAAGCATACACATGGAGTTTTTAAAAGTTTACAAAAACAATAGCAGAAAATTTTCTAATTATGAGGGAATAATGCAGAGAACAAATAAGTGAGGCTTACAGTACACCAGATGACTACGATGGAACAAAGCAGCTTCACACAGCACATTATAGTCAAAATCCTAGATACGCAACGAAAGACAATCTTAAAAGCCATCAGAGAAAAGCAAGAAAACACTTATAACTGTAAACTAAATAGGATTATAGCAGTCTTCTCAACAGAGACTTACAGGTCTGGGGCATTTGGACTGAAGTGTTTCAAGCCCTAGAAGAAAACAATTTGCAACCCAAACTAATATTCCTGAAAACATTTTTTTTTTCAAAACTTCATGGAAAAGTAAGTAAACTTCATGTGACTGGTATATGAACACCAAACTAGCACTTCAGAAAATATTCCAGAATAGACAGAGACAAAAGAAAAATAAGCCAAAAGGGCAAATGGAAAAAATACAACAAACAAGGTCAGTAGTCAAAGAAAAATGGAAAAATAAAAGAGTCAATAACAAGAAAAAACACAATTTCAGGAATAAATAAGTATCTTTCAGTAATAACTTTCAATATAAATGGTTGCAACTCCCCTCAATTAAATGGAATTGAAAAAAAAAATAAATACTTGCAAACTTATTCCTGGAAGCTAGCATGACCCCAATCCCAAAACCAGACAAGGATCTAACTGCCGAAGAAAGGCTAGTCTCTTTGATTAATATAAACAAAAAATCTTCAGTAAGATACTGGCAAATGAAATACAAAGAATCATGAAAAGATTACACGTAATGGCTAAGTAGGTTTCCTTACATCCATTCCTTCCAGGGATGGAAGGACTCATCAACACATGAAAATAAGTAAATAAATGTGACAGACCACACAATAGAAGCCAAGAAAAAAATCACAGGACTGTATCAATTGATGCAAAAAGAAAAGCTTTCAAAAAGTTACAATGTCTACATATGATAAAAAGTCTTGAATAAAATAGCCATAGGAAGATTTTATATTGATGTGATAAAGATCATTTATGACAAACAAATAGAATCATATTAAATGGAGAAAGCTGAAAACTTTCCCACCAAAATCAGAGACAAGATAAGACTATCCACTATCACTAGTCTGATTTTCTTTCTTTCCTTTTCTTTTTTCTTTTCTTTCTTTCTTT
>NW_004524601.1:18613541-18615164 GCF_000260255.1 Octodon degus
ACTTATGCCACTGAGCTATCTCCCTAGCCCTATAGAGTTCATATATATCTCACATATATTTGCCTACTATTTTCTAAATTTTTTAAAATGTATTTGGTACAGGTTCTCACTACTCAGCTTGGACTTGTAGTGATTCTCCTGTTTTCAGCCACCCCAGCTCTGGGATTACAGGCATGCACCACCATGCCCAGACTCACCCAGGGGCAGGGCTGGTGAGGATGTAGTGCTGGGGATTGAACCCTGGTCCCTGCACTTGCCTAAGCAAGTGCTTAGTCCACTGAGCTATCTTGCCAGCAACTACTCTAGTTCAATATAGTACTCTAACATTCAGCCAAATCAATCAGAAAAGGGAAAGAAACAAAATAGATACACATGGGAAAGAAAAAAAATCAAGTTATCATTATTTGCAAGTGACATGACTACATAGAAGATCATTTGACCAAAACTCTCATACAATTAATTATCAAATTTAGCAATATGATAGGATACAAAATTGACACACAAAAGTCAATAGCATTCTTGTGCACCAATAAAAAACTCAACATGATAGAAATTTGTAAAACAATACCATTCACAATAGCATTGAGAAAACTTAAATATTTAGGAATTAATCTAACAAAGAAAATGAAAGACCTTTATAACAAAAAGTATAGTACTCAGAAAAAGTAGATGAAAGAGAACATAGAAAAAGAAAAAACAAGACAACAATATGTAATGTATTAAGTATTGAAACTGTCCTACTAATTGGTTTTGAAACTGTCTCATTGCTATTTGTTTCTCAATAAAATTATTAAAAAAGAAAAAGAAAAAAACACACCCTGTTCCTGGTCAAGCACAACCAACACTGTAAAAATGTCATACTCTCAAAATGTAATGCAATCCCAGTCAAAATACCAACAGTATTCCTCAAAAAACTAAAGAAAATGAACCTAAAGTGTATATGGAACCACAAGAGACCTCGAATAGCAAAAGCAATCCTGTGTAACAAAGCAAAGCACAAGGAAACATAATCCTAGATTTTAAATTATATTACAAAGCTACAGTGGAAAAAAAAATCAGCATAAGACTTGGCATGGTGGCGCATGCCTATAATCCCAGCTCTGGGGAAGTTGAGAATAGGAGGATCACTATGAGTCCAAGCTGCATAGTGAGACCCTGTACCAAATACATTAAATAAATAAGTAAATAAATATAGCTTGGTGATTTTCTTTGCCAGGGATATAGCTCAGTGACATAAGCACCAGCCTGGCAAGTGCAAGGTTCCGAGTTTGATCCCTGGTACAACTCACAAAAAAGAAGAAATAAAAAAAAAAAAAAAATCCAGCATAGTACCATCACGAACACAGACATACAATCAGCAGAACAGAATAAAGGACACAGAAACAACCCAGACACATTTTGCTCCCTGATATTTAACAAAAAAACATTTATTGGAGACCATACTCATAAATGAAATAAATCAGACCCACATGGTAATCACTGTACTGTCTCCCAAGTACGAGAAGCTGCACAAATGAATAGGACCCAAAGTGTACAATCGATACTGTGAAGTGGGAAGGAACTGTTCCAAACAAGAGCAAAACCATGATAGTGGAAAAGGAATGAAATATATATATATATATA
>NW_004524601.1:18615267-18642005 GCF_000260255.1 Octodon degus
ATCATACTATATCATTATTATATGATATATAAACTATATAAATACATACACATACTATTTGATAGTTAAGACAGTTGAACTGCTAGCTTCTCTTTAGTTCATTGAAAAGAAAGGTTTCTCCTGACATACAATTGCTCATGTTTATATCTTATACTCTGAGTAACTACTCTGAAGGTAAAAACACGTGAACGGATTAATTATGTTTACTCTTCCTACTATCTTGCTTTGAAATTCTGGTGTTTTTTTTTTTTTTTTCTTTTGAAAATAAAAACATTCTTTTAAAAAATCACTAGAGGAAAGCTAGCCTCGTGGGAATACTGATTATCCATAAGCACGAGATTAAAGCTAGACTCATATCCCTCATCATATTACAACAGAAAAATTTCTCATGTTGGAAGATAAAATAGGTACAACTCTTGCAGTAAGAGGCATGATCAAGGACTTTCTGAACAGAACCCCAATTACATAAGAAATAATATCAATACTCAACATGTGAGGTGATCAAATTAAAATCTTCTACACAGCAAAGGAAACTGTCAACAGAGCGAAGAGACAGCCTACAAAAGGGAAAACATATTTTGCCAGCTATGCCTCAGAGAAAAAAAAGAGCATTCAAACAAATTAGATCCTGCAGAATAAAAAAGCTAATCATAAATCAGGCAACCAAACTGTGGCGGACTGCCCACTGGTGGTGAATTCGTGGCTGCCAGCTGAGCTGAACCAGCCTGGTGCTGGGTGTGGGAGGCCGACCTGAGGATTGCTGCTGGCTGCATGAGAGGCGGAACTGGAGAGGGGGAAGTTCAGGGGCTGTTGAGAAGCTGTAGGGAGCTGCTGGTCTTCCTGCAGGAGATGGTCATGCTGACTTCGCTGATGAACTCAGCTGCTCTTTCACTGAAAGCACTAAGGACCTTACTGTTGCTGAGAATGGCTAAGGTTCACGTTAGGGGAGCTCTAGTCCTCTCTTTGAGCATCACTTCCTGGCTCTAGAGAGGAAGAAGGTTCCCTCCTCTATCACCTGGAGAGGCTTGTTGCACTGACTTTTCTGACAGGAGCCGGCTGTTACCATCATCAAAGGAGCTCAGGACCTACCTCACTGTCACTGAGGAGGGCTGTGGCACCCTTTGCAGGAGCTCTGGTGCTTAGCTTGAGCATTGCTTCCTGGCTCCAGTGTAGATCTCTCAGCCTGCTAACACAGATCCTTCATCCCACTGGAGGACTTCCTAGCTTCCACCTCTGACCTTTGGGCCCTCCAGGTGCATATCCAGAAAACAGGGCTGTATGAGACATTGTTGTCAGCTCTAGGCCTCCAGCTGGACCAGTCAGGGGGCATTGTTATGGGTTCTAGGTCTTCAGCTGGACTCTTGCAGGCCATTACTATGGGATCCAGGCCCTCAGCTGGATTCTTTGGGTCTTCAGTGTGTGGACAGATTTCCTGCACCTTTTTGGTATATGATTCCGTTGGTGACTACTATAAAATAATTCTGTAAATTATATATATTGTATTGTTTACCCTTGTAAACTCAAAAGTACAACACAAAATGAACGGACAGTTCTAAGAAGTACAATGATCAATAAGTACATGAAAAAAATGTTCAACATCTTTGGCTGCTAGAGAACTGTAAATTAAGACAGTGAGATTTCTTCTTAGTCCAAAAAGAATGTCTATCATCAAGAAATCAAACAATAAAGAATGCTGGTGAGGCTCAGCAGAAAAAGGAACTCTTCTGTGTTGTTGATGGGAATGTAAACTATTACAATCACTGTGGAATTTAATATGGGCATTCCTCAAAAAACTAAAAATAGAAATTCCATTGGCTCAGCTATTCCCTTTCTTGGTATCCTCCTGAAAGAGCTGTAGACAACATACTGCTGGGATACTTGCCTATCCATCTTTATAGTACCACAATTCATAATAAGTAAATCTTGGGAGCAGCCTATATGCTCATATCAGATGACTGGATAAAGAAAATTGGTACAGATATACAACAGAGCGCCAATTTGCTATAAAGAGAATAAATTGGAATTATTCATAGGAAAGTAGATATACCTTCAGCCCATAATATTAAGTGTAAAATATCAGAAACACAAGTTTAAATATAGTATGCTTTCTCTTATATGAGAAAACCACAATATAAATGATTTAAAGACCAAAATAAAAGATAGAAAATAGGAGACAGGGAGATAGATTTTTTTTTTTTTTTGCAAATAGAAAGAGGACTAAAGGATGTTGAGGGTGGGACAGGGAAAGCTTTTTTTTTTTTTTCTCGGTATCGGGGATTGAACTCAGGACCTTATGCTTGTTATGCAAGCACTTATTCTACTAAGCTATCTCCCCGGCCCTTTGAAGGTGGGAGAGGGGAACAGAAAGAATTAGGATATGTCACATACTTGTACCATTTATCCACAATGAATATATTCATTATGTACCACAAACATGTACTAATAAAAATGTCATTATATTAAATATTCAAACCATCAAAATAGCATCTTCAGAACACACTTATATAATGAAAATATCAATATTTGTTCTCAGTTTTTCATGAAACATTACCAAAGCATTGGCATATAATTTGCTGTCTTATTGGAATTATAACTAAGAAGGAATTAGCCTTGCGTTCTCACTTTAGGAAAAAACATAATTACATTAGCACATTAAAAGGAAAAAGCACCTCAAAGTTGAAAATAGACAAAAGGTTGATCCACTGAGGAAACAGAGCTTTGCAAACTTACTGTTTTCTGTTAGGGTATATTACAATTCTAAAAATAAATAAACAAATAAATAACTATTTAAGAAACAAATAGCAATTCCAAGCATTTTTCCAATAGCATTTCAAATGAATTTTGTCCTAGAGACATCTTACTTATTAATTAAAAAAATAAAATCCAAGGTCTTAAATTTTTATTTAATGACATAATCTCGTCTTTTCTAATGGCTGTATCTCTGCCTGATCTCTAATTTTTTTGGTTAGATTTCTTATCACGCATTTCCTTAGCAACTAATTCAATTTGAATTCTTGTTAATTTTATATTTGTAGGTCTATCATGATTTTTCTGTTTTGAAAATTATGCTTAAAGAGTGGCATATATAGATGGAGGTGGTGAGCAAATTCACTTTGAGATAAAGAATTTTTTCATTTTTGAAAATTTAATTCATAATAAATTAAAAACACATCATTTGAGCAGACCTAAATGTAGGCCTACATTTTTCAAGAAATGAGTCTTTTTTTTTTTTTTTTTCTGTACTGTCCCTTGGGCTTCCCCACCAAGAATATCTAAACAGTATGGTGTCAACAGCTGTTCCCCACAGCAAATACAAGGCCCTTTTTTTGGTTTATACATGTCACTGATTTTCATTCCAGGAAAGCTGGTAGACATGTTAAAACAAACACGGAAAATGACCAGTTTAAGAAATCCCCCAAATCCTTCTTCCTACGACCTTTTGTCTACAGTCCCTAACTTCCTTATGAGAACAGAGCAGGAAGTTCTACTGGATCATTTACTTTTCCCTGACCTTTGGAGTCTCCAAAGGTTGTCACTCCATCTCTCACACAGCAGGTATGGATATAATCCTCCTTCTAGCAGAAAGAAGCCCACAGTCTATATAAAAGTAGTCCAAGTTGAACGGTGAACATCCCATATGCGAACACTCCACCTATTCTATACTCACTGCTTCAGGAAGCTGTCACATCAAAGTCACTGTCACAGCGGTGTGGTGGTAGTGTTTCTCACACAGCCATCAGAAAATGAGGGTCTGAGTGACATTCTGGAGAGTACAGAATCTTTCTCCACTGATGGAGAATCACCCCTCGCTCACAACCTTGAGACAAAGGATTGTAAATATTGGCTCTTCCCTGCTAAGGAGAAAATTATTGGGAAAATAAACATTAATATGAAAAAATTCTTGCATCAGCTAATCAGGGCTAAAGATCTGACAAGCATGCAGTCGAACTATGCAAATTTGAGTCATTAAATGATAACTAAAAGGCAAAATTATGTCATCATGCTATATTAGATTTTGAGTACATGATTTGAATAGATTTGCTTGGTTTCTTTGCAAGTTAGTAACTTCGAATACAATGGAAGTGACTGATTTTTTCAGAGGATAAAAAGCCACTTGCACAGACCTCTCATGGAGTTGCGAACCCACTGTGCTGAATTCCATATATGTCCCGATGAAGCTCAGGGAAACACAAACAGCAAAAGCTCATTCACATTTTTTTAGGTTTTCATAAACAAGGATGACAGAGAAAAAGATGAGCTGCTGATGTTTTTCCACTTCATCCCGTGAACATTTCACCCTGGAAATTATCATGAAGGCTCAGGTCTTTCGGCTTGCCATATTAAGATTGCTTTACAAGGAGCGCAGCTCAGCTGGTACTTGGTGCATTACTTTTGACACTGCAATATGCACAGTGAGGAGCAAGACATATTTCCCCTGGGGCTGAGACAATCCCAAATATGTACCTGCCACAACGACAGCTTCCAGTCTCCAAGAGCCAAATGCCAAATGCCAAGGAAGCATCGCAGACATATTTAGACGACAGCTCACTTGCTCAAACCCAGCGCTGTTGGCATAACCTTAGACTCTCACTATGCAAATAGGGCTCTACCAATACTTATTGTTTCTACTAACTGTATTCATGAAAGATTCACTTCTAACTTCATTTCCTTTAATCCGTGAACTGTTCCTCATATAAGCAGCTCACACTCTCAGCTCCTTGTCCTGAAATGTATGGCTTAGTATATTTAAGAAATAGTTCAATCATACCACATGTAGTAAATCAATGCAGTCCCCATGAACATTAAAAAGTGTTGCATAGCAAATAAAAGTACAGTAATTTTCTGATCTCTGACAAAACAGCATGTGTTCCGCTGTAGTTCTGATTAATACATTTGCAAAACAACAGAATAAAGCCAAAGATAGATAAAAGGGAGGAGTAAACTGTTAGAGGAAGAAGGCAGAGCGTGGAAAAGAACTACGGTGACAACGTGAAAACTGGAGTTACAGTTTCTCTGAAGCTTTTGAAAACTACTAACGTAATGGGTTGGAAAAAAGATTTTGTTCTTCTAATATCAGTAATATTAGAAATAAGACTGAAAACTGAAACACAAACATCTAAGGCATGTGTAGGATACATTACCCAAGCAAGGCAGTAAACAATCTGATGTACCACAAAAAACTCTGAATTAAAATTGACCTGCTTGAGTCTAAGTTTGAGGACCTTAAAACCACTGCATTTGATATTGTTTAACCGGCATACAGTGTAAGCTGATAAATTCATTAAAATCCCTGTAGATTTCTTACATATCAGTTGATAATCAACTCCATTAGATAAACACCGAATTTCTACAGCTTTTCAAAATGAGCCTCTTCTACGTCCCTGTCTTGAAACAGGAATGGAGAATACCTGTAAGAGTGTTGGAAACCCTATTACTTAACAGTAACTATGTGAGTAGGCTTACTTAAAGTCCTTAACAAATTATTCTGTTTGAAATCTTTCATGAGCCAACTCTGAGATATTAACAAAGGATCTTATAGACCACCCTGGATTTTATTTTTTAAATTTTAATTTACTCATTGTTTTTAGAGAATCTGAGTAGAAGAAATGATCTTACTCCAAACCTGACATGTTCTGGCTCTTTACACTGAAAGATATTTGTAGGTGATGTCTTGCCTCACATTTTATTAGAAGCATGAAAAAGAAAATCAGGTAGCGTGTTGAATGTTCCACCTGGAAATCCTCCTAACTAGATCAGTGAGCGTAGCAGGTACATTTCCTTTCACCACGTTGCTGTGGGTGTTTTTGTTGGCAGGTTCTGCATGGGTGCCTACCTAACCACAGTTCCCTCTCCTCATTCCATTCACATCATCCTCATTTCTCTTTAAGCCTGCATCAAAAGCCTGCTCAAAGCCCTCCCAGCTCCCCTCAGGACTCTGCCTGAAGCTGTGGACTTGCAGTCACAAGTCTCCTCAATGCCATTCCAGCTTCCTTCCACAAACTCATCCAGAGACACATGTAGGTCTTTGCTAGGGCAACATCCTACATCTAGGTACCAAGAACAGATATCTATGGACACATACGTAAGCTAACACCCAAACTTAGTGGCTTACACAGCAATTGTCCATGAATCTGCAGCTCAGGCTGGGCTTAGGGACATCTTAAATCCACAAGGTATCACCTGTGGTGCCTTGATTGCCAGCTTGAGGATCCACATTCAAGATAACTGACCCATGTGTTTGGTAATTTGGTGCTATTACATGAAAGTTAGGCCAGGGGAAAAGACCAGAAGCTTTCGATCTTCTCCAAGGAAGCTTCTTCCCAAGTTCCTAATCTCCCTCATAACATGGTAGGTGGTTTCTAAGACCAAGGACCTCAGGAGAATGATATGAAGTGCATGACATCTTTCTTTTCCTAACTTTACAAGTCATGGGTCATGAGTTCTACTACACTTTGCTGATCAAAGCAGCTACAGAAGCCCAACCAGTTGCAAAGGAAAGGGATATAAACTCCAGCTCTTAACAAAGAAATGGCAAGGTATTAGTAGAGTACATGGGACGAGGACAGGAAATATTGTTGGACCCATCTTTGAAAAATACAGTCTTACAGAGTAAGTACAAAATTGAATAGGGAAATTAATACAATAAGATATATTGCTTATTACTGATGACAAAACTATGGAAAAGGGTAAGCAGTCCATATTATAGCTCTTGTGTCTCAGATAATATACAAATAGTCTAATGTATGTCTAATGTATCCCAGTTTGTAAATTCTTCTGTTCCTAAAGTAAATATATTCTTGTGACACATGACTATCCTAAGAAGATATAAGTCCATTCACTCATTTCTTTGCTTGGAAAAGCCAAATTTTAATAATGAATAAATAACCAAAGATACTGTTAAGTTCCTTTTCTAAATTTCCTTATTAAATTTTAAAGTGATACATAAAAACATAAATATCTACATATTTATGGGATACTATATAAAATTTCAATGCATGTGCATATTGTTTAATGCTAAATAAGGTTGTTACATATATCTATCTCCCCAAATATTTATCATTTATATTGAAAGTCTTAAAAATGTCACCTTCTAGCTCTCAGAAACACACAGTCCATTACTGTTGTCTGTAGTCTCTTTGCTATAGGAGGGCACATCAAGACTTCTGCTATTTAACTGTAACTTAAGATCTGGTGTTTATTGATAGGTTTTAGAGGCAACAGTGATGGTGGCGGCGATGGTGGTGGCAGTGGCCGTGCAGCAGAGAAGCAGAAATGGGGGAGGGGAAAGCCTTTACTAACTCTAAACAGGCGTAGAGGACCCAGGGCAGGGAGCTGGGTGGATCCTCTGACCTGAGACAGGGAGCCTGAGACTTTAAGGACTTTTGCCAGGGGCGGAGCTTGAGGGGCAGGTTTAGTGACGTATAAGGAGCTGATTGGAGGCTCCTGCATGTGGGCGGGAAAGGTCAAAGGAAGTTGTACCCAGGGATGGAGTGGGGAAGGAGAAGGAAATGGTCACTGAGAGGATAAGCTGTTGTTTCAGCGCTTCAGCCGTACCAGAGGACTACCATTATAATTCAGCAATTCATACTAGGCCATCGCCTATCATTTATATTTCCTCAGTCTTCCCTCGCCATTGCCCTGTCAAGTCCCTGCTGTCCGCCACTCTACTCTCAGTTTTCTATGACATCAGCTATTTTTGGCTCCACAGATTGATGAGATCGTAAGAAACTTGGGTGAAGTTCTTCTGATATTCGTTTTCATAGACCAGCATATTAAACTGGGAACCCCTTGATGGTTAGAGGAATAACTGTGAAGTCTCACATCTGCAGCTACAAAAATAGATGGCTTGGAAAAAAGTGTTTGCTAAATGTGGGAAATTTTCTTGCTCTGTATCAGGATGCTTTGAAGATACCTAAATGTTCCTTGTTTGAATAAGAAACCAGGAAGCTGGCAGTAGCTACAACTTCTCAGAAGTAACTCTTCTTGCTGTAATGAGATGATAAGGTCATGAAACACTGATGTCCACACTTCCTGATTCTCAGCCTCTGAGATAGCCATGGTATGTATCACTCCCCACCACGGCTTATACCTAAAATGCCTCCTAATGCCTCATGTTCAGAACAGATTGAGCAGATGGACTTATTTATGAATGACTTTAGCCCTTTGTGTGCTGTTAGAAAATGGGGCCTGGCTGCCCATGGAGGGGGTGTTACCTGAGGGCAGCTTCTTGCCTTTCACTCCTGCCTGAGCTCTGTTTCCCAGATTCCACAGGGTGAACAACAGTTCCCCATCTTACTCTTTCACCACGCTGGTTTTGCATTGCAGACAGCTAATTATGGACTACAGCCCTTGGAAGCTGCAAGCCAAATACTCTTGCTTGGTCTGGGTGTGGGCTTTCTGTCTCATAAACAGGACAGTGCGCTGGCTGACATGCACTCCCTTAGTAATCTCCAACCAGAACGGTACATTCTTTCTTTTAGCAAGGAGGTGTTGTCTGTTCCATAGCGGGGCCTTGAAACTTGTGCTTTGAACTATTTGAAATATTTCACTGTTGAATATTTCACTTTAGATTGTATACCTTTCAGAATTATGTCAAGTTGAAAATCATTTGGCTATCATGCATCAACTAGAGTTTTAATATTCTAAGGAGCAGCACCTCTCAGAATTAAACAACCATAATGTACTCTGGACAGAATATATTTTATCTGTAATGTTTCAATGTTGATAATAAGTCAAACCATTTAATTTGGAGTTCATAGTTAAGTTCCAAATTGGATCAACATGTTAGACAGTTTTCTCAACTTTTTAAAACCCATAACCTACCCACTTAGATCTTAAAAGTTCATGTTTTATGTAATTACAAAAGAAGGCCTTTCCAATATTAAAATTATGAAACTGGACAAAAGTGGTACGCATACCTTCACACACGTCCACATGCAGGCATATACAAACACCGGCTCTTCCTTTGTCCCCTTTATGTTATATTCACTGAGAAGCAGAAAGTGCTTTAAAGAAAAGTGGTTAACAGTCAAGTTTCACTTTAAAGTAGCTAATCCATCGTTAACCAATTGTAAATGCACTGTCAGACTTAAAGACAAAACCTGTGGGGGTTAAGCCTGTTTGGGAAAAACACTATACGAAGCATGAGCGATCACTGTGCCTGTGCACTATTGCCCACAGTTTCTGATGAAGGATTGTTTTCTTCAGGGCTCTTATGTTCCTCCACAAATAATCTCTGTTACAATGTATATCCAGGAGTCAAAGAATTGTGGGCTATTCCATTCATTTCTCTTTTTATTGCAGGTATTACAAGTAGAATAGGCCAAGGGCCGGTAAGATAGCTTAATGGACTAAGCGCCTGCTTAGGCAAGTGCGGGGACCAGAGTTCGAGCCCCAGCACCACATGCCACGGTGGCCCCACTCCTGGAGCGCAGCGACCAAGACTGGGTGTGGTGTCACATGCATGTAATCCTAGCACTGGGGAGGCTGAAAACAGGAGGATCACTATGAGTCAGAGCTGCAAAATGAGACCCTGTACCAAACACATATAAAAAATTAGAATAAACCAAATAAAGACTCTTACAGGGTCTGACTGACCCCAAAATGGCTTAGGGTTACATCTGATAAAATGTGATATTACTTACATTCTACGTTTGGCTTCTTACCCAATTGAAAAATAACAATAAACACTAACCATCAATTATAACAAAGTAAGAATCACTTTTGTGAATGTGGTTTATTGCTAGCCAAATTGGTACATTAACAAATGGAAAACTAAGATCATAAAAAAATTAACTGTTGCCTGCCAAGCGCGATCCTGTGGTGGATCCCCAATACCAAAAACAAAAAAAAAAATTCACTTAACAAAATGAACTGTTGCTAGTTCCTTTTACACCACTTTTTTTCATTAAATATTGGTTGAGTGAATCTAATTGTGATGAGATTTCAGTATAGGAGAAATAATAGAATCGGGAAAGCTCAGCATTCGTCTTTAAAATGCTTCTTATCTGTGCCTAAAACTAGAGGGGACCAGGTTGTGTCCAAACTGTAGTAAGATTCAGCCAGGGCAGAGTCAAGTCAGTTGATTTCAATGGGGTTGTTCTGCCGCAGCTTCCTGCGTTCAGAGAGCAGGGGATGGGAGCCCAGGAAATGTCACCAGAGCTCTTCACCCAGGCCGAGCCCAAGGATGCACAAATGGAAACAGAAAGGAGCCAAGATGTTGTGAGAGAAAGCTGCACTCCACGCAGTGGTGAGGTGTGGTCCACGTAGGAAACAGATGCAGCCCTGGAAGGCCTGTCCCCTTCCTGGGTCCACAGCTTCAGGATTTTGGTTAACGGAGGATCCCAGTTGAAGGACTGGAGGGCGCTAGTGTGCGTAATCAAGCGAGAGAAGAAAAACGCATTGGTAATTCTCTGTAATGACTGTCGGCAAGTCTTAGGACTTGTTTGGGAGACACTCTGTTAGTAGATGAGAGTTTTAGGAGATCGCCATACCTTTGCATGTCATTAAAAATAAAAGTATGTGTATCATTATTAATGCAATCCTGTCTGTCCTCACATATTAAAGAGAATGAAGTAAATAAAATTCTACTTGAGCAACTCTATTTGTCATGTATTAAGAGGTTAACCATTCAATGCTGTATGACCAAACATACATAAACCAAGACATTCACAGCTTACACCTAACTGATGACCCTGTCATTTCTGTGAAGAGCTCTGTCCAGGCACTGGTTTGTGACAAATGTTTGTGAATCAGTTCCAAAGATGATATCTGCTTTCCAATACACTGCAAAGGTTTTTTTTTTTTTTTTTTTTTTTTTTTTTACTTTGGGAATAAAGAAATAATAAAAGGAATTATTTTAAATGTCCTGCAAGGAAACCATGAATCATCTGAACATGTTTACTAAACAACTCAAGAACAGGAATAACAAATCACAGTGTGACACAGGTGTACGTGTTTTTAATCTTCAGTTCCTTCCCCTCAGGAACGTTAAGTTCCTTCACATATCAGTGACTGGGAACAAATTCCATGCCCATGAGCTTCTCTCCTCTTCAGGCAGCACTTTTAAAGTTAATTCTTTCCTTTTCTGGTGTCAGCCCTACTCTCAGCTGACTGACTCTGAGGTACTCACCCTTGCAGCCTCTCAATGTCTGCTTCACACAGGAGGAGCACTTCCACAAGCTGCCATCAATGGCCAAACAGTCCTGGTCCTTTGTTTGTGCTGCTGTCATATCGGCCACACAGCCCTCTCCTAACCACTGAGTGCTTCTCTGTTGCCTGAGGTTTCTGTTGTCCTGTGTGAATCACGTTTCCGTTGCTAAACACAGTACTCAAGCCCCACAATGTAAAGGTCTGACTTGTTTTGCAGGCTCCGAAGATTTAATCAGTGCTCTGCCGGCTCCAGGGTAGAAATTTGAGGGCAGAAGGAATAAAGCTGCTTACCTGTGAAGGCCAGGAAGCAGGGTCTGGAACAGCACCAGAGGGAAGGGCGAGAGACCAGACCCAGCGCCAGGCTCCACCAGCCTTGCACACATCCAGCAACGCGCTGCACAACCTGCAGAGCAGACCCGACCCGCAGGGCAGATCTCAAGCCAATTAAGCTGGTTCTCCCCACAACCACCAGTTCCCTGTGGTCTCCCTCCATACTGTGCATTATTTGTTCTTCAGTTTGAACTCGGTCATAAAGTTGTGTAGAAGGGGCGTTCCAGAGCTTTCAGATTCGAGCTTGCAGATTGTAGCCCTTTTATAGCTTAACACATTCCTCCCTTCCAAGCATCTGGCAGGCAGGTAGGTATTAAGACCTACTATTCTAAGTCATCGCTACTGAAGTATTCATGGCGAAGCACCACCAAACTTACCTGGAAGCCTCTAGAAAGGCAAAAATTGGCATCCATTTTTGGAAATAATGTGAAGCGTTTTTATAATATGCACACTGAGAAAAACTAATTATTACATCTCCAGTTATTAACTGCTAGCTGCTCTTTGGGTGAATAAAATATCAAAACAGAACATTAAAGTTGCTTAAGCAAAAAGCCTTGGCTGAAATAACACAGCAGAAGGATGCCGATTCTGCGGGGCTGCAGATGCCAGGATCCAAAGGCAGGATGTGTCAGACACGCCCGGGCCTACCTGATGGGCTCAGCTTCTCTGGTCGCAGATGAAGCTGTAGAGACCCCGAAGAGCTCCCCAACACCCAGAAATTAAAAAGGTCACTTCATGTTTTAAGTTAAAGGGAGCAGATCTTTTAGCTGGTGTGGTAGTTGGGATGCTTGGAGTAGTTTTCTGGTTAGCCAGGAAACCCTTTGGTTTTTCAGTTCTGACTGAAAACCATATACTAATGCACTTTTTCTCATCCTCACAGGGTATGTAACTCTCTTCATTGGAGATTTCTCAGTGCTTTGAGATCAAGAATTGTACCCACTGGGGCTGCTCTTCGGGAATACAGATACTGACACAGTAATGGGGCTGGGTGCAGTTCTGAACGTGTGGCAGAGTACATGCCCTGGAATTGTCCTTTTTACATAAATGGCAAATTCTTTGTGTTTAAAAAAAAAAATGAATCTAGAAAGCAGGACTCAGACTTGCCCAATCATATGAAGAAAACTTGAAACCAAGTAATATACAACCTTTGTATGGTGGCAGAATTAAGGGCCTTCACCTTTCCCTTTTATTGCTTCAAAAACTAATAAGGATGGAGAATGTAGGTATGGATCTGCACACTGCTATTTGGTAGTCTGCATCTAGGGCTGAACTTAACAGTGTCGTCTACCTGTGTGCTACCTCGGCCCATCACTGCGTCCATCAGACTCACAACCAAACTTGGAGCTCTGGAGACACTACTGTCACCATCCCAGTAAGCAAAGTAGTTCAATGTTCACAAAAAATTTTAGTCTCCTTTGGGGTATCTGAAAAGATACTACTGAGGGAGAAGAACCAATATTTATCTGATTTGCATATTTATATTTGAGCACGTTTCTAACTTACTATTGAGCATACTCCTATTCTGTCCAGAAACTGTTCCATGTGGGTAAAAATATCAGTTGTAGGAAAAAGAAAAGACGAGTAACAAAAACTAAACAGAATAGCTAAATACATCTTTATATATTTAGAATGTGGTAAGAATAAGTGATAATTAAGTTTCCAGTATTTGCACATTGTTCTAATAGTCACGCCACAAAATCTAGACCTTCAGCTTTTTAAGACAGAACACTTCCTCTTCCTGCTTCCTACAAGAACTGGCATTTCTTCCTCTCCAGGAAAGGAAAAGCAGCTGTGTTTCCACGCTGCTCGATTCTCCTGCGGGCACCACGCTCTCGGTGGCACAGGCAGGGCAGCTTCGCGTAGGAGTCGCCAGGCTGCCTTCCCCTCCTTGCTGTCCTCCAGCACACTCTGGGCTGTCTCTGAGCACAGTGAGATGGCCAGCTGAGCAAACATTCTCCACTCACACACTAAAATGTTTTAAATGTTTCCAAAATGCAGCTGAACATTCTGAGAGGCACAGTATGTTCTTCACCTATGAAAAACTTCCCATTGTCTACAGTGTATCATTTAATGCCTCAAAATCACCATTTTAAGACTTTCTTTGTACTACACCTTTTTGGTTTATAAGCCCTCAGCATAACATGCACAAGTTGGGAACAGGGAGATAGCTCAGTGGAGTAAGTGCTTGCCTGGCAAGCACAAGGTCATGACTTCCATCCCTGGTACAAGCAAAAATAAAAATAAAAAATAGCATGCACAAGCTAGGGACAACATGCTTCTTTAACACTGCTTTCTTTCACCATGTACACAGTAACTAAAATACTCATTTATTTTCTTTCTTTTTTTTTTTTTTTGGCAGAACCGGGGATTGAACTCAGGCCCTTGTGCTTTCCAGGCAAGCGCTTATTCTACTGAGCTATCTCCCCGGCCCCACTCATTTATTTTCTAATCTTTAAAACTTTACTCAACCCACAGCTCCTTGATAAGAACTTCTCTGACCATCCCCAGATATACTCTCTCACATTCTTATAAAAATTTGATCTTCCTAAGGTTACCCCAAAATAAAAGACCTCATTTTTCCACCTACTTTTATTCATTCGTCGTAGCATGGTGGCTTGAACATTTTCAAGTGTTCCCTAAGTACACAAAGGTTTGAGAAGAGCAAAGATAAAACTCTAAGTGTTGGGCCTTGTTTTATTTGTATACTCTGTGACTTGCCCTTTTTATCACCACTGTTCTATATCTTTGATTATCAAATTCTGAGAATCTTACAGAGGAAGGAACAAAACGTGGCTAAAAAACTGAATAGCTGTTAAAGGGTCAATGTTTACATCATTATTAAGGTGGGGTTTACACGTTTATCACTGCTGTTAGAATCAACCAGTGAAGTTGCTGAATAATTTGACAAAGACTAATATATTCCTTACAGCTAACAGTACCCTTTATTTGTCCTCAGGTGGGAATCGTTAGAACCACAGAGCAAGATGCACCCAAGTAGCCTTCTCCAGGTGGTGCACAATGAGCTAGATTTATTGAACGCACCGGAAAAGTTTCTCTAGGAAACCTACCGTGTTGTGTGCTGCAATCACTTCAGGCTTTGTTACTCACCAAATCCAATCCAAATTCCTCAAGTTCAAGGAAAAAAGTCAACAATATTTAGGCAAAATAAATACTTTATTGTTTTAATTTTTTTAGAAATCAGCCTTTGTGTGACATTTTAAACATTTATAAACCTTTGAGATATTGTTTCAAAAGTGTTAACATCTCAACCATTTTTGATTAAAATGTCACACCCAAAGAAACATAATAGGAACCGAAAATTATAAAAGCTAAAAGAATATTGAAAAAAAAAAGGTTACTTTACACATTTAACACACCTAAAGCCAAACAGAAACCATTTTATTTTCGTTCATAAAAAGTTTTGACCAGTTAAAAACGAATTAAAATCATCTGCCCATGAGGAGAACAAATCTAAATTAATTCCACTCTGAAAAGAGCAAAGCCAGCTTATTCATGTCTGTGCCTCCAGGTCACAGGCCCCATTATCGTGACAATGTTCTATGTAGTCTACAAGACAGAAGAGAAACACCTCCTTAAAATAAGAAGTCTGGACAATACAGAAAGTACATAGTGTTTAACATAAGGCACATTTTTCAAAAGAAAAACACTACATAAGCTATGATAAAATTACATTTATGTGGGTAAAGGAGCAAGGCTTACAGTGTAAGAACATTAAGTAGTTGCAGGTAACCTCGTGGAATTCTACCTTACTGCTATTAGTAGCCTCCTCAAGAATTAAGAGCAATTTTTATAACAGAACAGTTCGTCTTCTTGGAAGTGACACTAATCAACAGCAGAGGAGGGAAAATCATTGATTGCTTCAAGCTCTCAAAACATGAATCAGTTATTGCACAGTAAACACCTCATAGAGGTCAGTGTTGTAAGAAGCTAGTTTGAAGCAATATGTTATTTATAAGTTGGTTATGTCTAGCAATCTTCAAGTTTTATAATTAATTCTACATAGGGAATCAGTTGGAAAATATGGACATGTGAATAAATATTAGGCTTTCCAAACCGCTACAATTTTGGTAGTTGAGAGAAGAAATATGAAAGTGCCTAGGTTTCCATATATATATTTTTTAAAGATAGCAACAGAAAAATTACACACTGTACACTGTATAGAGCAGCTCAATTCTGCTGAAAGTAGCTTCTGAAAGACACATAACCCCACCAGTGTGTGTCACCAAGGACCCCGACAGGACTCCGACGGCAATGCTGACAAGACCCAGGGCAATCTGAAAGGGAGAAGGCAGCATTAACCCACTTTCAAACAGTACTGCTAACAAGGCTATAAAAGGGAGTTATGTTACCTCAGGTATATGTAAGAAAAACATGTAACATTATGACTTTAATCCATTTTACTTATTAGGCTCTCAGAAAATCATAAATAGTGCACATGTAGAAACATGATCTTTCTTGGGTTGCTACACATTTTTTCAAAGTACGTTTAAATTTTTGAGACACTGGGGATTGAGCCCAGTCTACATTTGAGCTGCATAACCAGTCTTACCCCTTGTTTTCAAAAATAGACCCTATTGTTTTATGAAAGTTAACAAAATATTTCTCCATTTTGATGGCTGAAATTACAAACATACTTTTCAAGTTAAAATTTTGTTTCTAATATTATACTGAATAGCTGCTGTTAGTGCTACTACAAGCACTGCCTTTTGGATATGTTATTCTGTTCTGCATCCACCAAGTATTATTATTAATATACAATTTATAAAATGTTATTACAACTATCAGTAAAGTAGAATTCATTTTCATAGTTAACATGAAGTTTTTTTTATAAATTATGATTGTAAATGGATTTTATGATCTATTTAAGATAAAAATAATTAGGAAAATTGCATTTAAGATTAATTCTCAAAATCTTGTCCCACAGATTGTATATCTGAAACACAGTCTCAGCCAGTGTATAAGAAATAAAAGCCAAGTCTGAAAGCCAAATACCAGGATTGATCTGCTATTTCCTCCACGGTAACGCTGTGGAGTAACTATGTGACTGGCTCCCACATCAGCAAGGGGCTGCGTGAGCATCTCACGCTGCAGATTAACATCATATACACTGCAAAAATAAAGATTTCACTAGAGAAACAAAAGTGTGTGCTAAGGAAACAAGGAACTGAAAGGCAAGCGGCACTGGGTGTGTGGTGCACACCTGTTATCCCAGGACGAGGGAGGCTGAGGCAGAGGATGGCAAGTTCAGGACAAGCTAGGCTACACAGCAAGATTTTATCTAAACAATAACAAAAAATCAAGATAAAAAAAGAGCTAATTTAGATAAAACTCAACAAATAAATTAAAAGTATTTACCTAAAGATTCTACTTAATGACTGTCTTGCTTAGAACTTGATGTTTTATTTGAAGACACTGCTGCCAAAAGTCCACTTACAATCTCCCGTCTGATTTCACCAACAATAGACTCTTTAATCTGTAATGGAAAAAGAAAAAATCAAACATTTCACAATATGAGTGACATTCATTCTTTTCTGTTTTCAGAAAAACATAAACATCACTTAATTCCTTGAATCGGTTAGACACAGTGAAAACTACAACCCCTGTGAACCTCCCTGGAACCGCAGCGAGGCCAGAGAAATCAAGCCCACCGTCCTCCAACCTGGACCAGCTCTCTGTCTGGTCCAGGGCAACTGAGCATCTAACACAGACAAAACATCACAATGGAAATGTTATTTCATAGATTTAAAGGACTTCTAGTAAATGATTTCCTGAAACAAAGTCACCCGGAAGAACTGACCCAGGTTAGGTTCATGCCGGGGCCTCTCGCTAATGCCTGCCAGCATGCAGGAGGCAGCAAGCAGCGTGCGACCTACACGAACCGAGTGCGAAGCGTCTAGGGAAGCGACATACTGCTCAAGCAAGCACATTTTACATAGAAAGAGTGAATTATTCAGTAAACTTTAAAACATGAAGCGCATCTTCAAGCCGCCTAAGATGGAAAGAGATCATTTCATCACGTCTGTCACCGGTCTTCGGTTTCAGCTAAGGAGATCATTTCATTCTGTTGCTGGGAAGGGGAAGCAGACCTAGACGTGACAATTACATCCCGAATGTCTTCCCCAGATGTCTAAAGGCCACTCACGCCAATCCCCTCCTTTCCTCTCTAATGGTATATTATCGCCTCCAAACAGCCCTTTGAGGAGGCTTTAAATGTGTGTTTCCTGAAGTAAGTGGATAATGCCTTCCCAAATTAGCACTTGAGACACAGTCAGCTTGCTTTTAAAATTTCTACACATCCACAGTTTCCTGTCAGGCTCAGTTATTTCCTAAAATGTTCCCAAGCAGACCCCAACACATCTTAATTGAAGTCTTTCCAAGAATGGCTCTGTATTAATTGGTGGTACAAAACTGGTACACAAGGAATAGACTTCTACAGTTATTCATAAACAAAATGCTCTTCAGTTACCAACCAAATGCACTGTCATATATTTAAATGAGTATAATCTTTTTATTTTATTTTCTATCAATATTTTAAAACTTTAAAAATAGCATCAAAAGTTTCTGAAGTTCACAGCACTTTAGATTCATTTTTTAAAAATACACAAAATATATGCTGATACAAACATGAAATCCAGACTATCCTGGCCACAGTACATGAGCACAAATACAGTGTATGAAAACAAACCACAGCAAATTTAAGTTTACAAGACCATAAATAGTACTCTTGCTAGTCCTGTGTCAACAAAATCTGACAATTTCATCATATTTCATTATTCAAGAAATTAGCTGGGCATGCTGGCCACACCTACAGTCTAGTGGGGACTGGGAAGGGTGTGGCAGCCACTTCAGGGGAGGCACCAGGTATTGCTGATCACATATCCCGGTGTAAATCAAGTGCTTAATAAACATTTGAAAGAAATACATAAACATATGTGTGTATACAGAGACAGAGAGAGAGAGAGAGAGAGAGAGAGAGAGAGAGAGAGAGAGAGAAAGGAAAAAAAAAAGAAATCACAAAAGAAAGAAGAGGGGGAGACAAGGAATGAAGGAAGGATGGAGGGATGGGGAAGACAGAAATAGAAGATAATAGGAACAAAAATAGAAAAGTTAAAATAATTCCCTGAATTATTCTCTTCAAAACTTCTTAAGATACATGTTAATTTATTTCATTTATACTGCTAGGTTTTGTTCACTAGAAAGTTTCATCCTTTTGTTTGTTGCATCTTTGTAATAAGTCTTTGTCTAGAAACTGTACTCTGAGCAACATTTTGGTCACTCTTTTAAGATCATAATACACAGTATATTAGCTATTGTTATTTTCTGTTATGAAATTTCACAGAATCTTTTTACATTTTCCTATAAGTTATATTACATTACAATTAAATGATTCTATAGGAAAAGGGTTTTAATTAATGACACAGCATGAACATGACAGACAGTATCAGACCCAAAAAAAGAAGGTAGAACGCCAAGTCCCTGCAGGGGAACCAGCACTACGAAGGATAAAACGCCTTCAGCAATGCTAGGGCATGTGTGTAGCTCCCAAGTCTCCCCTGCCACCGGGGCTGGCAGAAGCAGGAGTGAGAAAGCCCCCGGATGGAGGAGACAGCGCTTTTGAACAGATTCCCGCAGAAGGTCGGCTGAGGGAGCGCTGCGGTGCGTGGGGCCACGTCTGGCTCACGCTGCTCCCGAGTACCGCCGTGTGCAGCCGCTCCACAACAAAGAATGTGGAAGATTTCCTTGAACACAAGGGAAACTGTGTTTCCTCTAAGCTACGCACTTAAATCATGCCAGATGCACTGTGGTGGAATTGTGAAAGGCATAAACCAAGTCTAGCAACTTCAATAAACACGGAGCAACTTTCTAAACACAGGGCCGTCCATGTTTACTCTTTGACATTCAGGGCTGCCACATCTGCTTCTGTGGGCACGTGTTCATTCATCCTATAAAGCCAGCTTTTTATTTATGCACATGTATACATTTTTAAAATAACTACAGACAGTTTTAGGCTACTGGTCACATATATCATTGATGACTTGGGTAAATTCTAAGGGAGAATACTTTACAACACACAATCTGGGCAGAGAGGGGTACCTTTAATCTGACAAAAGCTCAGTTACCCTATGAAAATATTAGGTATCTGTTTGAAAGCCCTCTGTTCCAAAGTTCTCTTCCACAGAGGAATTCCACTGCACTAGCACACTATAAACAACAAACATGCTCTCGGAACTCTCACGCCTGGTGCCATGAGAGAACAACCCAAGGACTGGCAGACAGCTGTGTTCACGCTCCCTGAGTGAAATAAGAAAACTTCCCTGAAAATGCTTGTCTCACCTGCTAAGTCCTCATCCGCAGAGCTGTTCGCTCTGAGTTCAATCCTACTTTCTTGACTAGTAGCTTTGCTAATGGGGTCAGGGGCTCAGGACTCACTGGAAAGACAGACTAACTTTCCTGGTAGCTGATACAACCAGCTTAAAAAGTTGAATGTAGTAATACATGTATTTAAGTAAGATCAGCAATGGGAAATTAACAAAATGAAGGCTAATCTGTTCTAAATATTTTATAAACAAACTTTAACAGAAAACCACTATAACTGAACTAAGACATTATTACTACCAATTAGTTTTTATAATCACAGAACTCCAGTATTGGATCAACTGATCAGGTAGTGTGTGCTTTTAAAATACCTCAGAGTTTGTTTCTTCAGTACATCAGTATTTCTGATGCCTTGCTTGACCACCTCAGCACTGTGCTTGGTAAGCCTTTCTCTGTAATCGGCAAGAGTAAATGTTAAGCCTCACTTCCTCTAAAATATGCCAAATATCAAAGAGAGTAGTTGCTAATTAACAGGCTTAGTAATGAATTCTGAGAAATTCTCCACGCATCTGCCTCGCTGTACATGCCAGTCTAAATGTCTGCAGAGTATAAAACGCTTCCTAGCGAACACGAGGTTCTTACCAATGGCTAAGTCATTCTCCAAGACCACGCAGCATAAAGGGCCAAGGAACAACCAGCTTTTTCTGGGTGTTCTACTGGGCCAAGAATCAAGGTTCTGCTCTAAAATGGGTGCTTTATTCCTAGGACATTGCTTCCAGTGCATATCAAGCCATTACAACTCTGAACACGGGACTCACATGTGCATCAGTAAGCAGCATAAAAACAAGTTTTTGAGAGCCTTTCACGTCGAAGCAGGTTGGGGGAACAAAATTCTCACGTTTTTGAAAGTTACCTTGCAACCTACTTTCTCAACAAACGTAGGAAAGTATTTACCTGGCTCTCTGATCTGAAGGACACACACAAGCAGAGGCCTTTCTAACTGAGGAGGCTCTGCAGCTTGCTGAACACCAGTCAACAGGCAAAAATACTAACATCTGCAGGATAAATAAATGTGCACAATGAATCCCGCTGAAAAAACAGAATGTGCACTTCATGCTTACAAATGTGTAACTTCATCTACCGGAATCTTGAGGCCAACACATTCAACTGTTTTCAGCTGAAGGTAGAAACAGCTAGCAAAATGTACATAACAGACCCTACCAGTTAGCTCAGTTCTCCGCCATGAGCCTCTTCTTCACAGCTGGCACAAAAACTTCTGGAAGATTTCAGATCACTCCCCTTCTTCTGCATCACCATAATTCACAAGCTGGGACACTCCAAAGTGCAATTCCATAAGCAAATTTCAGGGTTTTTTTAAAGATGATAAAGCACATTTATTGTAGTACTTGTGTACTTCTTATCCACTTAAAATGTGTAAGCCTGTGCCTGTGCTTGATGTGCTTCCAGTGGTGTAATCAGTCAGCACGGTATTTGTAATGCCACTGAAGTTCTGAGTGCTAATGCTATTTTCCCAGTAAGACCCATGAAGTAGACGAGCTTGCGCAGCCCAGATTTTCAGGAACATAAACATCATCTTGTGTTCACAGCAAAACTGACTGCATTTACTTCTTTTTCTGGCAGTACTGGGAATCAAACTGAGGCCTTGCACATGCTAAGCAAGTAGTATACTCCACCACTGAGCTACACCCCAAACCTTTATTACTCATGTAACTCTCAAGCTACTGTCATGCAGCTATAAATAATGACCCCAGATATTCACAAACTAATCTCAGGACCCAGACCAATGGCTGAAGTAAGGGAAGATTATTGGTCTGCTACCACCATTCTTGGCCTATAACCCCTGGACCTCCTTTGTTAAGTTATGGATTGGTTCTAAAATCACTAGGTCTGTATTGCTAATTATACTGGACACACAGTTCAAAACCTGAAAAACACACTGACTGATTTCTCTGGCTCACTCTGACCTTTTCTATTCCTAAATGCTTTTTCTAGAATATTCTCTCAGAGAATGACAGTCTGAATGCTTGGGACCAGAAATGTTGTGAGATTCATAACTTTTCAGATTTCTAGAACATTTAAGAGGCTTCAAAGTTTGAGCAGACTTCATCTGAGAATCTAGAATATAAATGGGGAGGGCAGGCATGGAAAGACCCCGGGTTTGATCCCCAGCACCATAGGAATAGGGGGCAGGTGGTGGTGATGTTAAAGAACGCCAGAAATGATCCGAAACCTCAAAACCTTTTGAAGCCCTGATAAATTTTTCAATTGTCTATCTCCTTAGTGTCCATGACTTTGTGTCCTGCATGCATTTTTCTTTCACTCTGCATAGAGGATAATCAGACACGTACAATGAAGTGGCTTTCTCCAGGGGATTTGGGATTGCTGGAGACTGAATACAGCACCTCCCCCATGCTAAGCCCAGGCTCTGTACCTGAGGTATATCCTGAGCCTCTGAACTGATTTTTTTAAAAAAATTTATTTATTTATTTATTTAATGTGTGTGTGTGTGTGTGTGTGTGTGTGTGTGGCCAGCTCAGCCCACCAGGGGGCGGGGCTGGATGGCATGTGGTGCTGGGGGATTGAACTGTGGTCCCTGTGCTTTGCTTAGCTTAGCTTGTTCCAAGTAGGTGCTCTAGACCACTGAGCCATCTCACCAGCCCCTGAAGTGATTTTTTAAACGTAATGGAAAGAATGAAAGATCCCTTTTTATTTTTAATACAGGATCTCACTATGTAGTTCAGGCTGGCCTTAAATTCATGGTAATCCTGCCTCAGCCTGCTGAGTGCTGAGCTTACAATTTGTGTACTCTCATGCCTGGCTTGAAAGACCCTTATTAGTGGTTTCAGTACCTTTTGCTGAAAAGCCATGCATTATTTTGATTCTCCTTTGCTATTTTTGAGATTTCTTATGATAAAAAAACAGGATGCAAAGAAATACTCATGTAGAATTTTTTTTTTTCTTTTTATGTATTTAGTACAGGGTCTACAGGGTCTCACTACACAGATCAGACTCATAGTGACCCTCCTATTTTCAGCCTCCCAAGTGCAGGGACTACAGGTGTGCACCACCATGCCCTGTCTCATTCATCATCTCAGTGTGCCCCAGGGGTGGGGCTGGCACAGCAGGCCAGAGATGGAGCCCCAGTCCCTGCATCTGCCTAAGCAGGTGCTTTAATCTGCTGAGCTATCTGGCCGGCCCTTTTGTAGAAATTTTATGCCATGCACTAGACATGTCCTTAGGTTTTCACTAAAGGACACTGTAACATGAAAAACAAAGAGGGAATTAAACATCACAAAAGTGATCTTTAATTTAAAATTAAAGTCTCTGGAGGTCTCTCAGCCTTGTGACACATACTGTTCCTCATTAACTGAATTCAGCAGAAAAACCATTATCAGACAAAGCGTCTCGATTCTCCCCCAACTGCTGACTGACCCCTTCACATTCTGTAGCCCCTGGATAAGTGAGAGCTATGGTGAACGCTTCAGATGCTCTTGCTGTCCCCAGACAGGGGACAACTTCTTTCATACTGTATATTCAACCTCTGAACTCGAAATTTCCACCCTTCTCCACCCACCTAATCAAATAGATCAAGTTCTTTATACTTCATATAAACATTACACCATTTCTTATGTCAAATGAAATGATAAAATAACACCTAGCAGAGGTGTAAATTATAGTCGCTTACTTTTGGAAACAAGAGACCTAGAGAGACTGTCAAAATTTGATCTCCTGCAAAACATAAAATCCTTTTCACCAGTGTAAATAAGAAAAAGGCCATGACTTTACCCCAATGTCACAAACCTGCAGGATACCATTCCACATATACCTTCACTGATATGAACAAGGTAAATGGGAAAGTGAATTTGAAAGCTCCCTGAAAATGACTGTGGTGATCGGGACAACCTTATGAATGACCAATGTTCCTGCTTAGCCCCATTTCTGCACAAGCAACGTAGGCACAGACTGGACTTACCTCCCGAATGACCTGCTGCAACTCATCCTGCTCCACATTTCTCTCCATTTCCTCAGCAGCCGGCATCACGGGGAGTTTCCGACACTCTTCTTCCACATCAGAGTTAGGTCCTACAGCCCGCACGCCTTCCTCAGCCACACCAGCTTCCTCAGAACTTTCCAGCTCTGGAGGCGTCTGCACAGAGCCTGTTCTGGAAGGAGCAGTTGGTGTCAGGGCCACCGATGCCCGGAACACTTTCTTTCTTGCCACTGCCTGGCCTTTGCGTCTGCCCCCGGCCTGCGCCGGGGGCACTGCAGTTCTGCTGGCACGATGAGAGGGGCTAGAACACACGGATGACGACTCCGATGTGGCTTGGGAGAAAATGGACTCTGAGCTTTCTCCAGGAGGAATTTCAAATGCCATTTCTCCAAGTCCCAGACCCAATTCCGACTTCAGGTAGGACTGTTCCCGTATCAGTTCTGTGACCTGAAGATGAGAAAAACTTGTTCCTCTCCTTGAAGTAAGACTGACAGTTATAGTGAAGGTCAAACTCCTAGCTACGAGTACTGCCAAAAATCACAGACTTTGTAAGACATACTTGTATTTCATTTACTTAGTAACTATTTAACTTCATTTTCAATTCACCAGGTTTAAATTCTCAGTAAGTTCAAGCAATAAAAAGGATAACTAGAACATGATGAGATGAAATGCTATTTATTACCATGTAGGTATCCAAATTACTCAGAATGAAGGAACAAAGTAATTACAATATTTTGCCCTCAAATGAATCTCATTTTGCCTAAAATATAATAAAAATTAAAGTTTTATTGAAAAGGTCCTCACCTAAAAGACAGCAAGGAGAAGAGCTAGGAAATATGACAGGGGCAAGCCACATAGTTATATGTAGAAGATGGGGAAAGCAATGATCCTAAGAATCTTCAGAAGATTCTTGAATCTTGCAGTTAATTGGAATGATTGTCACCCTGACTAACTGTATATACAGACACCTGTGAACTAAGCAACTGCACTGAAGATGGTAATGTGTAATAGTAGGTTCATGCTTGGAGTGCCGGTCATTTTGGTCTTCTGAATACGGGCTGCTTGTCATGACATGCCAGTTGCTGCTGTGCTGTCTCTCAGGTAGATGATTTTTCAAAAAGAAGGGGGGGGTGAATGAAGGCAGGAGACAAGAAAAGGAATGTTGTGAGACTGTCCTGCTACAAGGTTGTATATGGTTAGATTTTTGGACTTATGTGTAAACATAAGAATTATATAATTCTTGATGCCTATTTTTAAAATGTATTTTAATTTTTTAAATATTTTTTCATCATATTCTGTAGGGACTTAAAGTTCAACATATCAATACTTGATGAAAAATACCTGTTCCATGTTATGCCTAAGATGTTTGATGTTCAGACAGATAGTGGGGTTAAGCTTAACAGCCTAGGTTGTATGGTAATAACAATAAGCTTATCTTCTGGATGGTTAACAACCTAAGTTTGCAGACCAAAATTAGAGAAAAAGAAGGGCCACAAGGAAAGCCAACATTTTGGCCCTAGCCTTCCAAGGTCAAAAAGACTCAGGATAAATGAGATCTTGTACTGTAACGTCATGTAACTCAGTAGTGTCCCAAATTTACTGATGAAGGAGATTATGGGGCCAAAGAGGAAAGTGACCGATGATGTAGAGTGTGCCTAAGGAGAGTCACATGGAGAGAAAACACTCTCTCAGGCTTTCACAGAGAGCACATTGGTCAAGCAATGGCCGTGACTCATCCACATGGCTGACACTGACAAAGGTTCTACAATCTGAGGTACAGGATCTCAGGATAAATCCTGAGGGGATTTCACTGACCTTATCAGACCCAAAAGCTACAACTCTTGTTGCATAGGTCTTGCTTTATCTTGGTCTTAACCATCCAGCAGAAAAGTACAAAAACGAAGTATAAGAAGTAAAGCATGCTGTTATGTTGAGCTATAGGGGACTCAGGTCAACAATTTCTGACACTGCCAGTCAAGCGGAAGACCCAATACTATTATGGGCTACTGGACTCTTTTAGAATATTTTGCTGAGTTAACATACCTATAATATTCAAATGGCGGAACTAAACAAAAAAGGGGATATATAAATGAATGTGCATTTTGTATCTGTGTATTCAAAATGGTTAGGATAGATATATAGTTACACTCTCTTAATGAATAGAGGGATTTGTTCTAATAGTGTTTGTAAATAGGATATCATGTCCGCATCTTGTACAGCAATTAACCACTAGGAAGAATGTATGCAATGTGTTAATTATTGAAACTGTCCTACCAATTTGATTTGAAACTGTCTCATTGCTATTTGTCTCTCAATAATATTATGGAAAAAAAAAAAAGTCCTCATCTTGGAGATTGCACTTCAAGGACCTAGGATCAAACCGGCAAAGCGCATCTCCCCTGCAGTACAAATTAAGTATTTTTCATGGTGTATCATTCTTTTAGGTCACGAAGATAAAAATCACATCTTGCATTTTGAAGTTTGCTTTCTAATGGTCTAAGATGGAAATGAACTTTCAAAGTGGCAAACTCACTCGCAACCACTTTAACTAACTTGGCAAATTCTGCATTTGACAAAAACATGCATCTGGCCCACACTGGAAAAGCTGTGCGCGTGAGATGGTACATGGTGCCATCCCCAGTGATAAAGGAGCAAGGCTTACTGGTTCCATTACGTTCAACGGAGAAGAACAGGACAAGTTATCAGCACTTCTACTGCCACACATTCCCTGAAAAGGTAAGAACAATGGACTTCATTTTCATACATGTACACACATTTCCCAAATTACAAGTGCTTTACATTAAAATGAATAGGCTACTTATTGCCCTGAAGCATTTATCTATGTCATGACAGCCACGCTCAACTATCACGGAATCTGCTCAAATGTGTCCGTGAATGAAAGCTGACA
>NW_004524601.1:18642580-18668890 GCF_000260255.1 Octodon degus
CAGAGGCAGATTCTGGGCCCCTGTGTGGAGGATGGGAGAGCTTAGGAAAAAAGAAAACAAAATAAAGGAGAAGTTTAAATGGAACACTGCTTACTAAAATAAAAAATGGTAAAAAAAAAAAAAAAAAAAAAAACCTGAATATATTTGTATTCTTTAGAAATACATACACACAGTAATTCAAATTTAAATTAGTAAGCTTTATGCACTACAATTTTTCTTTCAAAAACTTTAAACCTATTGATGGACCCTTTATTTTTTCTTATTATCAAAAATGACCATTAAATTTTTGCAATGTATAAGTACACATTAAATATTTAAGAAAGTTATTGCAACTTGTACCAAAAACTGATGTGTGGTAAAGCTCCTTAAACATTCTGCACACTTTTGTCATTAAAATAAATGGCTGTAAGTGCAGGGGTGTGTCCTGACTCACGTGGGCGCCCGAGCTGCCCCCCAGCGCCCAGGCCCAGCGCCGCCTACCATGAGTGAGGAGGAGCGGAAGGGCGAGGGCGCCTGCGCGGCCCGGAGCTGCTCCTCCAGGTCCAGCAGGCGCTCCTCAAGCTGCAGCTCGAGCTCCTGCAGCTCCAGCCGGACCGAGTTCCTCAAGCTCTGCAGCTGATCGACTTCGTACCTGCCCGCACGGGAAAGGGGCGAGATTGAGAAACGCAGTTCACAACTTTTTCCCCACAAGCACTCTGATAATTACTGCACGCTAACAGAAGACACTGTATACCAAGTTTCATAAATCTGTACACGTGCACCACAGGAGGTGTGGCCCCGGAACACGGGTCTCACCTTGTCCCTCTCTTCTCTCTCGCCAACTGACCAGCACTGACTACCAGGCTACAAGCATCTTCAGTCATTCCCTGAAGACCCAGATGTTAGCAGAATATTCCGTATGCCTCTTTATTCATCCAGCTCACAAAACATACAGGATACTAACACAAGTAACAAGAACTAGTTTTGTAAAACCTCCTGAAAATGTTTCTTTGAATGACAACTTGTGTGCATTATGTTGAGACAAAATGAGCTTCTACCTTTCCTCCTCAGTCATATGGTGATACACCAAGTTCTGCTGGCGCAGCATTGCCAATTCCAAGTCCATCATTTGGGTTCTA
This sequence comes from Octodon degus, assembly GCF_000260255.1. Taxonomy (NCBI): domain Eukaryota; kingdom Metazoa; phylum Chordata; class Mammalia; order Rodentia; family Octodontidae; genus Octodon; species Octodon degus. The sequence goes on from NW_004524601.1 coordinate 18,643,699, forward strand.
AACAAATTCAGGCTCCGCCTCATTACCTGAAGCTCCTGAAAAGTATTCTAAAATGCAATAAAACAAAATTACACTTCTGCATCATACAAATTATTTTGCAATGCAAAGACAAAGTAGGAACTTACTTCGTAAAGAGGTAGAACAGATGATTTCTGAGTACTGTATGGAGCAGCAGCAAGGTCAGGGCCTCCCATGGGGTACTTCAATAAATGAAAGCAAGAAGGATTAACATCAGTGTTCCATGGCTACTTCCAAATTTTCTAAAGTGCTAAAAGCACAATTTGAGGCCTATATGTTTTTCTTTTTGAGGCAAAATTAAACAAAACTCTTGATATGGTATGCATGAACAAGAGATATTAGTTCCTAGCCCTCTTAGCTGTTCTAGGCATGGGTCAGTCTATGTATAGTTCACCATATCTATGTTTTACAGGACTTTCTTCTTGCTTTGAGAAAGTACAGAAGCAAAAGTGAAACTCAGAAGTGCAGGCCAAGCTGCAAATGTCATCCAGAGGTCACAGAAATGAGTGAGGTAGCTCCAGAGAGCAGCAAGCAGCATCACACCCTTAGACATTCAAGCACCTGCTCCACGCCACTATCTCAGAGAAGGCAAAAGGCCCCCTGCCTCGAGGTGGTCTCACAGCATAGCAAGAAAGAAATGCCTTAAAAAATTATTATAGAATTTGAGGGGCATATGTGCTAGGATGAAAACAGAAGTACAGACTAGTTAAGTTTTTCCAACAGTGGTAACACGTGAGTTGCATCTGAACAGGAACTAGAATTTTGTCATGTAAAGAAAGGTGAGAGCAGGAGACCTGGGAAAACACACGCAAGCTGCATGCTTGGGTCACCATGAGCACACAGCTCCCAGAGCCCTGCACACAGTTCAGAGTGGCCAGAGCTCACAGCTAAGTGCGGAGACTGTGGAAAGCATCAGTCTGCAGAAGAGGTAGGGTGGGAGGTTCATTAGCAATGAGACACCCAAGAGGAAGCAACTACCAAGTGGGCAACACAGCTGGCCCAGAAAGGTGCCCAAGGGTGTAGGGGACAGGGCTCTGGAAACCCCCAGCTACACACAACTGCAGGAACAGTTCAGGCATGGTTAGAACTATATTTCATAGGGAGGAAGAAGAAACACCCATATTCGGTTCAAACCGCAAGGGGAAACATCTATCCCAAGGACACATTCTATATTTAAAAGATGGCATATCTTATAGGACTTGAAACACTACAACTCTAGTTTTTACTTTCAAGGCAGCTTGCCGTCCACTCTTCCACAGTAAACGATTACATGCACGCTGAGTTCACACTGTACCTGAGTTTCTCTCTTCGGAGTGGTTTGAGCCTTTGAACCCAGTAGAAGGAGACTAAGTCTGGGCCGGAGACCAGTATCCGAGGTCAGTGAGTGAAGGGGAAGCTTAGTCAGAGAGCTATAAGCACGACCAGGAGAACACGGTGCCACTGAAGCAGCAGGACAAGAGCTTAGAGAAGGAAGAGGTGGTCAATACAGCCAAGTAGCAGGAAACAGAGAAAAAGACCTTTGAGAGAGGTTTTTGTTTTTCTTAAACAGGGTGACTTCATGTTTTTAGAATAAGGCACAAACAATGGATGACAGATTGAAAAAGGGAGGCGATCTAATGAGCAAAATCTTTCCAGGAAGGGAAGGAGACTCTGAGCAGAGAGGTTAACCTTGTTTAGGGATAATTACAGCTTTTCCCATGAAACAGAAGGGAAGTGTACAGGAGAACAAGTAGTGGCGAGCTTACGCATGGAAAAAGTAGTTAGCATAGTCTATGCTGGATGAGTCTTTGCTTTTCACTGAGTGAAATGGTGCCTAGAGCAGTAACATTTTAAAAAGCTTAAAAAGAGCAATTCTTCTTCCTACCTGAGAAAGATTCTGCAGGGAGTTTCTAATATGATGCAACACTCTTCGCAACTGCATTTCTATGGCAGACGGAGGATTCACAGCATACCCTCGGTAGGGGTAGGCAGCATGTCTGTGTGAGTAAGGACATCCGAGAGGAGAAGCGAAGGCAGAGCAGGTGGCCCCTGGGATGTTGGGGACACTGTGTGCACTCAGCGTTCTCATGTGCTCACACAGTGGCCTGTCCGCCCACTCATGCAGAGTGTGAAGGGAGCAGGTGGACTGAGATATGCGTGCTGGGACAACCTGGGGACAGACAGGAGTCCTCCTGGGGTGGCATTCCTCCAACTGCCTCACCTCACCCCGGGAGGCCTCATCCTCCTCCTTTACAGATGGTGGAGAGATGAAAATGGTGGATTTGACTAAAGACTGACTGTCGGGTGCAGTGGCCCCTTTTCCCGATTCCTGCTGCTCTTCGGGCGTGTACTTGTAGGTGAAGGAAGGGGGGCTGCACCTGGTCTCTTTTCCAGGAGATAACCGGACATTGACGGAGGACACAACCCTGACTGGGCTCAATAAGGTCGTTGGTAAAGACTGAGACCTTCTTAGAGGATAGCCAGCTTTTGCAAGTAAGTACCTCTGTTTTAACAGATCCTTTGACTTGATCAGGCTGCGCCCCACCCTTTGATTAGACAAGCTGCAAACCTTCATTTGTGCTCTCTGTAAAGCTGTATTAACTCTATCCACAGAAGAAGGAGGCCCAGGTGTATTTTCAGCACTGAGATCACGGCACTTAGCCTCAATGGAAGCCAGTGATTTCAGGATATGGTGTGTGGTGTACTGGGGAAATTCACACTCGCTGCTTTTGTCCACATCACTTTCACCACTTGCTTCCCTCAGCAGCTCCAGTGTTTGTGCTGAAGATGATCCCTCTCCCTCCTCAGTGACGTCAGTTTCACGATCCCCTGGACTACAAGAGGACGGTTCAGGTCCCGCACTCTCCTCAGGCCCGCACTGAGGGAAATCCTGGCTATCTGACATTCCTTTGTCAGCAACTGATGCTGCCTTCGCTCTTCCTTCCTGAAGAGGGCTTGGCAACTCCTCCTCTGACTCATTAAAATAAGGCTGGTCTTGTACTGTTGGTGTAACAAGGTCTTCACCAAATGATGTGACTGTCATCTCACTGTCACAGCTATCAGCGCTACTCCCCATGGCTTGCAAGGGCTCATGGACCTGTGGAAAGGAACCAGATGGGAAGATGAATACACAGGGAGTGAACATCATTAGCCGAACACCAGTGGACGCAGTGCAGCTGGGCCTGTGGGGGTGCCACCCCAGCTGTGGCCTGGGCTGCTCACCACTGCTTTCGCTGCACCGACTCAGCTAACACCTCCTCATTTTCTCACAAACGTGATTTTAGAACCTAACCATTTCCCCTAAATTTCCTTTCCAATGCCCTCCTCCTCTTCTTCCTACATATAATACTGACTCAAACAGAAAATAGACAAAACTCTCTTAACATTCTTCTCCAAAACCAACAAGTTTCCTACATTCTCTTCCCAACATTCCCACTTTCTGGCCATTCTGAAAAGAAACTATCCCTTTTACCAAAGTGACTCCCCTGGCCTACACTTCTGATCATATTCTCTGCAGTTCCAGGGTGTTCCTCCACAGCTTAATCCCAGATTGTTCTGGAACAAATTCCCCCCCAACCGCACATCTTTCTAAGTCTCTCCAGTGATCCTTCACTTTTCTTCCTCATCACGGACTCGTGCTCCAGTCATGTTTACTCCACCAGAATTGCTTTTTCCTCATCTATCTCCTGCATCAGCTACAACCTTACCTTCTCCCTGAACTTTCTTTCTTAAAGTCTCTCTCATTTTTCTGCCCACTTTCTTTCTGAGTTGCCTTAGATGTATCTCTTCTCTTTATTCTTAATGTACTGTGTCTCTATGTTTTCTTTTCGTCATTCGGATCACTTAAAATTTGCTTCATGATGTTTAAAGGCTTTTCCTGTGCACTATTTTACTCCACATACAAACCACAAGCTCATCAAGAACAGATTTGCTCCTGCCTTCTGAAGGTCCTAGCAGAATAAAGCACAAACTTAAGTGTAACTCTGACACCTACTAGGAGTTACTAGTTATTAGGATCCACAGCTATTTTGAGTTATTAAATAAGCAAAGTAGTTACTGCAAAATGTTGAAACACAATGATTAAAAGCAAGACAACTAACAGACCTAGCAAGGCAATGATCGAAATAATCCCTTTACTGGTGATCCAAGAGTTGAAAAACAAAAAAAAAAAAAAAAACAAGAAAAATTCAGTGAGAAAGAAGGAATTAGTGAAACCGGTAATTCACAAACATATGATATCTACATCCCAGAAGTTTTATTCTTATTATCATTTGAAAAATAAAAAATTCAGTCTTGCAATAGCCATTGGGGGAAAAAAAAATCACTTTTAAATGAGTAAATTAAACATACTTCCTACTACAAAAGAAAATTTTACCTGAAGATGATTAAGGGAGAGGCAGTCTGCAGAATCTTCAGCAAAACCACTGCTATCAGAATGCTGACTGGCAGTACGTAGCAGATGATCTACAGCAGAAAGCACGGTGGTTACAGACACAATTCCAGCAGATACAAGAAACAGAAGATTCCTTCTCAGAAAAGTATGCACTGTTTATGCAAAATTGTGGCTGCAAAGCACAGGAGTTAACGCAAGTTCAAAGGAAAACAGATTTTCTACCAGAAACTCAGCAGTCACTAATTAAGCTCTAACTATACTGCATTTTAATAAATACAATTAACATCTTTATTATTAAAAGAACAGCTGCCCAAAATTTAAAACAGAAAATGCTTCTACTAACATGGATGTCCTACAGTAAACCATTTGCCCTACATAAAAATGTAGACAATTACAACTTGAAGTGTAGAATGTAAAAAACATGTCTCTTCATGCTGTTTGAGATCCCAGCCCTCTGTGAAGCTGAGGCAGAAGGACTGCAAGTGGAACCCTTTCTGGACCTAGTGAGACTCTGTCTTAAAACAAGAAATAATTAAGTGGGGTTTACTGAAACATTCTCTGATGTTTCAAGTGATGCAAACATTAAGTTATGAGACAATTCTTTCCCAATAATTTTAAACAGATTAAACTCACATATAACACTGTTAATCTTATAAAATACTTCCCTTTATTTTTCTGCTGCAAAACTCAACTACTAGTTAACATAAAAAAATGTGTGTCAGTGAAGTGATGAACTACACACAGGCAGCAGCACATTCCCCGCAACTGCAGGGGCCGCGGGAGGCTACAGCTACCCCACCTCCCAGGAGCCAGCCCCTTTGACAACCAGCAGGGTCGCAGAACTCGGAGAGCAACAGGCTGACTGCCAGTGTGCTTACCAGATCCATGGTCACCAAAGATCTGAACCATACACGGTAACAACCAGATGATATGACTGAATAGTATCCAAAATCAGTAAAAGGGCACCGGATGTTTTAAAATATTTCAGGGGCCAGGGAGATGGCTCAGTGGAATAAGAGCTTCCCTGGCAAGCGCAAGGGCCGGAGTTCAATCCCTGGTTCCACCAAAAAAAAAAAACAAACCTATTTCACAGCAGTTTCAAGTTTCATGGACTCTAGAGATTTTTTTTTCCCCATTAAAATTCAGAGTAATTCTGCATTTTTTATTTTATTTTATTTTTGGTTATGAGCAGAATATATTTATTGAGGGAGAAAAGCTCCTGTCCAAGACAGGGACAGGAGGGGGGCCCGAGTGGGTTGTTCCCTGGGATCATATTTTTATAATATTAATAAAACTATATAATGAAATTTAAAAATTATTCCATATTCCTGGTAAATTTAGATAAAAAATAGGAAAACTGAATTGCAATAAGCTGTTATATCAGCTTAACTAGGCACTAACAAAAAAGGATTAAAACCTTAATTCACAGAAGTTATATTTTTCTCTTTTTTAAACTAAATTGTCAGGCTTTAAAGGCAGAAACCTTACTTATTCCTCCAAGTCCAGTAAGCTGGAACAAGCTGGCTGCTTGGCAAATCAAGGGTACCTGTTTCCTAAGAACAGCAGCAAATTGAAGCGGGCACTGAAATGACTTGGAAGTGAAAGGGCAAACACCCTTGGTGTGGGGCCAGGGAAGCCAGGGGGTCTGTGCTGGCAGTCTGGGCCGGCTCCACTCAGCTGCGGGGTCCTGTCTGCACACACACAGCTTAGGCCCTAATCTAGGCTGGTTAGTGATAGGTTCTGGCCCTAGTATGAATTACTACATTATTATGGTGGTCATCTAATATGGCTGAAGCCCTTAAAACAAAGCTTATCTTCCCAGAAACCACCTCCATGCTTCTTCTCCAACCCATGCCAGGGTACAATTTCCTTTCACCTTTTCCACCACCTCAGGGAAGACCCCAGTCAGCTCCTCAGAGATTTCTAAGCATCCCCCTCAAACTCCACCCTACCAAACATCCCTAAAAGCCTCAGCTCTCTGTCTCAGGCCAGAGGATCTATCTGCCCCATCTGCCCTTGATCTCTCTGGATCTCTGGAATTAATAAAGGCTCGTTTTATCTTTCCAATGTCTTTACTGCACTGCTGAAAAACCTATCAGTTAGGCTTCAGAGCTGGTGGGAGCATCAGAAAGCACAGGGGCCCAGGCACAAGTTTTTACTGTGCTTTCCACCATGAAGCAGTAACTTCTCTCCTCTTTAAAATGAAATAAAAGTAATTCTTCCACCTCAACATGGCGCTGCCAGGAGGAAAGGAGGACACTGGCAAAACTGCTTTGCAAACAATGAAGACCAAGCTCATCTGTACTCAGGCATTTCTGTGTTACAATAAACAAATTCCCCCATTAAAAGAATGGAATTAAAAAGGATTAAACCTCTGTGCTGATGATATGATTTTATTTCTAATTTAAAACTAGGGTTACCAGAGGAGAGCAAAAATTATCAAATTTGGAAGCTATTTGTTCAGTATCATATAGACACAAAACAGAAATGTGTATGTTCTCTGCAAAAGAAAACTGTGTCTTCTGCAACAAAGAAAAACTGGGGGCTATTCTCACTGTGCCCAACAATACTAACCTGTGATGTCGAGCTGACTGACCAATCCTCTCCAAGTAATACATCCCAGACCAGATTACTGATTCACGTAACTTTAACTTCAAGTCTGCTTCCTAATGAACCTTAGACACTTTAACTAACTTTACAAAATGAAGAATGATCACTGATTTTAATTCTGTAATTATGAGTAATCCAAGCATCATATCACACTATGAGAACTGATAGGTTACCTTCTTAAAAAACTAAATTACTGTTGCTATTTTCTGTCCCTGTCTTGTACATATATTTTAATAATTTCTATTGTTAATAGTTTGGTGCACAAAAAAAACCCAATATTGTTTCAATCCCCAGTTCTGAAAACAAAAATTTTTTTTTTGCTTATGCCACCAGAAATTAGAGTCCTAGAAGTGATAAGAAAAAACTCCAGATACAAACACAAATCACATCTCATCTTCTCCCACCACTGTGATACGAGTTAAACTGACCTGTTTCCAGTCCTGCTTTGACACATGGCAAGCTGTTTTTCCCAATGTGTTCCTTGTCTAACATCTATAGCAAAAATACCCTCATTTTCATGAATCTGTCTTACGGCTCAGAAACATATGCATTTATTTATGGACTTAAAATGGAAAAAAGTAGTGAAGACTTTTTTGTGTGTCTGTCGAGAGCTAGAGTGACCCAGTGACAGTGATGCCCTTGGTGTTAGTGCCTACTGCAATGCAAAACCAAACAATCATACCCAAATGTCCCTTACGAAGTAATTTCAGAGATTAGGAGGGAACAAACGTGTAATTTCCCATTCTGGGAACGTACATATAAATCTTTGCCTAAAAAAAAACAAGCAGGATGGTTCAGCATGCGTAAGCTTTTAAAAATACACAGTAGTGCTACTGTCAGTGATCATTCTCACTTCTGCCTCTCCCTTTTCTAAGTCTCCAAAGCTTCATCAACTTTAAACCAGACATCTTTTTCTGATTGCAAGTCAAAAGGGAAAGGAATGGATTCAAAGAGCCTTTGGTCAATAATTAATAATTCACGAGAAGCACAGTATCTACAATCACTCACCTTTGACTCAGAGTTTGAATTTAATTTAACTAGGTTTAACTATTGCTGAGAAACTGGTACTTTCTGCCAGGGTATATCCCGTGAATCATAATGATGCATTATATTTGAATAATGAAAACACTGATAGGCACCAAGTATATTTTCAATCATCACAATGTAAAAAGTAGCCCTGTTCTGTTGCTCTTTGGATCACTTTCCACCCAGGCATGATGCAGAACTGAAAAATATTTACTGCACATATGATTGTGTAAAGAGGGCATCACAGGACAAAGAAACTAATTAATGTATGAGCACAGAAGCCTTTAAAAAAATACAAAAATCAGAGAAGCAAACAATGAAGAAGCATGCCTGTCTTCCCTAAGCTTTCTACAGTTACTGCTGCTATACACATTGAGTGTGTTTTCCAACCCTACTGCCACCACCTGGACAAACGTACATGGGAACCAATGGCTAGGCACTGACTTACCTCGTTTGGACTTGGTGAGACCTAGCTGGTACGTGGCTGGAATATGAGGCGCTTCTCCCTCTGTACTCTGAACCTGAAGAACAACAATCTCTTTATAAACTTTTATTAAACAAACAAACCTAATTAAAATGCACCAAAGTTGGGGACCAGGGGGATGGCTCAGTGGAATAAGCACTTCCCTGGCAAGCACAGGGCCTGAGTTCAATCCCCGGTTCAGCCAAATAAAATGCACCAAAACACTGTAAGCAATTTAAAGACACTTTTATCTCAAAATAATTAGAATACCTTACCACTTAATTTCAGATCTAGTTTCTTGTTAACAGTAACACTCAAGGTAGTAGCTAGTAGAGAAAAAGCACTGCATGCATGAACTCCTTCATTTTTAAAGAGTTATTAATTTTCTTTTCAGCCAATTCTCCATCCAGGAGAAATGTGAATACTCCACGCAGTAGGCTACAACTGACACACTCAAGGGGCAATTTACAAGTCTTGTGTATCTGAAAATGCAATATCAAGCTCTCACTGCAACGTTTTTAAAATCCCACAAATTTTCATGTATCAAATGTCATTCATATGTGAGACTGCTTTGTCCTGGCATAAATTTTCTTTGAAGACATGTTTGGGAAATTTTAAGTACAAAGGCAGGTTTTAGTACAGAACTAAAATGCTGAAAGGTCTGAACTATCCTCCCTAAAAAAACTCTGTATGAAAAGGTACCACACCCACAAAAGTTGACTTTCGTACATCTTCTTCTATCTGCACAACTACATTACTTAGGAATTTTCACATTCCTAACTGCTACCCTCACTCCGCATATATTGTGCCTATTCTAACACAACTGATGATGAATAAAGATTAAAAATTTGAAGGAGGAGGAGGTATACTGATTTCCATCGCTTTACCTATAAGAATTAGTACTGAAATCGTAAATAATATCTGAGTAAGGTGAGCAGGATCTGAAGTAGAATTCCACTATGTTTAGAGCTGTATGTCTACTCAAGAAGAAACATTCCATAGGACTAAGAAAAAGGCCAGCAAAGATTCAAGGTATTATTACCCAACCGAAAAACTCTTCTAATTATGAAGACTGAAAGCAATGTTGTCACTTAAGGCCATTACCTGTGTAACAGATGTGTAAGTCCTATAATTCTTTGCTATTATTTAAAAATAATAGTATAGTACTCAAAACAGTAGAAACAAGTTCAACAGGAAAACCATTGTTTTGTGAGGAAACAAAATGAATTTCTTTTTATATTCAACAAAAGGCCTATTATTAGCTACTGTCCAAACTCAACCTACTTCAAAGAGTTTTCTGTAAGTTTAATATCAAGCACATTAAAATCATATAGAAGAAACCAAGTAACTTTATTTATATTCTAGGCATCTCTCCACCTTAACACATTCCAAATTATAATCTCTTACATTTAAATGCAGGATTATTACACAATTCTATTTTAGACTTATAAAATTAATCAGAAAGTAACATGTCTTTAAAAAACAAGTTTTCTGAGTATATTATTTTTCAAGATATTATTCTTTCAGGGCAAGCTGGTTCAAGCCTATAGGTCCAGGAGGCTGAGGCAGGAGGATCAGCAAGTTCAAGGCCATCCTGGACAATTTACAAGATGCTGTGTCACCATAAAAAATAAAAAAGGGCTGGGGATGTAGCTCAGTATGAGACTTTATTTTAAAAGTCAATAAACAATAAAATGTTAATCTAGGCAAAAAATTTTTGTTCTTTCATCTTTAATTACAAAGTCCCCCATTAAGTGCTAGAAAGGGCCACTTAAAAAAATCTGAGAGGGCCTGGGAGATGGCTCAGTAGAATAAGTGCTTCCCTGGCAAGCGCATGGGCTCGAGTTCAATCCCCGGTTCCACAAAAAAAAAAAATTCTGAGAGTCAAATTTTACTAATAGAGCAATGGCTGATCATTACTCTCACTTAGCAAAATCAGAGTATGCAATTACTAACGTCAGAAACAGACAAGCTGAGCTAATGACAGTGGGTGAACTGCTTGGATATTTTATTTTGGTCACAATGTGCAAAGGCAAGCAGTCCATGTCAAGATGTGCACACCTCAGAGAATGGTGACGCACACGGAGGACTCACACTGGAACACAGGGGACTTGCCCTGCGCAGTGGTTCAAACGCTCAGGAGGACTCTGGTCATATGCTACAGAAGGCTTTTCACAAAATTCCCGAGAAGGCCAGAATGTAACTGACTCAAGTGAGAATCACTAGGCGCTCATTATACTGTTTAACCTTCAGGTAAGCTTGAAACAAAATAAAAAATAAACAAGAAAAAACTTTACTGAACCAAAATGACAAAATCCTTGGTCTCTATATTTGGGATGTAAAGAGGTATAAAAAAAACAGCTTAAGTATAGCCCACACACTTGGGTTATTGCAGAAACCACAGCTTTCTGAATCAATGCCTTGCTAACATGACAGGCACCTACTTTGGTTTCTGAACAGCTGTCATGTTTATCCTGACTAAGGGCGCTTCCTAGGTACAGTATTACTGCACAGTTTCCACAGGCCAGCAGTGTGAGGTGTTCCAATGCAAACCTTCCACCACAGGTAGAGACATACATATCTCTTCTTGAGAAAACCAAAATTAGTTTTAAAAATTATAATTCTGTTCAACTTTTAATCTCAAAACATTTCAAATAAAAGCATTATTTTCAGAAGAAGTTATATGGCGCTGCACACCTGGTAACTTGAGTCCCGTGCTCAACCTGCCAACCAACCAACCTATAACAAGTTAGCTATACGGTGTCTGTAAAAGCAGTCAGTCTCTAGAAAGACTGGAACTGAGAATCTTATTCACACTATTAATTGGCTGAATGGCTTGTGATAATCATTTGTGATAAACATCTCAGTTTTCTGTATTGTAAAATGAAAATTCCTACCTCCCAGAACCTTAGAAGAGCAAACAGTGCTGTAAAGTACCATTAAATACCAAGGAGTGGGGAGAGTTCTTACTTGTAAAGAGAAAAGCCCTGAACAAACTCAAAGATCCCTTTATGTGCTATTCTATGATTCTATTTTACATATAAAGTTTAATTCCAATGAAGGTCTCCAGATTTTAAATAAACACACACAATCATGCACACATATACACACAATTTTTTACTACTAAACACTTTAAAAATGAAAGTGAAGATATTGTAAATAACAGAATGCAGTGCTTATTTGGGCTTTGAAGGAACAGGCATCTATACAGACATCATGTGAAAGAGTTTACATTCTTGTCTTCAAAGGCACACTTTAGATTTGTAAGGCCAAAGGAAAAACGATTTACAAAACAGCATTGATCTTGGATTATCTTAAGAAAACAGTAACATAATGGGGGAAAGAAATCTAAGACTGAGTAATCAGAAGTGAGGCTTAGTAGTTAAACTGTCAATCAGAATAAAATTAAGGTTAAAAAGTTACCAAAACTTCAGTATTTCAAGAAAAGCTTGCATGTTTATCAAATAATGATTATATTTAAATATAAATTTATTTTCAGAATAAGAAGACCAACAACAAAGACACAGGTACAAGTTCCTCCTCCAACCATCAAGCATAAGAAGGTTTTCTCTTACGTCTAAAAGATAAACAGCTGCTTACTGGGTACGACTGCTTGAGCTAGTGCCAATCATCCACATTACTGCTACTCTATGAGTCTGGAGAGTTACTAACATGGAGTCACAAAAATTAATCAGGGAAAACATAAGAACTGTTCATTCAAGGTTCTAAGAATCAGAAAATTAATTAAAAAAAAAAAACCTCAAGGGTAAGGTGTGCAATTTCTAGACACACTAAAATTTTCTAAAACCCTCTGTACAAGGCAAATTGACTTTTAATTGAAAATACCATAGTCTGCCCTTCCTGCTTCTCATTTTTTAGCATAAGAAACTGCCGTTTCCCTTGTCCTCAGCCTGGATCAGTCTTGCCACCGACCCAGGCCTCTCCACACTGAAGCATCTCCTCCTGCGGCCCTGGAGCAGGCCTATCTTACCTCGCATCTGGGCAAAGTGGGCCGCTGTACGCACAGAACCACCCGCAGAACGCGCTCCCTCCTGGCACCCCAGGGCAGCCAGTGAACTGGCTCACTGAGAGAAAGAAGGCTCTAACTTATATTTACTCACTGTACAGGAAGAAAATTCACAACAGGAATCAAACCTCAACTGAAAGGGATCCAAAAGAAAAATAGTCGTAAGCTACTTTAAATAGGATCTAAAAGTCTGCTTCAGCAAGATTGTTCTCTTCATCTGTCAATGATTCAAATCATGCTGAAGGGGAAATTAAAATAACACAGTATTTCCCCTCTTTATCCATTGTTCTACAAGCTTTCTTTAACGCTCCCAATGGGATAAAAACAGAATTCTAGGAGGTTTTTTAAAATGTGTACTTTAAATACATCTGACAAACAAAATTTGTTATTCTTAAAACTCCCCCTATTTAAAATGTAGCTCTGGTTGATCCAATACTCTTTTTTTAAAAAAAGAAACAGCTTCCCTTATTCTTCAATTGCCAATGTAAGAAATCTTGTATTCTAAAAACTGTCCACATCACTTTTTCAGTTTTTGCCAGTAGAGGGAGCAAAACTATTCAGTCTATCACCAATAAAGTTGCCACCAAAGTACACCCTGCACATTATAAATGTTTAAGTTTTTTTTTTTTTTTTTTTTTCAGAACCGGTGATTGAACTCAGGCCCTTGCGCTTGCCAGGGAAGCACTTATTCCACTGAGCCATCTCCCCGGCCCCCCAACGTTTAAGTTTTATGTGCTCCATCTTAAATCTTTAAAAGAAAAAACTCACACTATGGTTTAAAGGCTAAAATTCTAGAAAAAGAACTGATCTGCTTGAAAATGTACACCTACAAATACTGTCCAATGTGTTACCAATATCAGATTTCCAATGAATACAGTATACAGATGTTCTTACTCTCTTCTCTTACAGTGAGCAAACTGTCACATCTAATTATCATGGAAGAGTGGCCCTATGGTAAGGCAAAGTTAGATTTTAATCACAATACTGGGACAAGTTTTAGAATTTTTTAAAAATGTATTTAGTACAGGGTCTCACTATGTAGATCAGACTCATAGTGATCCGGTTTTCAGCCTCCCAAGCGCTGGGATTACAGGTACGTGCCACCATGCCCAGTCTGTTGCAGTCTCAAGTGTACCCTGGGGTAGGGTCGGTAGGGCAGCTAGGGATCAATCCTGGCTGCTGTGCTCTGCCTAAGCAGGCACTTTAATCTGCTGAGCTATCTAGCCAGCCCTGGGACAAGTTTAGATTACAACAAGTTTAGATTACCAAACTCAAATGGGAATCAGGGAAAGAGAAAATAGTTTTAATGCATTCATCAGTCATTTTGTTCAGTCAAATGAGAAATTCTGTTAGAAATTAAGGAAACAAATATAAAATATTTGAAGAAATAAATGAAAATGAAGTTTATAAGAAAATCAGAGCTCCCACTTCCTTTTTAGCTAAATTAAAATATCAAAAAATATATTCAAAGAACCCCTGAAAGGTAAATGACTATCAGCAACTAAGTGAAAAAGCTTCACTAACATGACACACAATCATCTGAAAGTATTTATGGGTAAAACCAATTATTCCATTTTCCATGTTTCTAAAATAATTAGCATATGATTCTAAAACTAGTTATTACTCCAGGAAATTTTTGACATAATTTTTCAGAAAGGAAAGCTGTACATTACTACGTAATTGAAAGCCAGAATTCTTCAAACACATGCCTCAGTTTCTTCATGTGAAGATGAGACCACCACTGCCTGCCTCCCCGCCTGAGAGAAACACTTCAGGAGCCAAAGACACTGCACTGTGCCTCTCCAGGGCAGACTGCTCAGCTCTGGCTTCTGCTGGGGCCACAGTGCTCCTAACAAGGGTCAGTTCCTACAGTTCACAAGGAGTTTTAAACCAGGTGGGCTGGTGCACACTGTAACCGCAGCTACGCAAGAGGCTGAGGCAAGAGGAAGACTGCAAGTTTAAGGCCAGCCTGGGAAACTTAGGGAAGTCTGTCTCCAATAATAAAAAAGCACCGGAGCCAGCATCACAATATTTGCTTAGCACATGCAAGGCCCCGATTCAATCCTTAGCACAGGAAAACAAACAAAAAATAAAGAAGTAGTTTTATCTAACCTTATCAAGATGAGTATCTTTATTTTGTGTAATTTGAAATTCATGCCATCTAGCAGAAATATCAATGCAAGTCCATCAAAGGCTGGCTTCCACACTTGTAGAAACCCTGCTTAGTGGGCTCTGTACCTCCTCCGGGGCTCCCTGCCCTCCTTCCCAGGTATCCAGTGCCTTCACCCACATCAGGCCCTAAGCCCTCTTTACCCTCATGCTTACCACTGAGATGCCTTAAGAAAAGTTCCTTGGAGACACAGCAATTCAGTGGCAGAGAGGGAACACAAACCCCTTTGATTTCAAAGCCTATCTTTTTAACTATTATGCAATACTGATTTGAATTTGAATGTGCTTTCTCAGCATTTTCTTGGTATCAAACTCTTAACGCTTGAGAGAGCAAGGGTTATAGGTCAGGCATCAGGTGGTGGGCAGCAGAGAAGCTGGAGGGGCCATGTGCTCTCCGGTTGCCTCAATGCAGCACACAGCTCTGGGAGCACTCTTGGTTTGTGAAACATAAACCCAGGCTGTCAACACTGGGATGCACTCCTCTAGTGCAAACCTAATAGCTACCTCTCATTTCATAAACACTTTCAGCAGTTTTTCCCTAGCTCATGATTTAAACCTGGTCTCAGTAAAGTTGTACCTACCTCTTCCATTTCAAAGGAGTCCTTCTGTTGGGTCATTATATTCCTAATGGAGGGGATGGCCAGTGATGCACAAGGTTCTTTTTCAGGTGTGGACATCTGGGCATGCTTCAGATCACTGCCATCTTGCAGCTCACCGAGGCTGGATGCACTGAAGTCACTGCCTACATCAGGTTCTACGACGTTCGATTCCTCATGCAGATTATGCCCATGATTCTCAGTTTCCTTACTTCGCTCACTATCAGTTTCTTCGTTAAAATTACTATTCGCTTCATCAGAAAGCCTGCCAGGGTCAGCACTCTCCTTAGCAGGTACTGAACCACCTGAGACTTCTTCTTTAACTGTAGCCAACATAGAAGATGAGTCCTTCTTCTTTACAACTTTTTGAGACTTCTGGTCATTTTTATTGCCACTTTCTTCAATTAGTGAAACACTAAAAATCTTTCCTTTTTCAATTCCAGGGGAAGGACTACTACCCTCCCCTTTCTCTGCTTTATCTACACATAAGTTTAGTTTCGATAGTGTTTTTATTAAGCGATTTGCAGTGTTACTTCGTGTTAAGGGTGGAGGCGCATCTGTCTCCTTGGTAGAGGCCACTGAAGACATACTGCCAATTCTCTGAAGAGGAGTCCCCGAGACTTGGGAGTACAAAGATGAAAACGCATTGGCCACAGTAGTAAGCACTTCAATTTGACGAAAACGACCTATACAAAAAAATAAAAGAAACCAATTACATAAACATAAATGTATATATACTTATGTTTATAAATACATACCTAGTAAATCTATACTGTTCAGAATCCTACCAAGATCACAAGTACTATAAAACATAGTAAGCAGAGATGAGGAAGATTTTTACTGTAAAAACCTAGTATTTACCAAAAAAAAAAAAAAAAGATAAAGAGCATGAAGACAATACTGAATAAAACAGAACTAGCTGCTGCAGGACGGCTGTAATTTGTGCTTAGGTGCTGAACTCTACTAAGTCTCTTCCAAATGTTTTACTGAGAGAAATGCACAAGTCAGGTGTGGTGGCACAGGCCTGTAATCCCAGCAGTTGGGAAGCAGAGGTAGGATGAGGCTCACTCAGTTCAAAGTCACTGTTGGCTACAAAGTGAGATTGAGGTGACCCTGGGCTACATATCAACACCCTGTTTCAAAACTACACACACAAGGGCCGGCCAAATAGCTCAGAGGATTAAAGTGCCCTGTGGCCTGCCAAGCCGGCCCCACCCCTGGGGTGCGCTGAGCAGGCAATTGAGACTGGGTGTGGGGGCACAAGCCCAGCTCTCGGGAGGCTGTAAACAGGCAGATCACTATGAGTCTGATCTAGCAGTAAGACCCTGCCCACCCTGCAGACTCTTCCCTAAAAAAAAAAAAAAAAAAAAAAAAGAAAATCCACAAAAAAAAAAATGTACAAAAGTCCTTTACATACTGAAGGAATTTACAGAGCTCTTAAAAAGAATCCACGAACAAGGAAAAAAATACTATTTTAAAGATATAATTATCAGTAAAAATGGTAAAACTGGCCATGCTCTTTTGGATTTCTAGTAAAACACCGAAAATGAACTGACTTCTTGTAATATTATCAAGACTCTACTCCCACTTTTTCCTTCTTGAATAAATGCAATGTGGAGATAATTACAAGGCCTCCCAAGTTACGAAAACATTGAAAAGAATCACTATTTGGGGAGAAGGAGAATAATATGTTAATCTATTTAAATAGAATAAAAATTTAGAATGAGTAACATAGCTACTGTGTTAATTAACATCATTAACTTTCCAGTGCTATTGCTAACATCAATAAGGCTTTAGTAATGGAACCATCTTACTGTAAATGGTAATGGTTTAAAAAAAACATGCTCATGATTAAAAAGCTTACTTGTTAAAGCATAATTTGGGTTCTCTACTTCCATCCGTTGCATTTGAGCACTCAAAAATACTTTAATATCTATTCCTCTGGCAAATGATGATGAATTAAAAAATCTGGAAGGAATTTTAGAAGCAATATCAGGTTCGTCTCGTCCAAATCCAAGATTATAAAGAATTTCTTCAGGATCTTCTTCATAAAGTTCCAACAATTCTGAAACACTACAAAACAGAACATAAGATGCAGTAAGATATGCAGCAAATTTAGAGTTGAAACCACATTATAAACTAAACATGTTCTTGCTTTCCTATGATAAAATCGTCTCAGCTTTTGTTCTTTAAGCTAGTATTCATTTCAACATCTTCTATATCATGGACCAATGGAAGACAAACCCATTAGCAGGGGTCCACTCTTTGAGGCTGCCTGTGTTGGAAAAGCACTGAGCCTAAAGAACACACTAAGAAGTTCCTCACCTTATTTTTTTTCTCATTTTAAGAGTTTCCCGGTAAAGCAATAAAAATAACTGAAGGACAGATGAAGCAGAATAAGAAAAAAGCAGATTAAAGAAATGAAGGGGAACCAGGGAGATGGCTCAGTGGAATAAGTGCTTCCCTGGCAAGAGCAAGGGCCTGAGTTCAATCCCCGGTTCTGCCAAAAAAAAAAGAAAAAAGAAAAAGAAATGAAGAGGAAAAATGTACAAGGAAGTCTGTAAACTTTGTTACTGAAGAGCAAGTGCAGAGCTTGAGCTTTCTTGCTATCTTCACCTCAGGGGAGCAATGAAGTTACCTTCCTCTCAGGAAGGACAGGAGGAGCCAACTTTCAGCTCACCACTCCCACTTAGGAAGGAGTGACGTCAGGAAAGATACAGGTAACTTACTGCCCTAATTCCTTTAGGAATTAAACATACCCTGTTCCTTCCCTCTCACACCAATGATAATCCAGGTTTTCTAAAGCTCAGTGAGTGGGAAAGTTAGGTGGGATCTGAACAGGACGCTTCAGTCTTTTCAGATAAAGGCTCAGATTGTGGTACAATAACTGCATAACAGGGGCCAGCCAGATAGCTCAGGAGATTAAAGCACCTACTCCAGGGGCTGGGGATTCCGGCCTACCATGCCAGCCCCACCCTGGGGGCACACTGAGACTGCAATTGAGACTGGGCATGGTGGCGCACACCTGTAATCCCAGCATGTGGGAGGCTGAAAACAGAAGGATCACTACAAGTCTGATCTGTGTAGTGAGACTCTGTACACCCTGCACTAAATACATAAAAAAGATAAATAAATAAAAGTAATTGCTTAACAGTTTAACTGGCCCCACAGACGCATATATTGGTTTACCTTAATGTGTATTTTAAAGATCTTTTGTTTAATGTGTTAAAAGTTATCTTAAACATCACTGTCCATTAGAAAAGTTTATCTAATTTTTATGTGAAAGATAACTTGAATCCGTAACAGAAGAGATTTTAATTCCCAATAATTAGAAGTTACTCTAGTATGAAGTTTCTCTAATTGACTCCAAATACTCATTAATGGATTCTAGCAGCATTATAAATATACTTATTGCTTTTTAGTTAACATTTTTGTTAAAGAAGCTCCCGTCAGTTATACCTACCCAGAAAACACTTCAGATTCCTTTGATTTCACACTAACAAAGTCAAATCTAAGACTAAAAATGTGACAAGCATGTCAGCATACCACGTCATCCCACCATAACTTTAGAACAAGTTACCTTGAGACTGTGCCACTACTTTTCCCAGAGCCAGTGGAATTCATACTTCTTCCTTTCTGATGAAACTGGAGTCTTCTCTCTTTGGCCAAGATAGTATTGCTTAAAAAAAAAAAAAAAAAGAATAAAATAAAGCTTTCTTTTCACTTAGTGTTAAGTTTTTAAAAAAGAGAACAAAATAATTACATACCGGCTTTCAGTCTGAGCATTACTTTCATGGAGGTGATTAGCTATAGGTAAAAATAAATGTAGAGCATAGTTATTAGAAGGACAGTAACTAAAATGACACAACTACCAACAACACAAGTTACCCATTATAGTACAGCTAACTGCCTAATATTTCAAAGTATTCTCTTGGCTCATTAAATTCACATGATTAATACAGATCAATAAGAATAGTACCAGTAGCTTTTAGAAGCTATTTTAATTTTTGGTGACATAAAGCCACTTCCACTTGAAGACTTAAAAAGAACTGTAGTTAGCTAATTAAATTTAGCAGGTTAGAAGAAAGTATCAAGAAAAGCAGCATATATGTGACATATATATTAATTTATATTTAAAACCTGTTTATGAGAAATATCCTAAGAGCAAGAAAGCATTATTTAATGTTGCAATAGTATTCACCTACTTCTGATGTTACAACCTATTTTTCATGTATGTAACTTGAAAACTTCTACTCATTTCAAAGTATACTTTCCTTTAAAAATTGCCTTTAAACTTTATCCTAGATCAACAAAGTTGAAACAAGAAAATGTTATGTTGAGAGTTAAATTTACTACTTTCAAACTTCATAGACAAACACAAAAAGTAAGATTAATTACAAATGTAACTATCTCAGCACAGTTTTTCATTTCTGATCTGCAAGATCATGACATCTTTTTGTTTCTTTGTACAGCCTTCTATGGTGCCTAACACAGCATTCCTTAAATATTTACTCAAGTATGAAAAAAGCCTTGAAATAATTTTCAGTAAAACAACATAACTGCTTTAGTCTTTAATGGGACTCTCTATTAGTTTCTGGTTTTCAATAAAATCATTCAACATCATGAAACTACTAAGGCAGATCTCAAAAGTGAGACTTCAAGTAATGCTGAAATGCATTTCAGAAAGGGGCTGACAGTGTGTACCAGCGTCCTGACTGGGAAGCAGGAAGCAGCTGCTCCTAACACAATCTATTCCTTGAAATATACTGACAAGAAATCACATATTCTGGACTGTTCAGTGATAGAAGGTACTGAAAAACTGACTTAACCTTGCAAATGGCTTGCAAACAGAAAATAAACGAGGGTACTAAGAAATGTATAAATTCAGTACTAAATTAAGTGTACAAATTCAGTTCACAATTTTTAAACATTTAACAAATGCTTCATTTTTAAATAAAGCACAGATTAATAACAAGCCCAAGAGCCACCAATAACCCATTAAACTTGAAAGAAAACACAAATGAACTATAAAATATCTTTCAAAATATCAGTGAAATAATAAAGTCTTAATTTTACACAGTGGGAAGTTTTATTATGATCCTACAGGAAAATATAACCTGAGGAAAATTAAAAAGTGTACACTTTAAAAATGCTAATGCAGGATGGCACAGTCCCCACATAACATCTTCGACATTTACTATTATTTTATCTTTGTCTTTTACCCTTCTAAAAACCAGCAAAAAGAAGACATTTGAATGCAAAGAGAAAGACAAGCTACAGCTGAAAATACGACATAAGAGCACACTAAAAATAAGCTTCACTTTAGTTTTCTTCTATATAAATATTTAAGCTTCCTTCCTTCTTCTGGAGCGCTCTCCTGTCCCTCAGATCACCAGTCTGCCACAAACAGTTCTCTCCAGCATTCAAGTCCAGGAAAGTCACAGATAAAGACATTTCGCAGTGGTGTTTAAAGCCACCCCTCGGTAGTGTGGAGGCCAGACTACGTTATTAACATATACTATAAAAGGAAAGTACTGTGAAACGTGAGCCATTTTCAAATCTTTAAATTTAACTCTTAAGATCACAAACCTCAATGTACTCAATTTTTCCATTTTTTAAAAAAGAATGTAAAGCTACATGAAGACACAATTCTTCCAAGCAAGACATACCTTCAGCTCCCAATGACAGATCATCTTCAAAACTTCCTCCATTTCTCACAAGCACGCCTAAAAGAAACACAAAAATTCAGAAAATTCTGCCTTAGCGTCATGCTCCTCCCCACCTCCACATGAAATCATTGTTTTGATTCCAACAAACTGAGCAAGCAAAATAACTTACAATACAAGAAAATATTGTGGACCTGAAGTTACTGGGAAATTATAATTACATAATTTCAAGAAGCAGCTGTAAGATTTCACTATATCATTAAGAAATCATGCTTATGGCCAGGTAAAGTACTGAGAAGCCAGGTCTACAGGCTACTGTCTATTTATCTGCCTCTGAAAGATGTCGGACTAAGTAACACATAGCCCAGAGTTTCATGGAAAATCCAAACCTGGAGCAATCATCTCTCTCCCCCTTCACATTAAACCAGGCACTCAAGCTAGGTCTTCCTGATGTTCTAAATGCTTTTTATGTGCCTTGCCACTACCTGCACATTCTTGCTGTACTCTGAACCTCAGAATTCTATCTTACATAGGGTGGTAAAATTTCAGGTGTGGCGATTTCAGTTAAAGTAAGCAAGGAAATGCTGCACTAGTTGACCTAGTTCACGCAATATATACTGTCTTTAAACCGATCACATATCTCTATTTAATTAGTCTCTGTAATATTTAACTGGGCAATAAAAAGGTAGAATTTACAGTATGGCAAAGTTTGGCAATTTGCTTAAATTCACCCTGTTTTATGGCTTATGGTGAGGTTTCTCTCCCTTCAGGCATGTAGCTCAGAATTGCGTATCTTATACACATGAACCTCACTTGTATAATTCATATATACACTTTCACCTGGAAGACAATGAAAGAGGACCCTCACAGAGATCTGGAATGTCCACCCCCTCTTACCCTTCAGTGTAGTGCCGCTCTGCTCATCCAGCGAGGCTCCCAAAGGTGTACTGAAACCACAGAACACAGAAGCCTCAGTCATGTGGAAGCCATCTGGGAACTGTGACCAACAGCCCAAGGACCTACAGTTATGCACGCGTCTAATCAATTCACTCTCCTCCCAAAACACACAAGGAATGTGAGTGGATTACGTAAGTGATATCCCACTAACTAAGCAAACACCTACCACCAAGTCACTTCACCGAGAAAGACTTAATCACACACACGTCTGATCTACTAGCAGGTAAGTGTAAAAATGCCAAACACAAGTGATATTAATGGGCATTTTCTTTGCAAAAACAAAACAGAACAAAGAATGACAATAAGCAGCATGAAAGTATCTTCCCTCGCAATCTACTCCATACTGACAGAAAACAGGAAGAGAAGAAAGCAAACTTTCAGCAGCAGGTAGTTCAGTCTAACCAGAAATGAGGCTCAGCTTCCCTACCCTCGCCACTCCCACTTCTGGGTGCCGGCCAAACCCTCCTGCACCTCAAGGTCTAAGGGCTCTACAGCTTCCAATTCACTTTCTGCTTTCAAACTAGAAAACACGTATCTTCTTCATCTGGATTTGAATCACACCAAAACATTGGTTTGAGAATTAACATTAAGAATCTGCCTTTGTTGAAATTTTTTCCACATTTTTGTCATTCAAACACAAGTATCTCAAATTTCTTTTCTCAAATATAAATACACTTTTGCTTTTCCTAAAACCAAGTTATAGAAACAGTTACATTTTGAAAACTAGAAAAAAAAAGTTCTATTTCAAAATTTCTGCTCTGTAGTACAAATCTTTTATCACTATTTACACCTGTCAAAAATTCACATCCAACATGAGTTCAATCACAAAAATACCAAAGAAATGCTAACTGAAATGACATTTAAAAGTTGAAAGTTTCTGAGAGCAGTTTTGTGAAAATCAGTATTTCTGAAATGTACATGAATCACAAGCAATTACTATGCAGATACTAATAAAAGCTGTAATGTAAGTTTTCTGCAAATATTTCAATAAAATTCTATTAACTCCCTTGTATAACTGAAAACTTTGTTTCCCTAGCGGTTCCTCTCCTAGGCCAAAACATCACTCCGTCCAGACAGTGTATTATCTGAAAACGGCATACAAGCAAAATAGAGCTAGTACTCTCGCTCGGAAAAAAGTCTTCACCTTTATAGTTACTCTCCTCCAAATTCTATCAACCCCCCCTCCAAAACTAATTCATGCAACTTATTTCCATCTAGCTGAAAAAGAAATAGTTATTAAAATAAAGATTCCCTCTAAGGGAAGAAATGTAGTGTCCCTATTCACTATTCAGGATATGGGCAGCAATGAGAAACAAGATCTGAGAATTTATCAAAGGGAAAAAAGCTGTCTTCAGGTCATTTGCACTAATGTACAACATACGCGGATGTCCCACTCTGGGAAGGACTGTACACTGCTATATAAAAGAGTTAAAAAAAAAAGTGCCTCATATTACAGCAGTGAAATCTACGATAATCTAGCCAACAGCAGAAGACCGCCTGTTCTAGTGTTTTGTGCAAAAATGAAAACTACTTTTGTATAAAACAGGTACAACTGCAGAACAAGAAAAAAGCCTATGAGACTGGGAGCCCTGGGTTACAGAACCCACCCACATAAATCAAGTTTAGCAACAAAGCTTCTGGAATTTTCAGGGACAACTGTTGTCCTGCTGGATGCTGGCATTCCTATTGCACTTCTGAAAAGATGTACTTAACTTAATCTCCTCCTGATACGATCTCTTCCACAATCTGAATTCTTACGCATCATAAAATATGATTTTTCTCTATTTTAAAAAAATAGTTTGAATAAATGCTTGCCTTAAACAATAAAATGCTTCAAGCTTATTTTGAATGGAAAACCTATTTTAAGATACCAGGAATACGACAATACACTACTTAGGACTTTCTGTACTTAAATCAATTCTTAGAATGAAGGTTTTAAAAGACCTGAGAATAAGTAAACAAAGCATTCCTCTTCAGATATTTTTCTAAAAGGAAATCTACTGTACACTGATTTCACAACACCTTTCCTAAACAGCCTCAAAGTGCTTATTTATAACTTGATGCTTTCAGCTTTTACACTACGCTGATATTTCACAATTACATGAACCAGTGGAACACCTTACCTCTGAATCCATTCTCTGAGTGGAGCCACCTAACATCTAGGCCACAGTCTTCTAATTTGGAAATCCAGGGCTCATGGAGCCAGAGCAGCAGGGGTTCCCGCTGCACACCTGCCTTTGTGCATCTTTACAGAGAAGGTCCACGTACCTCTGGACATCTCAGGAGGGTCTCTGACACCCCCGCTAAACTTTACATAATTCTGTACAGAAGACGTTCTGTAAGGCTCCAATTTATCAAAATTGGACATTATATAGTAATGGCCAATACGGTGCTGTGTTTATCTTTTGGAGAAAAAAAAATACATTGGTGTATGTAAGAATTACTTTGTAACAAGTATCTTCCCTAGTTCTACTATTTGAACACAACATTACGATACACCTAAGTGAGAAAGCAAAATAGGCTCAGAAGAGCCAAGCAAAGTTTAAAAACTGCATTCTTCCTGTAAGGTTTTATAACTTGCAGTTAAACTGGAAGCAAATACAAATGACACAAGCAGATCTTACAATAGTCAGATTTACTTGCAATATGATTCACCTCTCTGTCCTTTATCAAACACTTCTGCAGCAGTTGCCAAAGCACGCAATTAAACAGATTTACGCCGTCTGACTGCCTTCAAAGCTCTATTTCCTTCTGTGAATTTCAGTGCCATCCAACCAACCAATATCCAAGAAGTAAACTACACGTACTAAGTTAGCCAGTTTCAATAGCTCTCAACAGAACGAGCGCATACACATAAAATTCGAGTCCAATGAGTGTAAATTAAACCCTTCTGAAGCACATCGGAAAGGAAAAGGATTCCGCGCCAGGTACAGATGCCAGAACAAAAGTAAAACATCCCACGGTGAGAATTCTTCACTGCACGGACAAGGCCAGCAGCGCCGCGAGCGCCAGCCCGGGCAGCGCAGCCCAAGGCCCCCAAGCGCAGAGTCGACGGTCCCCGCTCGCTGCTCCGCTCGCCGCCGCAGCCCTCGCGGAAAGGAGGAAGCTCTCGCCGCGCACTTTCCGGTCCGGAGCCCCCTGCCGCCCGCCGACCTGCGAGCGAGGCGCGCCCGGGACTCACCGGCAGTCCTTGAGCCAGATGGCGATCTTCTCGCTGGGCACGCTCCCTGCGGGCAGAGTGGGCAGCGTCAGGCCGCGGCGCCAGGTGGGCTCGCGCGTCCCGTCCCG
>NW_004524601.1:18669480-18673187 GCF_000260255.1 Octodon degus
GGGGCGGGGCTAGGGTGGGTCCGCCCCCGCCTCTGCGGGGAAGGAGCGAGATTTGTTATCTTCTCTTTTACCGACTCCACCTCCCTCGTCCAAAAATAGCGATCAAGTGGGAAGACTGAGTCTCACAAAACGCCTCCGCGAGACAATAAATGCCGGCTTGGGCTCCCAAAACCTATTCTTTGAAGAGTAGCCTGCTGATGGTCAGGTATTGAAAGGAGATGGGGTAAGGACCGAGAGGCTTCTGTTTCCTATTTGTCAAAATGACAGAACTGGGAAGGACCAAGCCTCCTGTAGTGCTAACTTCATTTTTGAGGAAGGTCATTTATCGCTTATCTTGGATAGGGCAGGTCTCAAGAGGAACTGACAAACCACATGTAATCTGGAAATGTCACGCTGAAAGTTGCACTAGGAGAGGTACAGAAAACAGCCAGGAGTGTTTGGGAAAATGTAAAGATCATTGCTAACATTTTGGTGCTACAAGATACTGTGGGAAACAAATGATGAAGAAGTAAAA
This sequence comes from Octodon degus, assembly GCF_000260255.1. Taxonomy (NCBI): domain Eukaryota; kingdom Metazoa; phylum Chordata; class Mammalia; order Rodentia; family Octodontidae; genus Octodon; species Octodon degus. The sequence goes on from NW_004524601.1 coordinate 18,669,995, forward strand.
CGAGCTTCCATATTTTCCCTTGTAGCGTTTTCAAGTTTCTTGAGCAAGATTTACATTCTATCCAAAATCAGACACAGTGTAACATACCAAGCAACAGTGTTCCCCCAACATGCTTTGTAAACGACCTACGCAGACTGTGTAAGTTTGCCGGTATTTTATTGTACTTGACTATGTTCTAAAGAGGTTAGAACATACTCATTTTAACTCTCTTGAAAATAAATTTTGCATAGACCTAAACTTTTAAGGAAGCTTTTTTTTTTTCATTTAATATTAAAATCAAGTACATTGTAAACTTTCTAATGGAAACATTGTATTACAATGTAATTGCTGTGTAGCCACAGATAGCCCAAACAAACCAACATTTTGGGAGAATTTAGAGTGTAAGATGCCTTTGAGGTAAAATAGTGCCAAGATTTTGTCCACCCGTTTACACACCAGGTGTAGAACACTAAGCACACTGATGTCGGTGCCTTCCTTATTTCTTCTAGCGCATCGCTCCCAAAGTATTATTCCCAAAACTACCTTATTTCTTACTAAAATCAACAACTTCTGGTTTACTTAATCTCCAAAGATAAAATCTAGACTAGCTTTCCAGAACCATCCTAACATCCTCCTGGGCCTCATGCATATTTACTATACAATGTAAAGGGAGCTAGCACAGTGACACTGTTATCTCAGCAGCTTGAGACGTCGTTGTTGGAGAGTTGTTGAGACTTCTCAGAGTTCAAGAATCTACAGTCGGATATGAAAGATCGTTGCATAGCTGTCTATGGGCAAGTGAGGAAGGGAGGTGGATGTGTAGGCAAGGGGAAGAAAAGAAGGCTGGTCAAAAAGTCCAAAGATACGTGGCCTCCTAAAGTTTCCAGGGCCTTTCCTTCCCCACCCTGTGTACTACTGCGCTTCAATTTTGACATCAGGTGCTGTTGTTGGCTTGCTGACTCTTTGTCCCTGCCTTTTCATTCTTGTTCTTTCTGCCCAATATCTTCTTGACGTCCATAATTCATCTCATCCAAGACACCCTGGCCCTATGGTTCCGTCTTTCCTGATCGTGCCCCTCCATAGTTCCCTGATACCCAACAGAATGTCCATTTCATTTATTTTAGGATTGAATTTTTACAAGTAATATGACTAGTCCTGAACAGTGTGTTTGTTGTATCAGTCCAACCATAAACTTGAGAAATAAAGAACATCTTGTAATCTTGTTGTACTCCTTATACTGTCATTACAGGAATGATTTAAAAAGAAAAACTGAGTCCTTTGAACTTAGTTTTCTAGCTTTTATGTTCTTCAGAATGGATATTCAAATTGATAAAATGTTTGCTCCAAGATATTTCTCTAAGGCCGTTTATATTTTAATTTATTTTGTTGTTATTTAAATATATTTTAAGAAGGACAACAAAGAACTATAGTTTATATTTAAAAATTAGACACCAGACCTAAAGAAAACAAGACAAGCCTGTAGGTAGCATTAGAATTGAACACAGCAACTCCATGAGTGTGCAATCAATGTGCAATCGCACCAGTGTATGTCTCCTACAAGGCAACGTTTATGTAAAATGCTGAAGGACAGATCAAGAAGAAAATCATGAGGCAACATGCTATTACTCTGAATACCTGAGGATCTGAACTTGTAACCTGCTTGTTTTCTTTTTAATTTATTTGATACAAGGTCTCACTACACAGTTTGGATTCATAGCGATCCTCCTGGCTCAGCCTCTCCAGGGCTGGGATTAGAGGCGTGTGCCACCATGCCCAGTTTCAGGGCTAGCAAGTCCCTTCCAGGCTGGCAGGGCATGTGGTACTGGAGATCGGACTCAGGCGCTTGCACTTGCCAGACAGTTGCTTAGACCACCCAGCTATCTCCCCAGCCCACCTGCTTGTTTTCTTTACAGTAGCTCACTTCACTCCTGTTTCTGAGCAACCAATAAGAATGGCTCATTTACTCTTCATCATCAAAAGAGTAAAGCACGATTATGCAGCAGAATGAACTTTATTGGCCTGTCTCACGAATTCATGAAACAACTCAAAGCAGGTCTCGAAATCCTCTTCACTGGACATACTGAATGGGAAAGCCAAAATGTTTGTTATTCATCTGTGAAGCCTATGTGCTCAAGTTTGAATCAGTGTCTTTTCTTTTTTTTCTCCATCCTGCTTGAAAAGTTGCCTTGACATTTTGCATCACACAAGCATTTAAAGAGATGTATCTATCCATATCAAATACCAATAAATCCTAAGGACTGTTCTGCAATACGCAGCAGCTCAGGGAAGATACCAGTATTGAATTCCCCAGGGCTAGCACTGTCCTGTAATGTGTTCACTTTACTTCTTACACTTTTTTTTACTTCTTTACAGTTCTTCTTATTTTAGGCTCATAGCTGACTTCTGTATTATGCATTTATTTTTTTAAATCATTAAGAAGTTTTTAATGTATTTACTCACTATCCATATATTTGGAATTATGTATTTATATGTAAATCTCCCTTTCAATATTTTATGAAGACCAGAAAAGGTAGGTTGAGGACCACATTCATGTGGCCCTTGTATTTCATATTTAGGGATTTTTTTTTTTGAAAAACTTAAACGGAGCAGTGCTCTAACACACACACACAACACACACACACACACACACACACACACACACACACACAGAGTCTTTTTATAAAACAGAATTATGTTCCTGGTTTGTGTCTGAACCTGCATAAATACAAGCTGCGCTGGCCTCGCCCACCCCGTTTCCCTTCTCTAATCTCCCTTCTGCAGCTCCTCGGAGCCCATCTCAGAACAAACACAATCTGCATTCAGAACAGGACCATTTGCAAGTTGAATGGAGTTATTTTGGGTGAGTCATTGAAAACACAGCACAAAACCTTTCCTCACTCTCCAGAAATGTGTTTTTAAAAATAAAGCCAAAGGGAACAAGGCTTGGCAAGTTTGAGGGTAGACAAAACGGGGAGAGAGCGGAGCTCCTGCCAGCTGCAGACAGGACCCTGGTACACTATTTTTGACTATTTCTTAACTTTCAACACCAATTCCCTCTACTGTCACTGACTAAAAAGCACCAGGTTGAGTAGGTAGAACATCACAGGAAGGACATTCTTTCAGCTAGCACTTTGACAGTGGACACACAAGGAGATCCCACCATAGCTTAGCAACAATGTTCAGTCCTCCTTTTTCATCTTTAACTTAGAACTAT
>NW_004524601.1:18673927-18679548 GCF_000260255.1 Octodon degus
ATTTACAAAAGATCCATCCCTAAGATGTAGGAATGGGCCAAGAAGCACGGACTTAATGCAAGTGTTCTCTGGGAACTCTTGCAAACTATCAGTTTCCACAAGGCAGAGTGACAATTGTTGGTACAGGGAATGGAAATCCTATGAAAGTTAATCTGGCTGTGAAAGTACTGGGGTCAAAATAAACAAACACATATTTCCTGCTGTAGCTAAAACAAAGCAAAATACTCAGTTTCCTACACTTGGGTGATTTTTTTGCCTTTTACTTTTGTGGTTAATTGTTTTTAAGGTATAAGAATGTATGCAGCCTTCAAAATGTATTTATGCTCCCTAGGAATGATTTTTGTTGGTTTGTATTTAAATGCAATTTACACATAATAAAAATTAAGAGATTTAGTGGCTTTAATATTAAGAACTAAGAACAAAAGTAAAAACTTCCCTGCAATCACGTATCAAATAAAACTAAAATATGAAGCAAATTTCCATTAAAGTTTCTTGGGGGAAGGAACATTTGTTATAGCTGTTAAGTAGCACAGTGAGCCTGTCACATTAGCACTGATCTGTTTTTTTGATATTTTTTTCAGGTTCATGGCACAACAGAGAAACAGGCAGAAGGAAAAAGGGAAAGGCGTTTTATTGTCTTTGAGGACCAGGAGAGAATGTAGGGAAGGATGTGTAATTCTCTCAATTGGAACAAAGGGAGGCTGAGGCTTATTATGGCCTTTTGCCAAGGGTGGGGTTTGGAGGGGAGTTTAGAGATACCTGAGGAACTGACTGGGGGGGTCTTCCCTGAGGTGGCAGGAAGGGTGAAAGGAAATTGCACCCTGGGCTGAGTTGGAGAAGGGGAAGGTGGTCTTGGGGAAGATGGGCTTTGTATTAAGGGCTTCAGCCATATTGGATGACCACCATGATGATTTTAGCAATTTGTACTAGGGCCAGAACCTATCATTTTTATTAATAGGATGTTATTATTTTTTTTTTTTTTTTAAAAAGAACCACAGGGTAAAGGTCAACACACAGGTTATTTTTGCTTGATTTTTAAAGATCTCTTGTGCCCATGATTTCTATTTTTAAATAGTAAGTCAACCAAAGTGAGTACCTTAAAATGTTTTCAATACTTTAATTACAGTAATGCTGATAATCAGTAGAGAAGCATTTCTCTCAGTGGAGCCAAGGAAATAACAATGTTTAAGTGAATACTATTAATTGAGCACTTGCTTTGTGCCAGACAGCAAATTAGGGCTGGATTTATACTGTGTCATTTACTACAAAGTGCTCTTCAGTGCCTGCATTACTCTCAGCCTCTAGATGAAGAAGTGAATTTCTGAGAAGTCACTACTGGCCCTAGGCCATGTCCTAGTAAAGGCAGAGTCTAACCAAGACTTCTCCCTGGCCGAGTGCACGCCCTCATCTACCAGGTGCACGTCTGTGGCAGGACTTCAAGCGCTCCCTCTTCACTTGCAGCTGAGGAAGGATCCAAGGCAGCCATCTTGGGGGCGGGGTCACCTGCTGTAAAGTTTTCCTCTTACTGGGGAGGAAAACTGAACTCGTGAAGTTTAAGCAGCCTGGCTAAATTCAGGAAGTACAGAGTGACAGAATTACTTAGAGACAAGAATCCATATCACCAGCCTCCTAGCTATCTCACAGAAGATTTCTCAGGAGGCTTTTGGTGGCAATTATAAATATTTTAATACTTGAACAAATTAGGATATCACACATACTTTAATTTTTTTTAAAGAAAACTGATATGAACAAACACATTTATTAACAGAACAAATATATTTCAAGGCTTTCAACAACAAATACAAGTGATGTTATGGAACCGAGCATTTTCTCTCAGAATATTTGCAACACTCCCTCAAAAGGGTATTTTATGACCCTGTAGAATATCTGTTGGTTTGTAATCAGCAGGGTTCTGGTTCAAAGCAGGACCTGTCTCTGCTTTGTTACTGACACATGAAATGAAGCTACAAATCTAAAGTATCGTTCTCACCTAACTCCATGTTTAGTTCACAAATATGTGAGAGCAAGCATGCGTTGAGTTCTACTAACTTGGCATATGGCATCTACTTCTTCATTTTTTCATTCAAACATACAGCAAATGTTTGCTAGGTGCTCACACTGAGGTATGTATTATCAGGGCTTGGAGTTACAGTAATGACCAAAGTAGCTCTGTCTTAGGGTTTCCTCCTGCAGTGGAGGCCTTTCTTGATGCTGATCTCCTTCCTCTTCATATTTTCATTCCCCTACTTTTTTTTTCTTTACATCTTCTTATGTTTTTCCCACCCTGATGTAATACAAGTAATCTCTTTTTGTATAACTATAAATTATGCTATAACCTTTACTATGTCCCTCATTTGGTAGAAAGAAAAAACTGAGTAAAAATGGCCATTCTAGTCTTATTTATATAGAAAGACCAAAAACATATGTGAAAAAAGAAGCTACCCAATAAAATGTTTTATAGCCATTATAGAAAAAAAATAAAATTTTAAGGGTTGTTGGTGTGTGTGTGTGTGTGTGTGTGTGTGTGTGTGTGATTGGAGAGTGAACTCAGCATTCACACAGAGCTATATTTCCAGACTCCTTTTAAATTATTTTTAAATTTTGAGACAGTATCTCTAAATTTCCTAGGAGGGGTTTAAACTTATTATCTTCCTTCCTCACCCTCCCAAATAAATTACATTTGAAGACAATTTAGCAATATACTCTGACAGGTCAAATTTTAAATATTGTTTGATAGCTTCCATGATTCTGTATTACTCCCAAGCCACTGACCCCAAGATTCAGTGATGTGCTAATGGAATACAAAACAGTTCTGTCCAGAGTTAAAAGGGAGAAGAAAACATCAATTATTCCTATCCTTAATTTACTCATTTAAAGGATTGTAGGGGTACAGAGTGGCAAGGTGTGGTGATAGTTAAGAATGAAGTCTTACAGCCCTGCATGGTGGTACATATCTGAAATCCCAATACTCTGGAGGTAAAGACAAGAAGCTCCCTGCCAGTTCTAGGCCAGCCTGGACAGTGTAGTGAGATCTCATCTCAAAACACCAAGATGGAGCATTGTAACTCTGATATAGTGTTTATACTGGTGTCCATAGCAGAAATGTGGGTACATTTTATCAGAGATTTCCCACACAGTGCTATACAATACCACACAACTCTATACATAAGCAGGTTCTTTGATAAACCTACTTCCTATACATAGATACAGAGAAATAACCATTTCCCCTCTGACTCTGGCAAGAACTGTATAAGACCTGCTACTGTTCCTGCCAACTGATTAGAGCTGCCTTGAATTGTATACATTGTTGTTTAAAATATCCTTAAGGTATGATCACATAGCTGAACAAATTACTTATGTTTCAGCAGAGGAAATGTGTAACTATACAGTAAATCATATCTCGGCTACAGTCAGAAGAACGATCCTTTTCTATGAAGCAAGAATATCAGCAGCCCTACAAACATTGATAAGGACAAAGATGGAAAGACCGCCTTTATATTATCAAATTGCAAACACTCTTAAAATGGAAAATAAAGATTTTAGTATCTAGGTTTCTTACCACCGTCAGTAAAGTTGATACTACAATCCAAAATTTGTAGGTCCATCTAGCCAGAATTATGGTGAAAACTCAAAACTAGGGACAGAATGGCCACAAACTTGAGGATGTTATTCCACCTCTGAGTCTTCCTAGGAAAACTTATTTTTCCACTAAAAGAGACAAAAGCCCAAGACTGTACCCTACTCGTCTAGCCACGTTCTTGCACTCAGATTTGCCCAATGGGAACAATGTTCCTGATAAGAAAGGAAGAATTTGGCTTCTTAGCTTAAAACCTGAGCTTCTAAGCAAACCTGACATTGGACCCAAAGTTTTAAATTTTTTACATAAAAACTAAATAGGTAAGATTTTTTTACCTAAGAACTCTTAACTAAATGTTTATGAAGCAGAGATGGTGACTACTATGATCTGATCATTGCATATTGCCGATGTACATTGAATTATCACATGGTACTCTCCAAATTTTTCCAATTAAAGCAATAATTAAAGAAAAAAACACTAACAAGGAGAAACAATATTCAGAAGTTTCTCTAAGAGAGAAACATTCAGGTTAATGCATACACTTGTGTATATATATATATTCTATTTATGTATTTGGTAGAGGGTCTCACTGCAAAGCTCAGAGTCATAGTGATCTGCCTTTTTTCAGCCTCCAGTGTGGCATGTGGGTCTGAGGATCAAACCCTGGTCCCTAAGCTTGCCAAAGCAGACTCTTAGTCCGCTGAACTATCTCACTGGCCCTAATATATTAATTTTGACCCATGTTTTATATAGATAAAGAAAAACCTCCATGGCTTGATGATATCCACTGATTTCCAGAAAGCCAGTTGTTGCAAAATCACTCTGTGATTTGTATGACGTACTTGCTATCTCTAATAGGGACAGTCTCCAGATCACTCAGAATGTCACTCTGCGTTCTTTTTATGATAATTTAGGAAAAAAAAATCTCCTTTTACTATATTGTTCCAAGAATGGTTGAACGTCCAGGATAGATATGTTTTTCAGCTCGTGGCCACTGGAAACTAGCAAAGTGACACAGTCTCTATTTTAACATAAGCGGCCTAAGAAGTTGGGAGCCACACACCCGGCTTCCCCATGGCAGCTGACGAGGAAGCAGATCATCACGCTGTGCATCTTAAACCTCATTCATATGTAGCTCTACTTTGTCCTCACCCTTGGTTTTGTTTCTTTCTTTTTTTTCTTTATTTTGTTTAAAGTTAACAGACTGCTGTTTATGATAATCCCCTTTTCTGGTATGATGAAGAATAGCTAAATAAGATAGAAGAGGAAATTATGCAGGATTATAAATTTACTATAAAAAATATGCATTCATAGAGAAATATTATGATGGTTGTGGACAGAGATGTTTTCTTAAAGGGGAAAAGTTGTGGCTAACTCATTTCTGAGACCTTTAAAATTATATTTGTGACATGGGGGATTACTCAGCGTGTGGAGCATGATCATAGCCCATGTACTGCACTTCAGTTGAATTCTACAAAGGCAAGTGGAGAACTGTCATCACTGAGATCAGCGTGTAGGTGATGGCCGATCTTCAGAGGCCTATGGGACTGCAGCATTGCCTGAAGGAAGTTGGAAGTGGTTTTCAGTTTCTAACTAAAGCCTTCTGTGGAAAGATGACTAGATGCTACAGAGTTGAGATAGCTGGGCTGACCTCAGGAAAGGGAACTAGTGAGAAAGTTTACTCCGTACCCTGGAAGGAGGCAGGGGGCAAAGGCCCAAGTCAGAGCAGTAGGGAGGGAAGACATTCGGATCTGAAAGACTCAGAGAGCAAGATGGGAGAACATAAGAAAGCATGCTCTAGGGCAGGTTAAATGTGGAGTCTTTATAATACTGTGGAGAGGTGGCCCTGGACACCAGGAAGCGCAGCTCAGAGCTGGAAGTCTGGATGTAAGTTTGGCTTGGGGTGTGTGTGTGTGTGTGTGTGTGTGTGTGTGTGTGCATTTCAAATCATTAATTCCAGAGAGGCTTCTTTCTATATGATCCTGGTCAGACCTCTTCCTATTTTCCAAATAAGTTTTAAAAACCTAATGAGGTAGTAATCATG
>NW_004524601.1:18680338-18723787 GCF_000260255.1 Octodon degus
CTGAAGAACTAGATGGAGACATCAAGAGGGAATTGGGAAGACAAAGAATAGAAGTTTTGAGGTATTCTGTATGGTAATGGTGAGAAACGAAAGGAACTCAGTAAAGGAGACTGAGAAAAGTGAGCTGGGGAGGTAGAGAGAACCAAGAGAAGGCGATGCCCAGGAGACCACTGAAAACAAAGGTTTAAAAACAGTGCACTATGAAAAAGCAAAAAATTGAAGGAGCAAAATAAAAGATACATGGTAGGGAACAGGGGGGTTCTATACAAAGGGTATCTGGGGGTGGGGGAGCAAAAGAGGGAGGGGAGGTGAAAAGGATCAAGGTGGAATATGTCTGTGGACCATTCCCAAGAGGCATGTGGCATGTACCTATTAGATGTCACAGACATATACTAATAAAATGAAAAGAACCATCAATTCAACAAACCCTTGCAAAGCTGGCTTAGGTGAAAGCTGAGAACTACCCTCTGGATGTGACAGCGTAGATGGCCCTGCTGACACTGACAGCGGCTACAGCAAAATAATGACGCACAGAGACAGCCTTGGAGTCGGAATCTGTGGGCTGGTTCCTTTCAGGACAGGGAAACAGGAACCGGCAAGAGTGTTCAAGCTAAGGTGATTAATTTGCTAACAGAACAAAAGAGCAGGAAAATCATTATACAAATATATGGTCATAAAATCACACACTCTGTGTGAGTAAAGAGAGGAGAGGGAAACCCTGTCACGTTCTCTTGCCTGGCTAACACTGAAGAAAAATGGTGCATTCTGAAGTTTTGACCCCTAAGTTTCATTCCCAATTGATTTTGACATAACCCTCTTTTATAATTACTGTCAGGTCTTTTTTATATGGGAAGTAGATTCAAATACACAAATGTTGAGGGGATACATTTATTTAAAGGTGGATTATTTATATGTATTTATGACACACACCATAGTGCTTTAAAACATATCTATATGTTCTTTGGAATGACTAAAACCAGATGATTAATGTACATATTTTACATAGTTATCTTTTTTTGCAGTCCTGGGGATTGAACTCAGGCCTGGGGATTGTGCTTGCCAGGGAAGCATTTATTCTACTGAGCTATCTCCCCAGCCCTAGTTATCATTTTTGTGATGAGAATATATTGTTTTTTAGATATGGCTTCACTATTGCAGTGTCAGGTGACCTTGAATTCATTTTTTTTTTCCAGCAAGGAAGCGAACGAACGACCGCGTGCTAGGCAGGCACTATATCACTCAACTACATTCCCAACCCTGAACCCATTATTTAGTCCAGGCTGGCCTCAAATTTGTGGTGACCCTCTTGCCTCAGCTTCCTAGAGTACTGGGAGTACAGTCATGCACCACCGTGCCTGTTTTGTGGTAAAAAAAATTTACATCTACTCTTTAAGCATTTTTGAAGAATGCAGGGTCATGCAGATAGCTCAGCATACCGCAGGGACTGGAGTTCGATTCCTGGCATGCTGTGGCAGCCCTGTCCCTGGGGTGCGATGAGACAGGGATTAAGACTGGGCATGGTGGCACATACCTGTAATCCCAGCACTTGGGAAGCTGAAAACAGAAGGATCACTATGAGTGTGACCTGCATAGTGAGACCCTGTAGACCTTGTATTAAATACATAAAAAGAATGCAATATATTATTAACTATACTTTAGCTGCTACACTGTAGTAAATTACTAACTTATTCCTCCTATCTAAATGCAGTTTTGACCCATATCTTTTCCACACCCTGTCCTCAACTACTCTAGCTTTTAGTAATCAAATTCTACTCTCTCTTTCATGGTTTCTATTTTAGAGTTCACACATGGTAGAAGAAACATGTGGCATTTTCCTTTCTGTGCCTAATGAATTTCACTCCAAATAGCATCTTCTGTGTTCAGCTACATAGTCACAGAGACAGGATTGCTTTCAATGCACATAATTCTGTAATCCATCCATCCATCCATCTCTCCCTCCCTCCCTCCCTCCCTCCCTCCCTCCATCCATCCATTCATCCATCCATCCATCCATCCATGAAGGGTGCTTGGGTTGATTTCTTATCTTGCCTGTTGTAAAAAATACCACAATAAACACAGGATCATGGATATTTCTTCAACTGTTGCTATTTCCTTTGAATACATATTCAGTCATATTGCTGGATCACATGCTAATTCTGTATTTCCATATTTTGAGGGATCTTCACAACATTTTCAATACTATCTAGACCAACATACATTCCCACCAACACTCCCCATATCCTTCTCTATGTCTGTTATGTTCTGTCCTTTTGACTCAAGCAATTCTAATAAGTGTGAAATAATATCTCATTTTGCTTTTGCTTTTATTTTCTTTTCTTGATGATTAGTGATATTGAACATTTTTTCATACACCTGTTGGCAATTTGAATATTTTCTTTGGGGAAATATCTATTCAAGTCATTTCCCATTTTAGAAATCAAACTCTTTTCTTGCTATTATTTGAGTTCCTTATATATTTTGGATAATCACACCTTATCAGGTATATAATTTGCAAATGTATTCTCCCCCCTCTGTAGGTTGTCTTTTCACTCTGTTGCTTGTTTCCTCTGCTGGGAAGAACCTTTCTATTTTGTTGTAATCTCATTTGTCTAATTTTGCTTTTATTGGCTGGGCTGTGGGAGTCATATCCAAAAATATTGCCAATCCAGTGTGCTAAAGCTTTTCAAGGGGAAGTAATTGCAGGACCTCATCTCTACTTTTACCTACATACACTGAGAATTAGACTAAATTTTGTGTGAAGTGATGGATTCTGAGTTTTTGGGGAATTGGAAAGAAGGAAGAGTTGGAATGGCAGAAAACTACAGGGAAGAAGTAAAACAATTGTCCACTCAACCATTCCATAGTTCGCTAAGCACCTTATAAATATGTGCTCACTTACTCATAATAACATACCTAAAAGACATGCTTGCCTATAATGCCCCTTTTGTGCAGATAAAGAAGGTGGGGCATAAATGCTATCATGCTTCTCCTTCAAGGGCAAACCGGCTAGCACGGAGGGAAGACAAGCACTGCTGTTGCCGCAGTCTGGACCACCTCCCATTGATGCCGCCTTACTCCTGGGTGTCCCAGGGGAGCCATATGACTGTAGTAAGTCTTTATTTAGCAGCTGTAGGTGCACACGTTTTGATTTTTCAGAAAAGTAACTTCTAAGTAAAGGAGTATAGCAGTTGAGTCTGATCACAGTGGCAGAGAGAGAGGAAGCTGAGGGCCCAGAAGTTGAGACAAACTGGACCGCAGGAAGACGGAAGAGGAGAGCAGGAAGGGAAGTAGCAGACTTGTACAGGGCCTCAGAGACTTGGTCTTTCCTTGTGATGCTAATAAGCTAATCTGAAAAAAGAAGAAAGGAGCCTGAGCTCCAAGAAAAACAATGTGATGCTGAGTATAATTATGGGAAGATTCGGAGCTGCTAGGATGATGAGGCTGTCCTGGGGTGTGGCACTGGCAGTGAACAAGAGGCCCAAAGGAAAAGGCCTGTTCAGCAGAGAAGGTCAAGAAATTATGAGTCTAGGGTGCTGGGTGGGGCATCTTCATAAATATTGAAGTCACGTATGAATCACCCAGGATGAGACAGGAAGCAGGGCGGGGAGAAAGCCTGCAGAGCCTGTGATCTGCCATGGAAAGCCAGGAGGGAATGAAAGACAGGAGGTTACGAGGCGAAACTGGCCATTGCCTTGAAGAGCAGCCTTTGCTGTGTAGCCACTATCTTCTCTGTGAGTGGCGTTCCCTGTCAGGAAGGTGTCTATACTAGCAGCATTCCTGAAGCTTTTTAGAGGTGGAGCATGTGGAATCATGAAAGCTGGTGATTTCCTCCAAGGCCCAACATACCAGCAAAGTCAACATGAACCTAGATTAGCCTATCTAGGCCATTTAGGACCATGACCCTGTGAGGACAAATAGCATCATGAGGATGTAGGCATGTACTGAAATGGGGTTCAGAGTAATGTGGAGAAAGACCTGTTGTATGCCTGGGAATGTGTAGAAAAGAGGGAACTGCGTGTGAGCCATTTTCTTCCATGCAGTTCAAAATATTCAACAAAAAAACTCTCCTGATTTTTTCAGATGCAATGGGTTTTTCTCCAGCTTGAATAAAATGTAGGATCTCCAAAACAAAGTTTAAATTTTTACAGATTATAGAAAGAGGCTCCTGCATAAACATGTTAGTTCATCAACTTCCTGTCCCTGAATTATAAACAAAGTCAGTTGCATCTTATTTTATAAGTATCTAAAATTAGAAGAAACTATGTTTTAGTCACCAAAACCTCCGATTCACCTCAATGACCTCTATTTTGAAGTAGTACTACCTATGAAAGTACTACTGTTCTACTTTATTCCTTATCAAAACAGTCCCTACTGTGATATTGGATATTGACATGAGCCGTGATGGCAGCCATCTTGGCCATGACAGAAGCTAGCCTAAGGGAACGTGGTACCTGGATTTCAGTAAGAATGCAGATCATTCAGTTAAATTTGGATTTGGAATAACAAATAATACTTCAGGAAATTAAAAATTATGTATTATCTGAAACTCAAACATAAATATTCTACACTTAATTTGGCAACCCTAAATGCTAAGAATGATAGCGCATACATTTACAAGTTTCTACCTTAATGAAGAAGTCATTGAGCTACTGAATTAGCCAGCTCTGGGACCATTATAACTGAAAACATTTTAATGTTCAGTAAATTTTCAATATTGTTGAATTTTTATATCTCTATTTTCTTTTACTTATATCCAAATACCTCCATTCTAATACAATTTTACTATCCTTTTTATTAAGCAAGTTAACATATATTATTCATTCCTAAGTATCAGCTTACAGATTTTAATTAGTATTTTCAAATACTAATACAGTGAATGTTCTCAGTATAAAACACATCTGTTTAAAGAATCCATAGTTTTATGTCTCTGTAGTACACTGTAAGAATTTTTTTTCTTTTTTTTTCCGGAACCGGGGATTGAACTCAGGCCCTTGTGCTTGCCACGCAAGCACTTATTCTACTGTGCCATCTCTCCAGCCCTTGTAAGAATTATTTTTGCAAAATATACTCCATATTACTGTTTAATTGGCACAGTTTATCTGGGTGGATGATCTCTAATGTTAATTCTAGAAAATATTACTATTATTGAGGGAGATATAAAGGAAGATACAGCATAAAAGGCCCAGATGTGGAACAGATATTTTATTTGTCAAAGCACCTAACAATTAGGCCACACAGCAGTGATTATCCATCATTAATATTATATAATAAAGGGCTTCTTTAGACAATGGTCACTTGTTTAAGAATTAACAGGGCTGCATTCATGATACAGCCACCATGAAAAGCAGTAATTCAATAACTCTTACATAGTGTTTTCTGAAATATGACTAAAAATTAGGCTAGGACCCTTTATCCACATAAATGCAAGTGTATAATTTCGCCTCTTGCTAGTGTGATAGCATAGTAATCTTAGGCAAAAAGCAAATAAAACAAATGATAGGAAAGTTTTAAATATTTATGCAATCATGGGACCCTAGAAGAAATAAATTATTTTTCTTCCCTCCCCAAAGTTTTAGAGGTCCAAACAAGTTTGTAGATATTTTTATAATTCTTTTCCTACTGTGGGCATAGCCACAGTGATTTAAGAAGAGAATAAGCTTCATGTGAAGACCTGCCGTCATAGGGCTTGGGGGGTTGTTGTGTGTACGCATCTGGGAGCCTATGTGCACACGTGCTCATGAGTGACACCTCCACTTCTCCCCCAAGGTGTCCACCTCCAAGCCAGCTTCACCCCTGCAGACCAAGGGAAGGCTGTTTTAGGAAAGATTTCCAGAAGTGGAGATGGAAGGAGACATCAGGAGGTTTACCATCTACATTGTCATCTGGCAGGGTGGTGCACCTTGAAATTATGCCCCCAGTGGGGTAGAGGCTTGGCGGGAAAGGGTAGCCGCTCTGAGGAAGGCATTATAAGGGAAGCACAGAACAAGCGCCAGCCCGATAGGACATCATTGGCATTCAGCAAAGTGCTTTAGGGCCAGCATGCTGGTGGGGTATTCTCATTATTCAAAAGACTTTGGTTTTCCTGTTGCAGATTTATAGTGGCAAAAAAATGTGCATCAAAAATGCTAGTTTACTTTTGTACATTTAAAATGGCATATGAAGTGGTACTGATTTTGTATTCTCAAACACGTTAGAAGTTTCTCTACCAAGCTTTATGCGTTGCTGATCTCTGTAAAATTCAAATTTCTAGAATATTGAATCAATAATCACTCTATAGGGAAAAGAAGAAACAAAGAAAAGCATGTATTACTGCATCCTTTATTTTGGAATGCAGTTTCTCAGATTTTTCTCATTCTATCTGCTAACACTGTCATCATTTCAGACATGGTCCCTATGATAGCCTCTTGTTTCCGATGGTGTAGGCCCTCTGATTATTCCCCATGGTTATAATAAAGTTTTTCAGTTGCTTTTTGGAGACAGAAATTTTATTTCCATGTGAGAAGAGAGAGATGCGGAGTCCCCTTTTATGGTCTTTCCACTGAGCTCCTGGGCCCCTCTGGGAATTCTAAAGCCCCTCTAGAATAGTAGAAACCCTAATGCAGCCTTGTTGCCCTCTTCCTGTGCAGGAAGGACCAACTATCTTTCCTCAATCTTAAATGAATTTAATCACCTGAAGCCATATAAATAAAAAAGCGGTTTCTCATGCAAGCCTCAGAACAAATGGAAATGAAACTCATACTTTAAACTACTTTGATATTCATTTGTTGTACTGGGTCACTATTTTTAGATTCGTCCTTAGAGATTTTTGGTTTATAGTGTTTCATATAAATTAGAATCTAGAACTGATTTACAATAGGAACAGTTATCATAGTTTATTTAGATACTGGTTTGTGATTACCTTTTACCAGTAAATTTTAGTCCCCAGTAAATTTCAGTATGGGAAATTCTGCTATAAGATAGCATTTCAAAAAATAACCAAAGATAGTATTCAACAGTCACAATTTCTAATCTTCAGTGTTATTCCAAGGAAGCAAGCAGTGTAACATAGTGTTCTTACATAGAAACAATCTGGTATAAATATCATTCAGATATTTGCTTTGGCCAGTGTTCACTTAACAGAATGTGTGAAGAAATACACAAGTCCAACATCAGGCAAGTGCTGTGAAAAGCGCACCAGTGTTCCAGTTACTTGGTAAAATTGGGACATTTTTAGTTCGGCAGTATTTAACCATTTTATAGGGCACTGGTTCACTTGTAGGTGGGTAAGAAGCAAAAATAGCAAAACAGTAAGTTCTACTTGATTCGACTTGTTGAATAATCTGCCTCTGCTCTTCACCACAGAGCACTTGAAGGCAATGGGCAACATGTACAACCTTTTTAGGATTTCTGGGTTTTTCATCAGAATAATTTGACTCAGCTATCAGTAAACAAGTACCTTAGTTGTCAGTTCAGCTTGATCAAAAATGACTGTTGACATTGCTAATCTTTTCAGAAAATTGCTTATTTTACAAATAACATTTTGATAGAAAAGTCAATTCAAGTTGAGCACATTAGTGCATGCTTGTAATTTCAGCAACTACAGAAGCTGAGGCAGGAGGATCATGAATTCAAAGCCAGCATGAGCAACTTATTGAGACCCTGTCTCAAAATAAAGAAATTAAAAGGAATGTTAGGAAAGCAATATCATTCACTATAGCCACACACACACACACACACACACACACACACACACACACAATTAACTAAGGAGTAAAAGAACTCTAACAAAAAAAACTGCAGTGCTCTGAAAAAGGAGATCAAGGAAGATGCCAGAAAGTAGACATCCTCTGTTCTGGACAGGCAGATCCAACATTGTTAAAATGGCCATAGCGCTGAAACTGCTACATAGATTTAATACAATCCCAATCAAACTGCTAAAAGCATGTCTCACAGAACTAGAAAAAAACCCCCACTGAAATTAACATAAAACCAGACTACATCCAGCACCAAAATAATGGGCAACAAAGACCAATGGAGACGGCATCAATCCCAGAATTCAAGCTATATTACAAAGCTACAGGGAGAAGAACAGTAGGGCAGTGGCACAAAAAACTGACACGTAGGTCAAATGGACAGAACAGAGAGCACAGGAACAATCTCCAGCACTTCTGGCCATCTGATATTTGGCAAAAGGACCAAAAACATGCAGTGGAGGAAAGCTAGGCTCTTTACCAAATGGTGCTGGGGAAAACTGGTTATACATGTGCAGAGGGTTGAATCTAGACCTGCATCTCTTACAAAAATAAAAGATGGATAATCAGAAATAGGGAGATAGATCTTTGGCCCATAGGAGAGGGATTTAGAGAAGAAGGAAGGAAGGAGAAAAGGAGAGGGGAAGTAAAAATAATTAAAATGTGTGTCCGAAGCCACTTCACCGTAAGTTTGATCACTACAGATTGCAAATTTGTACTAACAAAAATAAACAAATAAAACAAAAAGAGGACTAGAGGGCCAGGGAGATAGCTCAGTAGAATAAGTGTTTCTCTGGCAAGTGCAGGGTCTTGAGTTCATCTCGGTGCCACACACACACACACACACACACACACATACACACACACACACACACAAAGGACTTGGGATGTATCTGAGAAACAGAATAGCCTTGAGTTTGATCCTTCACATTGGAAATAAATGAAAGAAAGGGTCAATTATATACATTATATCATATATATATATATTCTATACATATTCAATAACATATATATTCATTGTTAAAGTCATGCCGAGTGAATAAAATCTTGCAAATAAAAGTTATTTTATGCATTCAACTTACTCAAATTAATGAAACTTTGTTCTCATGTTCTTATTGTTAAAAGTTATATACAAAATTTAAATATACTTAAATTAAAAAATAGCACATATATACTATACATTTTTATTCATTTAGTAGTTTTGCTGAGGTTTTTGTGCAAGATGATTTACTGGACCCAGAGCAAATTTAAATATTAAGTTTTTTTCCCTAATATCCAGAGATCTGCAAACTAATGAGGACCATAATGAGGGACTGCAGCAAAAGCTAATTAAAATTGGTATAGGTGGGGGTTTTATTATCACATTTTTAAAAAAGCAAAAAGCAAATGAGACTTGAACCCAATCAAGGAACATTTTTGCCAGCAGAAGCAGTGAGTGGTTCCTGGTCACTTTTTCTCTTCTACTTTCCATAGAACTCACAACAACTAAGTATCAAAACACTATTTTTTTAAAGGCTTGACAGCGAGGAGGGAGTGATTTTAACTAAGAGCAGCATGAAGGTAAGGGATTGAGTCAAGAAGCAGGAGCAGGAGCAAGGGCTGATGAATCTGGTGCACTTGGGACATGTCAGCATTTTTTTTTTTTTTTGTACGCTGCAATACGGAAATAGCACCTGATTTTCTCTTCTACAATTTGCAAAATAGGAAGCTAATAGCTTTTAAAATGAAACACCAATTCTACATCATTTAACATCTCTGATTTACTACAAAGTAAGTGTCATTGTTATGTGATTTTGGGGATTGCAGAGTAGGGAAGGAAAGAAATGAACTGAAGATATTTGGAAGAGCTGAAAGAGATTAGTGTGTGTGTTGACAATGAAGCTAAAGTCACCTTCACTTGGAAAAGCAGAGAAAATACTAAATAAGAAATTGTTCCTATCAACTGGAAAATATAAGCTCTCTGACCGTGGCTTGCCAAACTATATTCCTTCAAAATATTTTAATGTATAGATTGTTCTGATTAAGAGTTGTGATTTATCCATAATGAACGAAAGAATTCAGACTGCAAAAAACTGACAGATAGTTCACAGGTTGTCAAATCTCTTCTGCTTTAAAGATAGCAACAAATGCTTTAGAATTTTAGAAGAATGTATCTGATAGGTTTCAAAATCACAGAAGAGTCTTAATTTATATAAATGTTTACATGCATATAACATTCTTTCAGGAATACTATCATACTTTAATTAGTGATTTGAATTTGAAACTATGTTATGGTATATTATGTAACCTAAGGTAACATTTCTAGTTAAACAGATGCATATAATATAAATAACTTTTAGAAATATTTTATAAGAGAGACCAGACTCTACATCTCTAATCCTAGCACTCAAGAGGCTGAGGAAGGAAGATTTCAAGTTCAAGTCCACATTGGGTTATGTAGCTCCTGGATGACAGAATAGAACCATTTCAAAAAAAAATCAAACAAACAAAAAGAGAAGTTATAATTCTAGTAGCGTTTTCACTCACTTGAGTTAGGACCAAACATTAGACAGGTTCGTGCTAACCAGATGTTGTTCTCATCTATATAAAATGATCTAACCTTTTCACATCTAACTAAAGGATAAAAAAAATGATACTGAATTTCTTAAGTATCATATTGTCTCCAGGCTGTAGGACATTTTATTCTTGAATCTCAAGTCTGATATGAATCTGATACATATATTCCATGGTTTTAGACATTGAAAATGGAACTCCTGATGGCCATGGCTCTATCTCCCAGTGGTATCCCCACTGCCAAATACGGTTCCTGGCACTGATGACACACTTTATTGGTGAAATTGAGTTACCACAAGGAGTTCCATTGTCTCTGATATGAATATTAATTTAATATTACCATCTGACTCTCAGCATGCTATTCTCATGCAAATAACTTTTTCTTTAAATTATATAGGGATCAATACTTGATGAAAAATACCTGTCCCATGTTATGCCTAAGATGTTTGATATTCAGACACATAATGAGGTTAAGCTTAACAGCCTAGGTTGTATGGTAATAACAATAAGCTTGTCTTCTGAATGGATAACAACCTAAGTTTGTAGACCAAAATTAGAGAAAAAGGAGGGCTGAAAGGAAAGCCAACATTTTGGCCCTAGCCTTCCAAGGTCAATTAAGACTCAGGACATATGAGAACTTGTACTGTGACATCATGTAACTCGGTAGTGTCCCAAATTTTCTGATCAAGGAGATTATGGGGCCAAAGAGGAAAGTGATCAATGATGTAGAGTGTGCCTAAGGAGAGTCACAAGGAGAGAAAACACTCTCTCAGGCTTTCACAGAGAGCACATTGGCCAAGCAATGGCCGTGACTCATCCACATGGCTGACACTGACAAAGGTTCTAGAAACTGAGGTACAGGATCTCAGGATAAATCCTGAGGGGATTTCACTGACCTTCTCAGACCCAAAAGCTACAATTCTTGTTGCATAGGTCTTGCTTTATCTTGGTCTTAACCATCCAGCAGAAAAGTATAAAAACGAAGTACAAGAAGTAAAGCCATGCTGTTATGTTGAGCTGTAGGGGACTCAGGTCAATGATTTCTGACACTGCCAGTCAAGCAGAAGGCCCAATATTATTATAGATTACTGGATTCTTTCAGAATATTTTGCTGAGTTAACACACCTATAATATTCAAATGACGGAAATAAACAAAAAAGGGGATACAGATGAATGTGCATTTTGTATCTGTGTATTCAAAATGGTTAGGATACATATATAGTTACATTCTCTTAATGAATAGAGAAATTTGTTGTAATAGTGTTTGTAAATAGAATGTCATGTCTGCATCTTGTACAGCAAATAACCACTGGGAGGAATGTATGCAATGTGTTAATTATTGAAACTGTCCTATCAGTTTGATTTGAAACTGTCTCATTGCTATTTGTCTGTCAATAAAATTATGGAAATAAAAAAGTAATCTATCTATCTATCTATCTAGATTAAAAAAATGATAGATAGATAGATAGATAGATAGATAGATAGATATAGGAATGCATTATAGTACCTTTTCTGGTTCCAAATTGTCTTTCAGAGTTAAGAAGGTACTATGCTAGCCAGGTAAGGTGGTACAGGGCTATAATCCTAGCACTGTGAAGGCTGAGGCAAGATTGTGAATTTCAGATAAACCTGGACTACATGGCAAATTCAAGTCCAGTTTGGACTTACATAGTAAGACCCTGTTTGAATAATAACTAAAAAAGAAGAAGAAGAAAAAGAAAGAGAAGGAAGAAAGACAATTTTCTAAGATGATCAACTATATTTATAACTTCATTATCTTTTAATAAAAATTTAATAGTAAACTTACACTGACAGTTGAAACCCAGTGGCAATCTACCTGGAGATAATGTATCATTAGGAGGAGAATTTAAGGGCCAGTGAGATAGACTCAGTGGACTAAGCTCCTACTTAGGCAAGTGCAGGGACCCAGGTTCAATCCCCAGCATCACATGCCATGCCAGCCCTGCCCCCATCTGTACTGAGCCAGCCACTGAGTTCAGGTGTGGTGACCCACATCTGTAATCCTAGTGCTGGGTAGAGTTTAGAGAGATCCTTAAGTTTACACTCATCTGCAGCCCAGCTGAAGGCACTGAGTAACTTGATTTATAAATGATCTACTGCCATGAGAAAGATTAGAAAAAATACAAATTTTTACATAAGAAATCAGGCTGATGCTGTCCCCCTGGTAACATAGGTATTTGACTGCTAACTCCAAAGTAGATGTTTCCTTAGGTAAGCATACCTGGAAGCGGGACACTTCTATCAGCTGCTGATGAGGTTATTTTCCCTACAAAGTATACCCTACCTATTATAGACAGTGTCACTTCCTTCCTGAAGCCCACATTCTATTCAAAATAATTAAAAATCCTGTCTCAGGTGATGAGCACCAACCTGTATGTTTAAGGGTTCTGATTAATTGGTGCCAGTGCCTACATCATTGTGTGCCTGCACTGTGTCGCTTCGTCCCTCACCCCACATTGCCACATCTGTTGGAAGACAAATGCTTTTACTTTATCCCTCTTGAGCCAGCCCTCACCCCTGTCCTAAGCTCCATATTCCAGGGGACCTGACCTATTGCAGTAGCCATGTCCCATCTCCTCCCATGGCCTTTGTACCTTTGTAGGTATAGCAGCGTCAGCTGATTTGCCTGTTGTTATTTCTGCTTGGAACACTTTCTACCCCACCTAAGCCTATGACCTAATTCCTACCCACACTTGATGACCTGGTATCACTGTAAATGTCTATGGCCATCAGGCCCTTCAAGGTTGGCTTGATAGTTCCACTAGTAGCAAACCTGCTACAATTGCCCAGGACCACCTATTCCTTTCTTTTTACTCTTAGTTTCAAAGATAATGTCTTATCTTTGAGAGCAAAGCCTATGTATTACCTATTATTATATTTCTAAGTCTATAAAAGTAATGGGGTCATGTGGAGGAAGAGAAAGTATTTTGGAGTTGCAGAAGCTAAGGTTGGCAGCTGTGCTGCTTCGGTCAGGTGTCAGTCTGCATGGCTTAGCTGCATCATGCATAAAGTAGTTA
This sequence comes from Octodon degus, assembly GCF_000260255.1. Lineage (NCBI taxonomy): Eukaryota > Metazoa > Chordata > Mammalia > Rodentia > Octodontidae > Octodon > Octodon degus. The sequence continues at coordinate 18,693,660 of NW_004524601.1, forward strand.
GGACCCTAATTTGCAGGATTATTAATACACATACAAAAGCACACTTGGTGTCTATACACTCAGCCCCTTCCACACATCACCTTATTTATTGCTCGGCACAACCCCGCGTGAGGTAGGATGGCCACATCTGAGCATTAAGGAAATGGAAGCTCAGAAAGACGAAGCAACGTGCCCACGTAGACAGGGCTCCTAAGGGCGTAGCTAGAATCTGAGCGGCACACGGCTGAACTTCGGAGCACTCACAAGGGCTACACAGCATCTCACTTTGTTTCTGTGCAACTGGCACAAGTAATTCAGTAGTAATTCATCAGCTCATTCATTAGTTCAAGGAGTCAAGTTGGCAATTCTACTACACAAGGATTTTACATTTGAGGATTTTCATTTTCAGGTCTTCAACTTTCAAAAAGTCCCAGGAGGCAATAGGTTCTTTTTCACTTCTTACTCAGAGTATATTTAGAGGACATTATATAGATTGGAAAGAATTATAGGGGCCAGGGAGATAGCTCCATGGTCTAAGGCCTGCCTGGCAAGCACAAGGACGTAGGTTCAATCCCAGGTACTGCATGCCATGCTGGGCCCTGAAACCGGGTGTGGTGGTGCACGCTTGTAATCCCAGCACTGTGAAGGCTGATACATGAGGACACCACGAGTCTGAGCTGTGTAGTGAGACTGTGTATCAAATAAATAAGCAAATAATATTTTAAAAAAAAGAGTTATAATATGACTTTGATCCATAACTCTTTCCCATAGGCCTAAACATATAAACACATTAAATTCTTCCTTCACTTTTAGTCCGACCTTGATACTAAATGCTCTCATTTATTACTTCCCTTGCTCCTAAACCATCCTAGTGTCACTTAGGAAACTCTAATCTTGCTCATGCAGCAGCCCTTGGAATCCTGATTTATTTCCTTCATCAATCTGCTGAAGATCTGTATTATTGTTTCTGTTGGATTGCAGAGAATGTTATCTCTCAACAAACCTCTATATAAGAGACGAAATATTATCTCTCAACAAACCTCTATATAGGAGATGAAACAAAGAACTGAACTAAGAATCAAAATTCCTCTAACACTAAAATTTCCAGTTCTACACAATCTGTCTTATAAAAAAAAGCCAAAACAACATAGTCTCTTCATGAAGAGACCAAGTCACTTACGGTGGGTCTCGAATATAAAACATTGGACTCCATTCTGTGGTCACTAGAGAGCTACTGTTACCAGGGGAAGGTGTAAAGCACTTTACCAAGATTCCTCTGGCAGGCTCAGGAGGGATTTAGGAAGGAGGTGTGGAATGGAGCGTGAGCTAAGAGACTGACGCAGGTGTGAGAACAGGGACCTTGCAGCAGGGGCAGCAGGAATGCAGAGGGTTGCTTTGTGAAGAGCTCCACAATACACTGGCAAGGCACTAAGGCAGAGGGGAAAAGGGAAAAGGAAAAGCCATGGGTTTCTGCATTTTAAGGATAAATGAGCAGAAGGAAAATTGGCTTGCGCTGCAGGTGTGGAAAGCAGATTGGGGTGCTGGTGGTAGGAAAATGACTGATTCCCACTGCAGACAGTTTCCACGCTACGGCAACAGAACAAGAGCAAGAGTCCTCCGAGTCGAAAATATCTTCTACAAGCCCAAAGCTTTATTATTAAATTCTATTTTCCCTAAATTACTTCTAAGTAATAAAAATGCCCTTACTTTTTCAAAAAGGGAAATCTATTTAATTAGATTCTATACAGAATCTGAGAATGTTTTCTCAATATCCAACAAGTACAAAGACACATCATGTGTCACTTTTTTTTTCTAGAAATGACACATGGAAGTAGCCTTCGAATACCCCATCGTGTCTAAGACACTCCTTCCACAGTCCCGTCCAAAAAATCCATGAATATATATAAGAGCTTACCAATGACTAATTTTAAACTGTATAAAAGTGATCAAAGATACAATAACAGATTTGGACCTCTCTGTGTATCAGTGAATAATTAAGGACAATCTCAGTGTGTGAGATCCAGTACAGAACAGCAATAGGTCAAGGAGTATGTGTTCTATTATGACTGAATTTAAGGTATGGAGAAGAGAGTGAGGGGCCAAGGTACACTTGGGTAACCTCACTGACAAGGTGGAACACAAAGACCAGAAGACAGGGGGGAGGAGCCCTGGCCTGCGGCGGAAAATGCAAGAGAATGTGCACCGTGGAGGCCGAGGGAGAACCTTGCCAAGGACATGTGCCTTCAGCATCACTCCAAAAGAGCAGAAGGATGACTTCAGCGGACTATGAGCGTTTGTCCCACATCCACAGCTTGTAACGTTGGTTGGGTTCACCAGTTCAGGTTCACGTAGACACGACTTTGCCTTTATCCAGCACTCAGAATTTCTCTGTACTGTGCTTCAATCCACCGACCAGGCAGCCTTGGGCCAGCCACAATTTAGAATCATTTCTTTTTTTTGCCAGGTATTGTTTGAGAGTAAAATAAAATCAACTGATGCAAGTCACCCTTCTATGGCTGTATTGTTTGCTGAAGCTGTGATTGGATATGATCCAATAGTACATTTAAGATAGGCCCAAACATAAATAAATCTGCAATGTATTTTGAAAGAAACTTCTAGAAAAATCACATGACTTCATAATTTCAATTGCCCTTAGAAACCAAAGCATAACTTTTTCTTTCTTTCTTTTTTTTTTTAAAAGCACAACTTTCTAAGGCCAGTGGAGGTCAAAAGACCAGCTCAACCTCACCAAACGAGTTATTGATGAAGCTAGACCCATATTGCTTGTTTCATGCATCTGTCACCTCCAAAGGAATTCCAACAACTCTCAGGTGCCAACAGTTTTAGCTCCAGCATTTTCTGTACACTTTTTTTCTAAACAGGCCAACCCAGTGACAGCATTCATTGGGTTATCTGAGACATTCCCAAATTAACATTTTCTACCAAGCTAAACATGGTAAGCAAAATTTTAATCAAATATTGGCTATCAGTTGTTAAGCAAATTAGTTCAGTTGAACAACTTCCCAGATTTTATCTGCCTGTTGTTCAGTTTCTCAGGTTAGAGACTAGAAAACACTTCAATCATTTTTCTCATGTGGTTTGGAAATGGGTTTTTGCAAATCATAAGTTTCACATTTAAGAACATGATGTTATAGTGATGTTATGTAGGTGATACTGGTTGAAGCTCTTGTCAGGCATACGCCTCCTTGGTCTCCGTCCTTGGTAGGTGAAACAATCCCCTCATTGTTAAAGATGTGTGACAGCTGTTAAAAGTGTCCTCCCTAAACCGTGAAGGCCAACATGTCACCCCATTAGGAGATACTTTTGCATGTGGCAGGAGCACTATCTGATGTGAGTTTATTGGATTTGATCAGTATTAACAGAACGTTATTTTTTTCCTCTCAAGCCCACTTCATAAATTTTAACTCAAGAGGTGGGAGGATCACAGGTTCAAGGCCAGCATGAGGACATACTGAGACCCTCAAAACAAAACAAAACAAGAAAAACACCATAAGTTTTAGTTTATACTCACATTTAGCAAAACCTTACCAAACATCTAAACACACACACACACACACACACACACACACACACACATGTCCTTTCACAATTGTAGATTCTTGTAAATAAAATAGGTAATAATTCCTTTTTAAGATTTATCTCTTGGGCTTATTTAAACAGAAGACTGACTCATAAGGATGGGAGCAACAAGAGAATAGGATTTAAAATAAAAGTGAGTTTTTAAAAGCTGGGCTTCTCAAAGCCTCTGGAGATTCCAGAAGCTCTTTCCCTGGGTGGGTGTGAGGCTGCGTGGCCCAAGGCAGCAGGCAGGGGAGACCAACTTGCCAGGTAGGTTCTGGCAGAAACTTCTGGGTGGCTCAGGAAGGTAGTGGGAGGCCGACAAGGCTGGGAGGGGCATCAAGTCGCTGCTCCGCAGGCCAGAGTCCAGGGAAGTCAGGCAAGGCCATGCGCTAGCTGGCAAGGCCGCCTTCATGGGGCACCAGCCCCAGCATTCAGGAAGGCAGAGGTTTGGAAAGAAGGGTTCCGAGGACACAGGACAGGGACAAAGCCATTTGATTCCTGCCTGCCCTACTTTGTTCTCTGTGGCCGTCACAGGCCCTGGAGATCAAACTGCTGGCAGAAAGAGGTTGGAAGTCGGCAGGGAGCTCTGCGCTGCACTGAGGCAGTGGCTCCAGGAACACTGGGGCTCCAGGACCACTGGGGGCAGGGTTTCCCACCTTTCCCCTTTCCCTTTTTTGCAGCAGAACTGACCAAACTCTCTGATTTCAAACTGTGCTGCAAGCTGAGAAGGGAGGGACTGCCTATGCACACCTACTCTACGCTGCACCCTCCTGTGAGAGCTAACAAGATTTAAATTGCGAGATGTACACATTTCATGGGATAATAGAAATAATAAAATGAGAGTAGTTGGCAGTGGCATCCCTCATTTTACAAGCTGTGTTGTTTCAGACTAATTAAAGAACCTCATTGAACCTCAATTTCTTCATCTATACCAGAAGATTTAATGCTGTACAAAGTACAAAACATTAATCAAACAAAAACACTAATCACTGGGCCAGAGAGTTCGTGCCTAACAGGAATTACTTCCATTTGTTCACATATTCTTTATTTTAGCTAAGAAATGGTTAGTAAGGAGCCTACCATGGGACTTTATGAGCTCTAAGATATAAGGTCTTTAGAAAAAGGATCTCTCTCTCTCTCTCTCTCTCTCTCTCTCTCTCTCTCTCTCTGGCTCTCTCTCTCTCTCTCTCTCTCTCTCTTTCCGCATGGATGTCTTTGGAAAAAATAAGTATTCAAGTAAAAAAAAAAAAAGAAAAAAAGAAAAAGGGTAGAAAGTGAGATGTCCTAGTTCCCCAGGAATTTGCATTCCTATTCTCCCTTTTCATTTGTTTATTTACGTCTGATATACACTGCAGATCCACTTTTTCTTTGCAGAATAGTAAAATATTTGAGAATATGGTTAGGAAAGAAGAAAATCCACAAATAGTTATAATGATCTTAATCAAGGATGTAAAACTCTTTTTTTTGTGTGTGTGTGTGAAACAGGGGACTGAACTCAGGTCCTTTCACTTGCCAGGGAAGCGCTTATTCTACTGAGCCATTTCCCTGGCCCCAAGGATGCAAAATTCTTAAAATATCAAAATAAATTTTCTATAGCTCTACAGTCTAAGTGCCTACCTGGTAAGCACAACAAACTGAGTTCAATCCCCAGTCCTGCATGGTACGCCAGCCCAAGATCCCCAGGCATGCTGTGCCTGCCCTGCAACTGGGCATGGTGGTGCATGCCTGTAACCCCAGCACTGGGGAGGCTGAGAGAGGAAGATCGCTACAAGTCTGAACTGCATGGCAAAGCCCTATATCTAATTAATTAATTAATTAATTAATTTTTCTCAATGCACCTTCTGACCAGTCACATCAAAATAGATATTAAATTGAAAATTTAAAGATATAAAAAATTATTCAAGACAATAATAAACCTGTAGAGTTGTGGTACATGTATTTGTAATTTCTGCTCAAACATTTGATGATCTATTTTACTAAGAACTACTTTATTGTATCTCATAAATCTTGACAGTTTTTCCTATCAAGACTTTGGCTTCTCCACTCTAAAAATACAGACACTAGCGCAATCATTGTATATCTTTTTAAAAAGTTCATCTTCACACATTAAAAAGTAGCTGTTCTCTATTAATATGCCCCATTTTTGTGATTATCTTCTTTCTGTATCACTGTCATACTCTAAGTATAATTAGAACTGCAGTGCTTTTTGTGCAAAATACTAAAGGTTAATTAAGCTTCAGCTCGCTCTGTTGCTTAAGACAGCTGTAGCTCATGAGGTTAAACTATTAGGTAAAGTAATCAATAGATAATTGCAACATTAAATGTTCTGTATCTTTCAGAGATTTCAAGTCAACAGAGGTTGGCATAGGTGATATATTTATGTGTGTAAAAACACACAGATACACACACACATACACACACACATACCCTATACCAAAAACAACAACAACAACAACAACAACAACAAAAAACAACAACTCATAAACAGAATTCTTCGACTCAGGCAAGAGAGCCTCCATTTGCCCTCATGTTCTAAGAATCTTCCTGCCCTTCCTTCCTCTGGCTCCAACCCTCTGACTAGGACAAAGAATCTTGGAACCAAAGACTATGTCTACCCGGGGGCTAGCCATCGGCTTTGCTTTCTCTCTTTCCAGGAATCCCAGAATCCTCTGCCTAAGTAACCATTAGCTTCTCCAGAACTGACCCCAGGCCGGGATTGCTCCTGCTGATGGGGCCACTCCTGTGCCTGCGGGATGCCCACACAGCTGGGAGCCGGCAGGGGGACTAGAGAGAGTTTGGAGATATGGGCTAGAGCACCACATGCATGCATGCTTATGAGTCCACTCATTTTGCAGGGAGGGGCTGGTAGTGGCAAGAAAAAGAGACTGGGCAGTGTGTTTTGGACTAGGCTCTGTCAGCATCTCTACTTCACAAGCTTAGTGCTCCAAGGAATCAAAGAATTTCAAATTTGAAACTTTCCCAAGGTCCACTTTTAAAGAGAGAACATAACACATTTCACTTAAAAATAATTGCTGTGCAAAGGGCCGGCCAAATAGCTCAGCAGATTAGAGCATCTGCAAGCAGGCGCAGGGGCCGGGGATTCAATCCCCAGGCCTGCCATGCCAGCCCTGCTGCCAGGGCACGCTGAGATGGCAGTTGAGACTGGGCATGGTGGCGCACGCCTGGGAGGCTGTAAACAGGTGGATTATTATGAGCCTGATCTAGTAGCGAGACCCTGAACACCCTATAGACCCTTCCCTAAAATACAAAATAATGACGATGATGATAATAATAATAATAATAATAATAATAATAGGGGCTGGTGAGATGGCTCAGTGGTCTAAAGCACCTACTTAGAATAAGCTTAGCAAAGCACAGGGACCGCGGTTCAATCCCCCAGCACCACATGCCAGCCGGCCCCATCCCCTGGTGGGCTGAGCTGGCCACACACACACACACACACAAATAAATAAATAAAATTAAAAAAAATAATAATAATAACAATAATTGCTGTGCTTTATAACTCCGTGTACTATATGTGGGTCTCAGCTTGTATTTCTTTCCTAGTTCTGTAATGTTAGGGGAAGGCCTAACATTGACATAGAGAGCTAATTTCCCCAAATGCTGCTGCTCATATCAGTTTCCAGAAGGATGGCCAAATATCTCTACATTTTCCCAAGTGTGCCTCAGACTATCACTTACACTGAGTTCACATTATTTTGAGATACCTTTCCCAGCATGTCTCAGACAAATAATGTACAACCTGAAGAAGGTAAACCTGATTTCCTCCTAGCTCCCCTTTGTTACGTGGCAGGGCTTTATTCTAGTAATACCCTCTAAAGACCATCATTTCAGCCATGTTTAAAGAAAATAGGCTTTTGGGTTTAGTAAATTGTTTTCTTTTAAATTGAATTGTATTTCTGAGTCAAGGGCAGGTAAAGCAGAAGGGGAAAATAGGCAGGCATAAATACAACATTTTATAAACTTTTCCTGTTGGTCGTTCTCTAGTTTTTAAAAGCAAAGCCTTACTAAACAAACAAAATCGAAATCCCAGATAGAAACAAAGTTGAACCTCTCAGGAAACTTGTGGTATTTCTAGCCTTCATATTCCCAAGCCATAGTCCCAGTACTTCACAAGGCATTGGCTGAGAACTTTCTATGAACAGTCAAGGGACAAATGTACAATTTCAATGTGGAAAATAAGAAACACTAACCAAGAGAAGACACTTTTAATGTCCAGGGGTGGGAAAGATTATCTTTATCACTGAATAAGAATTAAGCATGTTTGGTGAAAAGGCAAGATGGTATGTTATAATGACATTTTCACTTTTTATCTTAATTTTACTCTATGTACATGACTCAGTCATATACCAACTTGCCTGCAGTCCCACTTAGAAATGAACTAGGTGAAGTTTGCCTTACCTGCCAAGGTACAGATAGTAATTCCCAGTGAACCTAGGACTATCTGCTAAATGTAAAGATTTGGGGCATTCTGGAATTTCTGAGTCTGAATACAGAAGGTCTTATGTACCTTTGTTCTCATATACCCAGTCTACTGAAGATGCATCAACTCTCTCAGGTAATCTGAAACTGAGATTACAAACATTGGAGAGATTGAACACAGGTGGGTTGTTTTTCAGGCTATCGCTTCTAAGAATTTAGTGACTACTTAAGAACAATAGGGTGGAATGTACTGCATCTTCACTAGTAAACAGATTCTGTCTTTCAATATTGCTATCTGTAGGAATGTTTTACATAGGTGACATTGGCTGATTTTGTCACCATTAGCTACAGTGAGTCGCTCAATTAGAAGAGCAACGTATGCCATAAATAATGAACTGACCACGCTGTACACACCCAGCGTGTGACAACTGACGATGCCCAAGGTAGACGGCTCATGAACCATTCAGATTCCTCAACTTCCATCTCTTTGGAATGAAGTCATCCTAGTGACGATGTTCCCTGCAATCTGTTCGGGGAAACATAAACTTAGTTATCATGAATTATTGAGGCCTGACTCACTGTCCTTAATTGCTCAAGCCATTGAGTCCCTAGGGAATGTTCTGAACCACAAATACAGTGATGATTGGGAAATACTGTGATAGGCCTTCAGTGAGAGCTCGTCAACATGGATTGAAGTTGAAGCGTCAGAAATAGTTCTGCAAAGAAGCAAAATATCATGGAAGAAAATGGTTCATTTGGCTGTCTTCATAAACTTAAGTTTTGAAACATTAGGCGAAATCTTAAGTATCCAGAATGCATAATTCATTATAATAAAACCTGCAGTAAAATTGAGGTGAATATGCAAATTATTCTATTTACATTAAAAATAACAAGAGGGAAAACTTGAGCTGAGACAAAAATACTGCCTCTCAGGTCTCTGCACTTAGTCTAGCTGTAAATAGCTCCCTGCAGCCATCAAGTTTCTGCTTCAATATTATCATAACTAAGGAGACCTTCTCTGATTAGTCCATATAAATTAGTAACATTTTTCTGTTTCTTTTCTTTTTTTTTTTTTTTTAATGTATTTGGTACAAGGTCTCACTACACAACTCAGACTCAGAGTGATCCTCCTTTTTTCTGCTGCTCCAGAGCTGGGACTACTGGAATGTGCCACCAGGCCTGGTCTTGGTGGCAGGCTCAGCATGCCTGGGGGTGGAGCCAGCACAGCATGTGGTGCTGGTAGTAACCCTTTTCTGTATCACTTTCTACATTCTTACCCTACATCACAAACCATATGCATGTTCCTTGTAGCTAGGGACTTAATTTTCTTCCCCACTCTGTGCTTGGCACTATATCCCTGACACATAGTAGGCCTTCAATAAATATTTGTGAAGGGAACAAATGTGTGAATTTATAAGTTCTTTGTAGATGAAGATAACTTACTTTTGAAAGTTATCACTCATGTTTGCCTGGCATATGGTAAATGAGTCCCTTTGGATATGAAATAGAAGTGTAATATGAATTTAATAGAGTGATACCCACAAAGCATTCAGAAGAAAAAAGACGTACAATGCATATAAATTTGCACAATCAAATATTGATACTGAAACTTCTCAATATTAAATTTATTTATTTAGTGACAGATTTCTAATGTAACTAACTTGACAGTTTTCTTGTTTAAATCTACACGCAAATAGTACTGAGATCATTGGATATTTGCATGCAGATGAATTAAGTTATATCTCTCACCTCATAACATATATAAAAATCGATTAAAGATAGGGCACATATCTGAATAAAAATTATAAGATTCTTAGAAGCAAATATGAGCAAATTTTATGACCTGAACAGACATTGGTTCCTAGGATATAAATTTAAAAGATCAGCAACCACAAACAGATCAATTGGATTTCTTTGAAATCAAAAAATAACTTTGTGTTAAAAAATATCAACCCAAAAGTAAAAACAGCTCATAGAATAAGGAAAAAATATTTACAAATAAATTATCTGTTAGGAACACAATTCCAGCATATCTAAAGAACTTATGACTGAATTGCAAAAAATCCAACCCAATTAAAAATGGGCAAAAGACATTTTCCAAAGAGAGTATAAGAATAGCCAGTAAGAGCTGGAGAAGCAGCCCAGCAGAAGAGTGCTTGCGTGGCAGGCACAGGCCTGGGGTCCAATGCCAAAACCTGAAAATACGATCAGCATCATTAGCCACCGGGGAAGTGCAAATCATACCAAAAGTATAAAGACATAGCTCTGTATACTGCCTGGCACGGCCATAACAAATGTTGGCAAGGGTGCAGAGAAATGAGAATTCTCATGCATTGCTAATGGGAATGTAAACCAGTATAGCCACTTTCCAAAGAGTTTGCAAGTTTTCAAAATGTTAAACAGAATTACTGTGTGACCCGCCATTCCACAACTAGGTATATTCCCATGAGAACTAAAAAATCTGTGTCTTCATAGAAACTTGTACATAAGTGCCCATAGCAGCATTATTCATCATATCTAGATGGCAGAGAGAATTGATGAATGGATAAAAAATCATAATATATCTATATGACAAGAGTATTATCTGGCAATAAAAAGCATGAACCTTGCTAGTCCCTGGGGCACCCTGAGACAGCAATTGAGACTGGCCGTGGTGGTGCGCGCCTGTAATCCCAGCTCTTGGGAGGCTGTAAAGAGGCGGATCACTATGAGTCCAATCTAGTAGTGAGACCCTGAACACTCTGCAGACCCTTCCCTAAAATACAGAAAAAAGAGAGAGAATGAAGTCTTGATACTTGCTACAACATAAATGAACATTGAAAACATTATTCCAGGTGAAAGTCACAAAATTCACCTATTGTATAATTGTATTTGTATGGAAACTCCAGAATCGCAACATCAATAGAGGCAGCAAAATAAACTATTAACTAATGCAGGTCGTGGATGCAGAAGCAGGAATGGGAGATGACTGCTTGATGGGTCCAAGAATTTGGAGGGAACGATAAAAATGTTTGAAAATTAATGATAATGCCTTCCATAACTCTGACTATACAAAATCTTCAGAATAGTTGGGTTTTATGGCATGTAAATTACACTTAAAGTTATATTTAAAAAAAAATCGGGGTATTCAAAGGTGAGTTGTGGCTGGCGAGCAGCATATCGCTGTTGTGCCGTGGACTGACCAGGATTCCATGGAACAGCACGAGTGCTCCTGGTGAGAGGATGAGATTATGCAGAAGCGATAGAATCCTTCCCTCTCAGGCCAGCTCTAGGTGCAAGCAATGCAAAAGCCCACTTGCACAATTTTTCCTCTGGTTGCTTGAGGGCCTGAAAGTCCTTTTGCAGGTCGCCTTGTGGAATAAGTCACGAGGGACTTTAGTGGAAGAACAACACTATTTGTGGAATTGCACAGTACATTAACTTACTAACATTCAAAAGAATAAGCTTATGAACTTAGGCATTTAAGTAAGGCCCTGAAGAAATGAAATGTTAATTAAAATTTAAAGGAAGAGAAAAAGATTGAGTTTCTGGCACAAGCCCACAATAGAAGTTTTAGAAGTATCATCTGTGAAACAGACCACAAATGCAGGATGGCACTGGAGACTTTTCCCATATTTTGATTTATCCTTATTTCCTCATCTCTCTTGCCATGAAAGTCAATTGCACCCATTTAGGCTAGGTTTTTCTGATTTTACCCTTTGTTCCTTAAGCTTTAGTAGGCAAGTGGTAAATTTAGGATTATAAATCATAATCCTTAGCAGTGAAAAGCCTCTGAAATGTATTTAAGAGGGGCAGTGCCATGATCAACTACTTCGTAAATATTCTGGGGGCAATGTAGAAAACAGACTCATGGGTAGACAACAGGACATGGGCACAGTGACCTAAGGGTCACCAGGCTACCAAACTGATGTAAAGATTTTTTCAAAATGAAAACATGTAGTTCCAACAGATGCAGCAAGATGGCTTATTTAAACTCCCCTTATCTGACTAACACAGAGTTCCCACAAATTGCCCTTCTGAGAAGTCTCTAGTCAAGGTGGTAAACTGGCCTTGGGCCTTGATACATTCCCAGAATTGTGTTAGTCAGCCTCAGTAGGACCTTTTCTCATTTGGATGCCAGACTCTCTCTTTGTTAAGCCAACCTATCAACTTTTACCTCTCATTATATAGGCAGTCAGTTCTTATGGGATGTCTTCCCCTACGTGTGAAGACAAACTTACATCCTATTAATCCATTGAGGATCAGTTAGTTTGGCACTTCCCAACACCTTCCAGCCACTAGGGAAAAATTTGGCCAAGGAAAGACTTTTTACCTCACAATATGTTAGAAAATCATACTCTGAATAAGGGTAGCCCAGAGGGGACAGAAGTGTTTCACACTTGGGGTTTGGATATAACCAGGAAAGAATTGGAAAAATGGGAAGGAACCTCCACTCCCTTTCAAAAACTAGTGGGGCTGGGGAGATGGCTCAGTGGAATAATCGCTTCCCTGGCAAGTGCAAGGGTCTGAGTTCAATCCCCAGTTCTGAAAAAAAAAAAAAAAAAAAAAAACAACCCTAGTGCTCTCCTGTTTCACCAGCCCTTAAAATGTACAGTGTGCTCCCAAACCTTGCATGGGGCTGTGGTGAGGCTACACACATTAAAGACAGCAAACTGTGTTCCTTGTAAAATAAACTGCTGTCTTTAGCAAATACGTCTTGGTGAGCCATCTTTGATTTGGGTTTTGGAGGCTGGCTAAATCAAGCTGAGAACTTAACAAGCTATATTATTTGCCAAATTAGAGAAGAATGTTTTGCTTTAACTGGAGAAAGATGACACAAATGGTCCAAGGTGAAGAAAAGCTGTGAAGGATAGCAGGAGATAAGGAAGGCAACCCACTCAGGGCATCAGAAGTTGTATCTTGAGCCAAAGGGCTGCACCACAGGAGCCATGACTGACGAACAGAGATGTCTACTGTTCAGCTGAATGCCATGTGCTGTGTTGGGATATAACGTCATCCTATCTCAGGAGATACACTGAAATAGGTTGGGTCTTCAGCCCAGCCACTTGCTATGAGTGTGTTTTATGGAAATGAAAACACATATGCCTGAGATTTGGGCCCATATAGAATGGGTAACAGGAGATAATTACAAAAAGAAGGAATATATCACAGAAAGAGAATTCTGCAGTAGTGTGAACTTAGAACAAAGGGTGAGGTGGGAATGATGACCTTGAGCCTCAGACCTCCTGGGAGCGAAGTGGTGGGTACAGGTGAAGGCAAGAGAAACAAGAAAATTATGTTTCCCTTGCCCAGGGAGATGGCTCAGTAGAAGATTATGTTTCTCACTCTATGGGGAATTTAGGGTACGGGGAAAGTGGATGACCAATGGGCAGGATCCAAGGGGGTCCCCCAAAGGGGAGATGGGACGCCCTGTATGCGCCACCCATGGGATTTGTTGTAGGTTTGCTGAATTTGATCACAGAAACAGAAGTTTCAAAACACTTCAGTAAGAGACTTAAAGCCTATTAGGCGCGCTTTAAGGAGTATACACCTCAACAGGCCTTCAAGAGGGACAAGGAAGCATCTTGTGGTTCTGGGGGTGTCTTTAAGATGGAGAATCTAAAATGTATATTTCTCTGTTCTCAGGTTACCTGCCTGGCAATATTACAAAGCAAATCAGTTACGTGTGTTTGAGGCTGGTAGAGGGAGGGAGAGCTGTTTACAGGTACAGAGCATGGCCTAGACTTTAGATTCTTAGGGATTATTATTTTTTTTTTTAAGGTCTTTCTTGGAAAAGTAAAAGAACTGAGAATCGTGAAGCTGCAGTTGTTCTTTAAAGTACAACTTTAGAGTCATGATTGTCTCCTGTGAACGTGTCTGTTCTTCCTTCTGTCTGACCTCAGGGTCATCCCCAGTCAGAGAGCTCTGGGGAAACCAGATGAAGAGCCCCCACCCATGAGCAAGCCACTGTGTGACATGCTTCCCTGTGATGGCTCTATATTTTTTGTTCTTTTAAATATTTTAACTTTTTTTTTAGTCCATATGTGTCATACATATTGATCACATTCATCATTGGGAATTTTACCGTACTAAAAATATCTTAATTCCTCTATTTTTCCCCCATTCCAATGATCTTTTAAGAAATTTAACCTCTGTTCCTTCCTAGGTATCTTCCCCAAAGGCTTAAAATAATCATCTTATAGGGATACATATATACTTATGTTTGTAGCAGTACAATTTATAATAGCTAGATCTTAGACATAGGGTCAGTGTCCATTACCAGATGAATGGATAAAGAAAATGACACCTACACAATTGAGTACTACGCTTCATAAAGAAAGATAAGCTTGAGGCATGCATAGGTAAATGGGTGCAGCTTAAGAACTTAATGTTCAATGAAATAAGTCATAAGCTCAAACATCACATAGTTTCTCTTGTATCAGAAATACAAATAAAACATAAAATAGAAGGGAAATAAATAGGAAAAAGTTCAAATACTTCTCCAAGTTACAAATTTCACTGATTTAAAAAATACTTCAATATATGCTAATTGGTTTCATTTATATTACTTTATCTCTTTTTGATTTATGGCTCATACTCCAAGTAACTACTTTGAAGAGATACAGTGTACTAACTTGCTATTCTCTTATTATTTGATTATAAAATTTTGTTTTATTTCTTCATAACATATAATTTGTTTTAAAAAAGAAATTTAAGTTCTGAATTTCCTTTCTGTTCATCTCTAAAAAAAAAAATAAAAGTGCTTTTCTATTTGTGATTGTAGGCTATCATAGACAAACATCTAAATGTTCAGAGTATGAAGACCACTGTCATGGATGAGATGTACCAAATAAATGCAAAAGCCTAGTTTGGGGATATGTACTAATGCTGTCCAGAGTAGACAATAACATTAAAATGATTTTTTCTCTTAATGAATTTCTGAGGGGGTTGACCAAACTATACATTTTTATCAGTTAGGATTTACAAATTAATGAAATAGTTTAAAGTTTAGTATAAACCTAGAGCGTTCCTACTGAACATACGTACTTACCCTGTGAAATATATTAAAATGTCTTAACCAATTTTTAAAGCTTATTTTCTCATTGTTTGGATTTTTCTCCAGTGAAGCCTCCTAGATGAAGGAAATCCAGAAAATAAATGGTGCACTGGAAAATTCTTCTGATGGGTTGATCATTTTCATAATTGTGTCTTTCATGCTGACTTTTACAAACACCTATGGCTTTCAACTTTAAAATCCTTCACTTTCCAGTTTGTGTTCAAGGTATTTTGTATTAAATATTATTTGAAAGCTAAGAATATACTACAGATTTAATAGACTGTAACAGAGGGAGAAAGTCTTCAGTTGAGTTTCTCTGATAAACAGAGAAAGCTAGTCACTTGATAAATACAATAATGTCTACATGGGTTTGAAAAAGTACCAATAAAAGGTACAGAATGATTTATATAGTAGAGAAGATGTGCTTCTAGATCTTTCTCTTTAGAATAGGTCTACCATGGCACTTTGGCATGCACAATTTCTAAGGAACTCTCACTGTCTCTAAGTTGGCAATGCAAAGACATTTTTGCAATAGCACCACAAAATGGGAAGTGGGCTAATCATTTCTGCTTTTAAACAGAAAAATACAGGAAATGAAACATAACTAGCTTCTTTTCCTACTTCCAGTCTGTCCATAATTAGATATTTTTACAAGCATCAGACCTGTCCAATAATTTTTTCATACATAATCTTTACATATGTCTTCTGTTGGAAGAAATCAAGAATAGTAGCAGGGAGTTTATTGGTGAGATTTTCTCTTCTTTCTGACCTTCAGAGCCATTAATAAAGAGTCGGACTTGAGAAAGTATGTGGGAGGGATTAAAAAACAATTAAAATGTTTATTCCATGTGCCATCTCCCTATGAGGAATACAATCATGTACTGCAAACATGTACCAATAAAAATAAAAGTTGAAAAATAAAGATTTTTATCAGCATGCATGTGATAGAATTACTAAATATAAACCTTTATCAATATTTTATTTCTACAGTGGAAGTGTTCTGAAGATTTTTGGAGAGTTTTTAAGAAAGGAGAGCTAGAGAAAAATACAGGGCAATGTATGCTTTATTAAATATTATTTGAGAGCTAAGAGTGTGCTACAGACTTAATAGATCTTAAATAAAGATCTATTTGTCATAATGAATAAATACATTTGTCACAAAAAAATAGGGAAAAGGAAAAAAGCTGTATTTCATGATCTAGAAGGGAGAGGTCAACTCTATTGTTAACTATTAACATCAGTGAACTGTAAATTCCTCAAAAACTAACACACAACATTATTCAGTCTTCTATCCTAAAAGAGAAAAGATTTCAAGCTTTGCAGCTAGTGAAATATGGGTAAAAGTTCACAACTCAGATTATCTTTCTCCTTGAGCTTCAAATATATAAACTTTGTGTGATACCACCCAAATAATTAACAGAACTCATAAAATTTGGGGTCATGGACTTCAGCTGTTTGACAGAGCTGTGGGAGGGGGAGAATGGAGAAAAAAAATTCTTGACATGTCTGCTGCCCACTACTCTTTCTTCATAATAAAGGTCATTGAATTGTTTCAGTCTCGCTTTATGATAGATTGTATTATGAACTCTTGAAGCCAAGACATCTGGACTCATCCTCTCATTTTACACAGAAGAGAAAACCACATCCAGAGAGGTTGAATGTCTTCCCAAGATCACAGAGCTAAACCTGAGGGGGCAGGAGTTAGAAAATTAAAACAAGAGATTTTTTTAATGGAGTATTTGTTGTTGTTAGTTCAAATATATTATCCTGGGAAGAGATTAATTCAGATAAACCAGTTAAAAATACGCTGTACCTGTTGTTTCTCAATAGAGTGATGATAGAGGAAAAAAAATTGGAGCACAGAAGTGGAAAGAGAAATAGCATACTGAACAAGTGAAATACAACATATGTGCTTTAGTTTTGAAGCTTCTGGGCCAAAATCACACAATCTTGGTAACAACAACAACAACAAAATCTTATTCCTGGAATGCTTAGAGACCTGAATTAATCATAAGCTTCTTAGGAAAGAATTCATCCTTTGTTTGCAATGATTCTTGATTGGGAAGGCGAGCAGGCCTCTTATTGTTCTGGACCTAGCAACGCTGCAATTTCAGGTGTAAGAAATCCTTTGGGAGCCCTAAACTAAGGCACTGTCAATGCTGCTGAATGGTCTTATTATGGATTAGCTGGTTTCATGAGGTTTCTCCTGCTCTTTTTTTATGCCCATCAGTACAACAAATACCATGTGCTTGCTTACAGGAATTAGCGTACCAGCACTGATAGATACAATTTCTAATTGTAGATATACTTAACTTAAGGAACAACCAGAGGTAATTTATTTCAAAGGGTTACCAAAATTATTGCTTCCTCGCTGCCCATCTACTGGAAACTTCCCACCCCAATGCAAATCTGTTACTGCCCGTAGTCCTAGGATACAAAATCCCTTCTAATCTGTTTTCCCAGGTAGGAGAAAGACCAACAACTAACTCCCTTTGGTATGTCATTAAATTTTTGAATTTTGCTAAAAGGTGAAACAAAAGAAACACTATTTTTTTTCTAAATTCTTTAGAAACAAATTTAGCTTGATATTATTTGAAAATGCAACATTCTAAATAATATCTGGCATCTTCTTGACATTCCAGGGACATGCTTGAAATGTGCAATGCCAAAAGAAGCTAAAAATGGTGGAGGAAATTACAGAAGTGTTTGACTGTCATCCAAAAGATTCTTACAGTTCACACAGAGGAAAATTTCCCTCCATCCCACAAGCAACTTAAGGCTCTGTACCAGAGAATGCTAAAATTTCACCCAGTAGGAAATATTTCTGTCAACTTTTTGAAAAAGCTCTACTTTTTCTTTACATAACTGATCATTTAGTAAATGAAAATAAGTAGGAAATAACAAGAAATCAAGAGCAATTCATGTATGATAGAATTTCTTCCATTTGGAACAACAAGATTTCTCCATTTTTATGGCAAACAGGAATTCTCCAATTCTTAAATAGTTCATTCTTGGCTGTTCCCTTAGGGCCTTCTTTCCCCATTGAAATCCTGTGAACAATCCTTCAAGCCTATGAAGCCACATGAAATTTGACGACACTTTCCTTCCCCCATGTCAGCTATGACTCACTGCTCTGGATGTTGTCCCCAAGGACCTGAAGCTCTATTTTAAAGCAAAGAAACAAAAGGAGCATCTTTAATTCAATCCAGTTTACCCAGACAACTCTAATAGTTATTCACCAACTTCTTAAAGTGTTACAGTGGAGGGCTCATAGTGTCCTCTCTTCACTTTCCCTGGGGAAACCAGGGCAGAAAACTGAAGAGGTAACTTGACTTTTAGCTCTTATACTTGCAGCTTATCAGTAGTTCTACTTGGCCATTCATTATTGACAGGAAGCTATTGAATTTTTAGCTTTGGGAAGATTTTATTCTAATTTCAAGATTCGAGATCTTCTTACCTCAAGATCTGTCCAACTTTGCCTACAAACATAATAGATCTGAGCTATATCTCAAAAGCTTTTCTAACTTAAAACCTGACCTCTGTTGTGTGATAACCACTCCTCTACCCCCAGACTCTTAGAAAAAGGGCCCGACAGCTCATCCATACAGTCATCTTGAAACCATCCAGAAAATCCTGAGACCTTTCAAACAACATTCAAGTACAAAAGCAAAAAGAATACGAAACTCTGAGAACTCCATTTACCCTTACTCAAAAAGAGGAAAATATAAATAAAAAGCTGAGACTCGTTTAGTCATCCAAACCCTAGAAACACCTTATCCCACGTGAATCTATTTCTTGATATGGAAGATGAGAAATGTTGAAGTTAAATAATGATTCTTTTTCCATTTCTAAAAAAAAAGAAGAAGAAAAAAAAAAAAAAGCCAGCAGAGGCAAAGGCTCTGCTGGGCAAATGGTTTCAGCAGCTGCTCATTGTCCCAGGGAGAGAACAGTTCCTACTTCACAGCTTGGCATTTGCAAACCTAGGCGTTTAAATATTTTTAACTTGAAATGAACCATGTGGTAGGAGATGTAAGTACTAAAATCATTTGGATGAGCAAAGGACTATCTTTTACATCAAGTTCACCGAACAGTGATGACTGATCTCTGAATTGATTATCACGACACAGTAGTGGAACAGCTGTGGCTCATTTGAGCTTTACAACTTCTGCAATTCGTTTGTTAGAAACTTATTTTAAATGACACCTTAGAAGAACTTAATAGTTATTAATAATCATAGTAGCACTTCTAGACTTCTTATAATGTGTTGGGCACCTACAGTTATCCTTGACTTATCAAGCCCCTTTTAAAATGAGGATACTAACATCTAGAAAAATTAAGCAGCTCATCTAAATCACAGCAAGACGTAGGGGCATCGGCATTTGAGTACAGGCAACCTGCCTCAGACAGAGGTCAACAAAACTTTTCTTTAAAGTGTCAGATAATATTTAGGTTCCATAATACAAATCTATAAAACTTCACTATATATTTATAAATATCATAAGTCACTGTCTCAACTACTGAACTCTGTCTTTGTATCATAAAAATAAACAGTATGTAAGTGAAGGAGTGTGGCTGTGTCCCAATAAAACTTTATAGACTTGGAAATATAAATGTTATGTAGTTTCCATGTGCTACAAAGTATTCTTTTTTGGACTTTTTCCCCTGTTTATGCAGCTATTCTACCACATGTACTATTCAAAATCAGGCAGGGGGCTAGATCTGGTGCAAAAGCCTCAGCTCCAGGCGCTTTATGATGCTACAGTTTCTGTAGAGGTGTCTTTTTGTACCACTTTTTCATGGCTAACACAATTAGATTTATCAAGGCATATAGCTTTGGACATATAGAATTATCTAGGAATTAGGACTTGCTTTCTATTTTTTATATGTATATTGAGTGAATCATGAAAAAATTTACAATATTTGTCTGTTTTGCTTTAGGTAAATGACCATTTCATATGATTCAATAAAATATTTATAAATGCCTTGTTTTTTTGGAGGTAATCTTCATTTAAGCTACCAAAGCCTCATTACTGATTAGGGGATGTTGTTTAAACTATACAAGCATCTCCCTGGCAAGCACACAGGCCTGAATTCAATCCCCGTTTCTGCCAATAAATAAATAAATAAATAAATAAACTATACAAGCATCAGATGTGTGATCCACTAGATCTTTAAGGTTCTTTCAGCCTTGTTCTACCAAGTTAGACAGGGTTATAAATAAAAGGAACATCATGCTGTCATATAATTTCTCTGTGACAAGTAGTAAACTGTATCCCCAGGTTTAGTTTCTAGGATGACACTAGGAGATGAATTCTTTTACCCAGCTCACAGCTGAGCAAATCAGTTCCTAGAGGGTAAGTTCACATTCAGAGCGTCAGGAGGTGGGAAAGCCTGCACCTGAAAAATGAAGAAATGGTTCTTTATGGTTTCCTCGTGTAACAAGGGTGGTGCTGTCACTGCACTCAGTCAGCACTGCTAAGAGTCTTAAGATAATATTTTAAAATCTTCCCTAAACCATGTATAAGTCATAACAATTTCTGTTAAGCTCTACAAACTCCAGAAAATACACTCGTGCCGTCTTAATTTTCTGTAGTCATATTTGTTTGTTTCATTGGACTTTTTATACCAATCAATTCTAAGATAAAGTGTACCCCCTAAGGTAACAGACATTTGTAAAATTCTTTTGGGCAAGGTCTCCCTTTTTATTTATTTTTTTGGTCTGTATTTCTAAATGAAAGAGAAAAGAAAGTGAAAATCAGTTTTAGCAAATGAAATCTTAAAAGTTAGATATTTCATTAAATGTGATAGCTTTAAGAAGCATGAGACTTTTACAACATCAAATCTTTTTTCATATTTTAACACATTCGTAGACCATTTAGCAGGGGAATGCATATATATTTGCATATAATAAGAAAACAAACATGTGGAAGAAATGATACAATAAAAATCAATGAAAATATTGAGACTGTAAGATTAAAATTATAACAATTTGCTTTCTTGATTTACTCTATCCCTAACAAAGAAACAAATAATCTCACACAGGACTATTTAGGAATAAGGTATAAAATAAGAAAGGAATTCTAAAGAGTTTAACAGAGGCATAGCTACCAAAGGAAGAAATACTCCAAGTTATAGCTGCACTGAAATGACACATTACTGCTTTTTTTCTCTCTCTCTCTGATCATTTTTGTTTCATTTCTTTTTTCCTTCTCCACCCCTTTTTGGCATAGCAAATGGTATATGTTTCTGACTTGACTGGTCTGCTTCCCTTCACAATTTTCCAACTTTACTTTCATGACTTTTTTTTTCCTTAACAGACATATTGATGATTTTTACTAACAGCCATAAATGTTCTTGACAGTTGTCAAGGAATAGAGGATTTGTGTGAAAGAAAAGGTATGAATGAATTGTCACAACTCCAGTAATTATAATTCATTTGTTTTCATTGTTGCTGCTACTTATTTTTTAGTAAATGGCCAAAAGAAACAGGGACTTTTATATCTTCTTATTACCATAAAAGTAGGATTTTAAATTTATTCACAACTGGATTTCCAATATAAAAAATTTTCTGAAACATAAGTGCTCAGTAAATGTCTGGAGAATGACTGGATGATTGTTAAAGAATGCCTTTAGACTCAGAAATCCAGGAGCATAGTGGTTAGACAGACAATTATTGTCTTGCCTAAATGAATTCTTCATTATCCACAAGTAGAAGCAATGAAAGAAATGATCTAGAAGTCACTGAGACAAAGCACTATTTAGGGCTATGAACACGCCATGAGCTTACAGATAATGTGACCATTGTCATCTTGGTACTGGTAATAATCAAGGAAGGGAAAACTGGATTATCCAGTCAGATCATGATTCTTAGACTTAAATAAGCAGGTTCCAGAAAGTTCAATTTAAAAAATTGCTGGGATCCTATATGCCAGTATTAGAAAGAAGAAAAAAAATGAAGTCACGTACAATTTTGAGATGTTCTCAAAACAAAATTCTGACTATAATCATACATTTAGCCATGATAAGATATGTAAGACTTGTGAAGCAGGATTTCACCTTATTGACATTAGGAACAGACATTTTGCCATGTGCAAGGCCCTGGGCATTTAGGGTATATAGCAGCCTCCCTGGCCTCTGTTCACCAAATTGCAGGGTCACCCCACCCTTCTGTTGTGGAAACGAAAAATTATATTCAGACCTTGTCAACCTGCTTAAGGGGAAAGGTGCAGTGGTGAGACTATATTCGAGGTTTCACAAAAGCACATACAAACATGAAAAAAAAAAAAGGTACACAGAAGAGTGGTTCAAAAATCATGTCATTAAGGTTGAGGAAAGACTTAAAATACAAAGTTGCCAAAAAAATTAAAGAAATGTCCTTCATCCCTTATCAGAGTGAGACAAAAGTTGGTATTCAGTTACGTATATATAAAAAAGAAACTACTGCTGAAACAAAATTACTAAAATAAATTGTGTCACCCTGTATAGTCAGGTGAATCATCTAATATTATAAAGAGACCACTTTTAGGCAGGCAGAAAATAAGAAAGTACTTTATTACTTGCATACTATTCTGATTTTCTAAAGTTAGAGAAACTTCATGTCAATAGATTTTTGGGAATTTAGCAGTTATAAGCTAAAACATGTTTCTAGAAGACTTTGAAATGATATAGAAGAGATGTGTCAAAAGGCAAATATCCCAATTTTCCAAAGACAGAAAAACATAGGTACTTATTAATTAAAAATTAATAAGCGATGTAGTAAGGATTGCTGAAGTAATTCTAGAATAATTTTAAAAAGTGAGTACCTGCAGTAAAAGAATTGACATAATCAAAAACCATCTTGAGTTCATTGTCAACACAATATATAAAAATAATCTCGCAGTGTACTCCATTCTTGCATGGTAGATTAGAATAAGTATAGTACGTTTTTCTATGAAGGGTTTGTCAGGCCTCCTGGCCTACCTGTGTTCTTGTAGACAAGCTCAAAACTGTGGGCTAGTTGATCGTATGATTTCTCCAACAGTGCCAGCTAGTTTTTCCCCCCTTTTCACATACCCACTGTTTCTATGCTTTGACAATCTCTAGGGATCCTTAAACTGCAATTTCAGAGCCACTCAATGCAATAATCACTGAGCGATTCTTAAAATACATGGGCATTTTGTCATTTTGATCTACCAACTATCAACGGAACCCAGTCTCAATTAAGGTTGAACAAAAAAATGTGTAGACTCCTTTCCAGCCTAACCTAGATGGACTTTGGTCATCGAGCAAAATTCTTAATGCATGGAGAAGCAAGTTGATATGAAAATGCCAATAAGAAGAGAAATCCAGATTCTTGTTGCTCTACTAAATATTTCTTCTACAGTTACTTACAAACTGTTAGACTCATTCTGTTATGTAGTCAAGGAAGAAATAGTATATGTTACATGGAAACCTGCCTATAAAATATTGCTTAAAAATAAAACAAAAAAAATTGCAAAAGTCTGACTTTTGCTCCACTGCAGCCATCCTGCACAATCACATCATCTTGCTCCAACAATTGGAGGTTTTTTTGTTTGTTTGTTTGTTTTTTTTGGGGGGGATTTTTGCGCTGGGACTCGAACTCAGGACCTTGCACTTGCCGGGCAGACACTTGTAACACTCAGCTCTATCCCTGGCCCTTGCTCTAACAATTGTAAAGAAATGACTAAGAAAATATTATCAGGATGGATATTTTAAGGACTACAGTACCATGAATATCAAAAGTATATTTTTAGCATAAAGATTATTTTTAACAAAGTAAAGAAAGAAATGCACACTACAATGGAACCATTTGATTATATCTTACCAGGAAAAAACACAACCACAATAAATTAAAAAGTCCTAAGTCACACTATATCTAATTAATCACCAATCATGCATTTCTTTAAAAGAGTTGCTTCAATTTTACTATTAGTTAAATAAAAAGCACAGTGTGATAAATCTGTGAGCACTGATGATATTGATATTGTTTTGGTTAACAGAAAGATGATAATTAAATCATGGAGATTCCAGTTTCATGAGTTAGAACTTCATAGATGGTTTGCAAGTTCATATCCAACCATCATTTTATCAATACTATTCCATGTAATAGTTTCCTTACCAAAGCCTTGGTTCACTTGTGGAAAACCCGAATCACACTGTCAGGTAAAGGCATGCTGAAATCATTTCTTTCCCCTAGCAAGGAAGGTTCACATTACTCAGGGCATATTTATACCTAGGTGGCTGCAAACCCTGAACACACTGAAACTTACCTAATTAGACAACGAATATTTGACCTGACTTGTATCCATGTCGGTGATCTTCCCCTTAAAGGAAACATGTTTCTGAAGAAACCCAGAAGCAAGCAAGAGGGGAGGAAAAGCAGGACTTTGAAAGAAAGATCTACGGTTAACAGCATTCAAATAGATTCATCTGTAGAGCTGGCAACACCTGATTTCAAAGGCAAGTGGCTTGGGTGATAGGAGTGATTCATAGCATTGTTAGTTCAGTTTAGACCTGTGAGGGCACGAACTCCGGAACACTAGGAAGATAATGCAACTTACTCCATCCTTCTCAAGCCTCCCGCTATTAATAAGCAGAGTAGACTCTCCATTTGGGTGTTTGGGAGCTTACAGCTGAACCAAGCACTCCCAGTTCCCCTCTTCAGAATGAAGGGTGATCTTTTTAAAAACTTTACATCCTATTCATTATGAAGCTTCATGAAGTATGTTGCCCCTGATTTTGCCTTAATTAACAAGATAAAACCATCCAAAAATAGCCAAAAGAAACAGGAAGATAAGGAAAAGCCATACAAGAGTTGAGAGAGATCACACTAAGCTATGCTTATGTAATAACATCCATGAATGTTTTTGAAGTTGGCAAAATAGAAATCCCATTTCATGGTTGGAACCAGTCAAACAAGATCTGAAGTCTTCCTTCCAAATAGAAATAATAGCATTTGCTTCCATAGCAATAATATTAAAATTTCCACACTAAATACATTCAAAACACCTTGGTTTACATTTAATCTTCGGTTCTGAAACCAAGAACCAACAAACTGCAGAGCCACTTTTACTGACTCTATTATCTCTATCTCTCTATCTCCCTCCCTTGGACTCCTCAGTTGAAAAAAATCATTGCAGTATGATTTTACCTACAGCCATTATTATTGTTTTAGATCCATTCTTTCACTAAACATAACAACAGTAAAGCAATTTAGGAGAAATCAAGCACAAAGGAGAAGGTAACTGTCAAATCCAGATCTTACCAGAACACCACCTTCATAAGCCTTCTTTATTTGTGCACCTCTCCTCCAGAGACAGCAGTCTATATTCTCAAACCCTAAAAGAAAAATCAGGAAGCTTGATCAGCGTGTATAATGGCCTGCATAATGTAAGACAGCACCGGTTTCTTGGCAACTAGAAAACAATCCTTTTCAATTAACTCACAGCAATTGGCCCACAGTTGTTGTTAAACACGGAGTAAGGAAAATGTCTGAAGACCTGAAAAGAACCTTGTAATAGCTCACTGAGAAAGTGGGATCAATTTGTTCATTTTGGAAAGCCTTTTTAATTAATTGACTTCCGTTGCCTAACTCTGTCCTGAGCTCATCTATTGACATACCCATCTCGATTTGTTGTTTTAACTTAAAGTCTTTATTTAAAGCATCAGTCTTAAATAGTTGCATCTGTTGTAGTCTAAACAGTGAAAACACAGAAGGTAGGGGTAGCAATTCAGGAGTATGTGGCCGTAATCCTGCTCCTGATCATCGTCGGTATCATATTTTGCTTTCTAAAATGCTGGAATGTATCTCTGGATGCTCATTAGGAGTATAATTCAAACATTTGTATGTTGTAGTGTCTTAGCTATTTAGGTCTGCCTCCAGCAGCCACTAATTTTAGGTGACATGTAAGAAGTGCAGCAGTGGAAAGTTGAATTTTATTTTTTAGATTTTTTTATATTTACACAATCCTTGTGTGTGTGTGTGTGTGTGTGTGTGTGTGTGTGTGTGTGTGGTGGTGGTATCAGGGATCAAACTCAGGACCTTGCGCTTGCCAGGCAAGCACTTATTCCACTGAGCTATGTCTCCAGCCCTGGAAAGTTGATTTCATATTAATCGACAGTTTTGGAGGAGTGATGTGTATTTGTGAGTATCTGATGAATTTGGACAATCTTCTTAGCATGCCACATAGTCTCATAGATATATTTGAAATTTTACATACCAATGTGGGCCCGTACGTGGGACCTATATTTAAAAACCTGTCAAAAAAGTAAGTGCAAGGAAAATACAAGTTATGCATAGATAATATTTTGTTACTTAAAGTTTTCCACTTGCTGTGGTAAAGGTTTGGTTATCTAGTGTATTTATATAACTCATAGGAAGAGACAACTTGACATGGATAATTTTTGTATCTAAACAACGCCAAATTGGATAAATTTTGTTTTCAAGAACAAAAGTATGTACTATGATGTTTTCCCTCTAGCACTTATTTTTTTTTCTCTCCTTTTATCACCCAAATTTTCAAAAAGGTGTCTACTTTGCCTTACTACTACTCATGGGTGATGCTCCTTAGATCATAGTTTTAAAACATAGCTCTTTCGCATCAGTCCCTCAGCACAAAGCACTTTCTTTGTTGGTGGCAGCCATGGACAGCGCTGTAGACTGTTGGAGGTGATGTATTTGGGTAGACCTTCTGGCACCTTCAGCTCAGACTCTCGACAGCTGTGTACACTTTCCATGGGTAGAGCTGGCTGGGATAATTTTATGAGTGTTTCTTCAGTCTTGGGACAGATTCTTCTGTGCCTCTATGACCTCAGGCAGATTTGTTAGGCATTTTGTGTTTCTGTTGGCGTATCTGCTAAATGAAGATTAGTAATATTTACATCATCAGCGTGATGAGAGGATAAACTAGGATTACATGTGTGAAGCTTATCAAAACCATGCCCATAGGATGGGAAACACTCAAACTTGGACTGTGTAATAATATATCTTATTAGTATTCTTGAATTTCATGCACTTTCAGATTTTTTAATCAAAATATACAACTTCTAAAATCATACATAATTCATATGTAAAGTCTAAATCAATATAAAAGAAGCTCTTTGAGATCTATAAGATTATTTTTCTTACTTTTTAAAGGTTGCTCTTCATTTATCATCTAATACGTACTTCAAACACATAGATGTTTTATAAGCTTTACCACTAATAAAAGAAAATGCACAATAATTTTACAAAGTGGACAGTTTTTCCTACCTTCTTCAAAAAAGCATTCATGTTAAACACATTGACTTAAATGATTTAACCAAAGGCATAAAAAAGCAAAAATTCTGCAAAGTTTTTTTCTTATAAGAGACTTTATTATACGTAATTCAATGATTACAAGATTCACAAGCCTTCTTAAATTCCTGAAATGTATAGATGATGTGTTTCTTCTTCTGGTGGCCCTCTGGATGTATGTTTAAATATAACTGCAAATCCTAATATGTGAAACAAAATGTACACTTTGTGTTAAAAGACCTGTGTTTGAAGGGCCTGCAAAGAGGTCTGTCAGGCCTCCATCGTTTGATCCTCTCTTGCTTGAAGGCAGAAATCTTAGGTCATCGCCAGACCCACTATGTGTTCACCAAAACACCACACCTTCCTGCTAGGAAATTACACAAAATTATAAGTAGAAGGCTGCATGCACTTAACCTTTTCAAAAGAGACTGGATCCAGCTACTCAACTATTTATCTGCTTGGCACATGACAGTGCCTCCTTGTTCTTTATTCCTGAGGGTCTTGATTTGTCCTAGTATCTTCCCTTTTGTATTTTAGGGAGGGGTCTATAGCATGTTCAGGTTCTTACTACTAGATCAGACTCGTAGTGATCTGCCTGCTTACAGCCTCCCAAGATCTGGGATTACAGGCGCGCCCCACCAGGCCCAGTCTCAATTGCCCTCTCAGCACACTCTGGAGGCAGGGCCGGCATGGCAGGCCCAGGGATCGAACCCCTGGCCCCTGTGCCTGCGTGTAGGCACTTTAATCTGCTGAGCTATTTAGCTAGCCCTGTCCCAGTATCTCGAAATAGAAAATTCTGGGGCAGGGGAAATTAACTTATTAAATCTGCAAAAGAAAAAGCAAAGGAAAAACAGCAAAGAAAGCCAAGAAGATAGTATTTGTGTAAAAATGCTGAACTCGGAAGATTTTAAGACAAATACTCCGGAAAAGACCTTTCAGGAGATTGGATGTAATATGAAAGCAATACTGTGTAAGCTTTTGGAAAAGCTAAGTGCCTCATCACGAGTTCCCTAACAAGGTAAGTCACCAAGTCATTTCCCTATTGAAACTCTGAGATAGTCCTCGCAGTTCAATTTGAACTACATAAAAACATAGAAAGACAAACAGCAGGGGTATCCATTTGCAGTTCAAGTAAAATGTCCAAAAGTAACTTATCATGAAGATATTAGTATACAAATAAAAATAAAACCAGTGGTGTCGCTAAAATATAAATTCATGCCTGAGATAATTCTTCCACAATTTCTAGATGTGCATGAGACAGTGAGCCTCCTACACCTTGATGAGGAGTATGCAAGATGATTCTTAGGGACAGTATTTAATGAGGAAGCATTTCACACAATAAAATATAAATGCTGAATAATACTAGAAATAAAAACTTAGTGGGTTATAGGGAGTTGGAGTACAACAGAGCCAAATTAAATATTTCTGACTTCTTTTTAGAGTAAAGAAAAAAAAAAATGGATCTAGGAAACAGTGTGGTGCTATCCACCATCAGAGGGTGTTACTTTTAAGATGAAGGGCTCTAGTTTTGAATCTTTTCAAGACAGCAGTGACCTGCTACAGAGGCCCAAGCTTCAGGCCTAAGCCGACTGAGCAAGGCCAGGGAAGCTTTCTGCATTTCCATGGAATCCGAGCCCAACCCGGTGGGCTCAGGGCTACCGCAAGAGCTATTCGGCAGCAAAACACAGGGCATCCAGGGACACCACTGCTCTAACAGAGAGAACATTTGGGTGGTTGAAAGAGGGTGGCGGAAAAGATAGGAAGTTATAGCTCTGCTTCCTGGGAGCAGAGAACAGAATGGGGAGGGTGTAGAAGAGCCCTTGAGGAAGCAGAAGAGTGGACATCCTACCATGCCTTCCTCTCCCATGCCAGTGAGGTGGGCTCTGGGCCACCTTCCCCAGCAAAGCCCCACAGGACTCACTGCGCTCCCATCTCATGGCCTCCTCTGCCTCCCTGACCACTCTTTTTAACTGTCTTTTTCCTCAGAACCCTTTCTGGACCACCTCTCTCCTAAACTGTACCCCCTGCCAACCCCCCAGGGCACCCTCCATGCTCCCTCCCTACCTTATTTTTCTCTTTATCATTTATCACCACATTCCCTACTTACTTTGCTTGTTCTTTTTTTTTTTTCTTTTCAGAACCAGGATTGAATTCATGCCCTTACGCTTGCTAGGCAAGCGCTTATTCTACTGAGCCATCTCCCCTGCCCCTTGCTTGTTCTTGTTACGTCCTGTAAGTTCTAGGTGGAAAGGACCCAGCTTTCTTCTGGTTATTGCCGTTCCTCCTTCCTCTAGCCTGGTACCTGCCCACTAATTTCTATTGCACAGGACTAAAGACGAGCAGTGTGGCCTACTTCCCTTTTAGAGGTAGAAAGGATTGATTGAGCACTAGGAGAAAGAAAAGAAAGTTTTTAAAAGATGTTTTCAAAAATCCTGTGTCCCTTCTGTGGCAATAGTTAAAGTATGGGAAAACTTTCAAGTGTTACAGAGCTCCGAGGTGTGTTTATTTTCCACTCTCTCACAGGCACATGCTGGGTAGTTATTGTTTAACCCTCTGGAAAGCTAATGATTGTGTTGTGCAGGCCTCGGGGAATGAAAACAGGAAGCATTTTATCAAGGTGCATAGACTCATAAGTAATATTTTAAAGGGTAGTGTGAAGGTCATTTAAAGAATTGTTTTTGAACACAATAGTATTAATGTAAAATAATGAGTGGTTTTGGTGAAAGCATAGAAAACCTAACCTAATAATTTGCCACTTATACTCTCTTTCTTCTATTTCCAAGTAATACATGGCTAACTTGAGTAGTATTATAT
>NW_004524601.1:18725072-18726645 GCF_000260255.1 Octodon degus
ACTTATTAACTACATGTTTACTCTTTATCAACCACTGTAAGTGAATTACATGTTATCTCACTTAATCCAAACTTCACCCCTTTTTACAAATAAGGAAAATGAGCTACAGCAAGAGTGAGTGCATTTTCTGAAGTCACAGTTACTCACCAGGTACAGAAACCTCACAGGACCCAGAGAATCCATTCTTTCAACTGCCACACTCTGTAGTCCCTCCTCCACCCCCTGCCACGACCAGCAAGGAACTCTACTTGAGAATCCGTGATAAGTTTGCATGTTAAATGAATAATAACATAAAATTTAAATCTACATATGGCTCTCCACATGGATTTTTGTTATTCTGATTCATATTTTGGCTATCTAAAAAAATAACACCAAGCACTGTACTTTTATGGACAGGGAGCAAACGTTTTGCTGCACAGTCTCATGTAATGATGTGCAATGTAGACTTAATCCTTTTAGCCCCGAGACAGAGGGATGATGCTCTAAACTAATCTCACTGCGTTCTTTTGTGCTGCCATAACAAGACATTTAAAGGATGCAATTCTGGCTGGCAGATGAGCTTCTTGGCATCACCACAGACACATCACAGAAATTGTTTTGTTTCAGAGCATTCAAACAAGATGCCTGACATTTCACAGCAGATGCTTCCACTTATAAATATGCTACCTTGTTAGGTGAGAGTGTTAAGGGACAATGACAACAGCAGTAAAGGCTTCTTTCCTGTTTATAAACTTCATATGATGTCTGAAAATTGCGTTTCCTGAAACATCCTTAGAGCAGTGGCATATAATCTTATAAGTCCCTTCCTTCACAGGAGCAATTCCTCCATATCCATTGGCAAAGGAGAATTAAACAAGCATTAATACTCAAATCTACATGGAGCAGAGGAAAGCTTTCAGCTGGATGTGTGTGGCCCAAGCTGCTCCCCAGCGTAGCATCCCTGGAGAGCACGCAGAGTTCTCAGATTCCTGGATATTCCTTGAGGCTTTCACCAGGCGATCAGAATTTCATACAGTTTTGGTATATACGAAACTGATAGCTTTTCAAATATGTATATGAAAGGTGGAGCCACATAGAGGTTTCTCTTTGGCCTAGTCAACAACAGTCAACAAATGAAAAGTGCCAAGCAATGAACACTGGGTCAGCCCTCTGTTTCTAGGTTAACAGGTGCCTACGCCATTTAATGCAGCTAAGAGGAAGCCAACAGCCCTATTTTTTCTCTTCTTGAAACTCTTAGCAGTACAGCTTCATTAACTTAAGCATTAGGCACATAATTTCTTCCCACACTAAAAATCATTATTGCAACAAATACTCCTAGAAAATACCCCTTATGTGTCTCAGATTGTTATAAAAGCTGGGAATGTATATACAGGAAAGAAAGACCACAGGCTCCTTATGCTGGGTTTTTCTTTAAATGGCTACAATAGTTTTAGATACTCTTGAGAAGTGGGCATATATGCCTAGTCTTTGAATCTGGGTGGATTTGTGACTGACTAAGAGTGTACAGGACAAAGGCTGCCATATGCTTTCTAACAAGTTTCCTCCTGGTTTATCAGAACACTTACTGCTGGTC
>NW_004524601.1:18727475-18728620 GCF_000260255.1 Octodon degus
GAAGCCAGGTATGTGACTGTCAAAACTGTCTTGAGATATTACAAAGGCTTCCAGTGATTTTTTTTCATGGACTGTTTCAAAAAGCCTACTCCGAATTTTAAGGATGGGCTTCAAAAAGCACCTACTTAAAATAATAGCCTTTCATGAATCTGAAAAAGATATTTTCATGGGAGCCTCGTAAGAAACACAAGGCTCATATCAGCATTGCAGCTTTGCATAGGGACATATTGTTCAAGAAAAATACACTGAATATTTTCTACAAAAAGCAAAGGGTCATACAATTCTATAATGCCAAAAAATCACACAAGTCGCAGGTGAAAGTTTTTAGAGATCTTTATGTGTTCAAAATATACTTCTTTCTTGTTGTTAAAGGGGAAATATGCTTTGCTCTCCACCAAGCTGTGTTAGGACCAAGTCCTACAGTGCGGGAGATGGTTAAACCAGTTACCAGACTCACACTACAGCCTCAGTAGACCTCACCAACCTGTTAACCATAAGCCAGATGCATTCTCAGGGAGGCCAGCTCAGATTGTAGGTACAACAAGAGTGGCTAGTGCTGCTGTGTGGGGATGCGGTGCCGTGTGAAGGCGATTATCACCAAGCTTACAGGGCTTGGCGTTTGAGGTACATGTGATCTCAGTCCTGCAAAGGCTGCGCTTTCATGGCGAAACCCCTGACAGTGTGGAAAAGTGTGCTTGGTGCTGTGGAGGGCTTCTGGGACTTGTGAGTGCACTTGCCCGCCATGTACCAACCAAAGTTCTCTGCAAATGTGTTAATGTTAGGGCCTTTTGCAATGAGGCTGCGTGACAAGGTGCTATTGAGCAGTTTGGAAAATCAGGCTTAGTTAAAGCGTGTTATTACAAAAGCACCGCACAGTAAGGCATCATTAGGGCAGCTTTCGAACTTACAGGAGATATAAATTCTCCTTGATTGCACAGCCTTATTCAAGAAAAACAAAAACAAATGAACAAACAAACAAAAAAAGAGATCTATGACAGATAGAGCCAAACTCTAAAATGGCAGAGTTGAGCTGAAGGCTTGTGGATTGAGACAAAGACGCTGGTTTAATAGCCTTTCTTTTTTTTTTTTATTTTTTTTCTACAGTTTTATTGATAAACAGATAGCAATGAGACAGTTTCAAATCA
>NW_004524601.1:18733341-18743764 GCF_000260255.1 Octodon degus
TGCGTCTGGCTTAGGTCTGGCTGCTGTGCTCAGCTCCTTCCTGCTGCGGACCTGGGCTAGGACTGGGTCTGTGGGTTCCGGACCTGGGCTAGGACTGGGTCTGGGGGTTCCCGGAAGTCGGCAGAAATTCCTACTCGGCGTGAGGGGTGGGGCAGGTAGGGCGGAGTGGTGGTGGGCCTAATAGCCTTTCTAATAAATTAATTTTCTTGAAACTATGGCCCCAAGGAGTGATCTTCAAAATCCAAGTCTGATACAAGACCAAGAAAAGTGGGGCGCCCCACTGAGAGAATGTAACCCCACTACTTCAGTATATGAGATCCAATCACAGTCAGAATAGGCGGTGCTCCACATTTCACCTGGGAAGTTTCCATTTGCCTGGTAGACATTCAAGATAACATATAGAGCTGCCAAGTAAAATGAAAGTACCTTCTTTCTTTCCCCTCTCTATAGATTTGGTTTTAGAAAGAATAAGTATTTTCTAGAAAATGACTCTTGCTATGGGATTCTTTCCTTAGGCATCCAGAAATTAAGGCCAGAAAATAAGGAAAACACAAGGAAACAAGTCACCTCTGCAATCCAAATTACCCCATAAATAACTTGGCTTTCTTGTTTTAGGAGCCAGAGATTATGCAGGGAGGGGATGAAAGAACAGAAGCTGATGTTCCTTCCCTGGGCAGAGGAGTCATTAATCTAGACAGAAGCCTTGACTCAGAAAGACAGAAGGCCGGGGAAACACTGGTGACACTTTTATTTTTATTTTTCCCAGGAGTATATTTTCTAATGCTAGCATCTTTTAGCTGAGGACAACTATATAGCCCTCTGAAGCTAACAGATCACAAGAGATCTATTGATGTGGAGAGATGTCTATGGCTTGAGTCTGGCCTGTCCTCCAAAGGCTCCTTAGCTCAAGTGGCCCCTCCTATGGTATTAGAGGTAGAGGAGCCTGTAAGGGGGAGAGCCTGAAAAGAGATATAAGATCAATGGGGTACATCATCAGAAGGGCTTAGTGCCTGTCTCTCCTGAGTGGGATTGTTTCATGGGACTGGATCAGTTACACTGAGAGTGGGTTGTTATAAGCAAAGACACACTCTTACTACGTGATGCCATCTACCATATTAGGATCCACAAGGCCCTCATCAGATGTGGCTACCAGGGTTTATCATCCACAACTTCCAAACTCATGAGCCAAAATACAACTCTTTTTCTTGTAGAGTAGTCAGTGATAATCCATCAGCCAAGATATGTCTATCTTCCTTGAAAAGTATCCAGTCTCGAGTAGTTTGTTACAGCAACACAAGACAGTCCAAGACAAAAGACTCTTCTCGAGCAGATGGGGGCCGAAGCAGTATCGGTAGAGTTGACTGGTACCAAGTAGGTGAGAGTGGGAAACTCTTCCCATGACCCCACCCTCAAAGATCCTCAAGGATTTACCTAGGCTACTCTTGTGACTATGTCCTAGGAGAGTTTCCCTTCTCTTGTGTTCTGGATTAGTAGTGATTCCCTTGATAAACTCAATATTTTGTCACTAACTTTATGTAAAGACACTTTCTTTAATGCCATGAAACTGGACATCTTTTATAAGGGCACTAAAGTCTCTGCCTTCATGACCTGTTCATCATCCAAAGACCCTGTTTCCACATAGCTCATGGGGGGATTAGGTTTAAGTTAAGAATTTGCAGTAACAATCAAATTAGATATGGCAGTAGGGACTTGACCATGAGCTTACTTGACTTACATATTCTGTCACCTAGAAGTTTTCCAGCTAACAGAGTGATGATGTGGCACTTTGGAGGTACACTTTGTGGTGACTTGGAAATTATATTCTTAAGCATATTGAATCATCCTCTAAATTGAAGGCAATCCTACATTGCCATGCACTGTATGACACTGTGTTTCCCAACAGGGAGAATGTGCAATCTGGGAATGAAGGGTTGCAATGAGTGACTGTGCTTATTACCAATCCCTCTGACCCATTTGGGGATTCGTCCTTCCTACCCTTGTAACTCTGGGTCCTATAGATCTAATGGCCACAGATTCCAGAGAGAGGATGCTTCCAGTAGAATGCTATTAAAGTTGAGGTCTGGCTTCCATGTAGTCAGAATCTTTGTGGCAGGCATCCAATATGCCAAAAACAGGATCTGCTGTCCCAGCACGGGTAGCTGGCTGTAATCATCAGCAGGAAGTTGGGCTACTGTTGCATAACAAGACAAGGAAAAATGCATGTGACCCCCAGGGGATCTGTGAAGGAATAGGGAGGAGGACTCTTTG
The DNA here is from genome assembly GCF_000260255.1 of Octodon degus. NCBI lineage: Eukaryota > Metazoa > Chordata > Mammalia > Rodentia > Octodontidae > Octodon > Octodon degus. The sequence goes on from NW_004524601.1 coordinate 18,735,610, forward strand.
ATGGTAAATGGACACAGGGGGAAGCCACATCCTCAGCAGGTCATGACAACCAGGGTCTCGTACACCATGGAAAATGTTAGTCTGGGTCATCCCATCAGGAAAGCCACCAGGGGGAGCTGAAAGTGGATGGGTTAGTAGGTAGAGGAGACTAAACACCAAGTGCAAGCTGGGAAATATTTGCAGATGTCTGGTCAGGGTGGGCAGGAGGAGAGAGTGAGGGCTTCTACTGTATCTTGTCCCATTGAAGCTCTATTTAGAGCTTTGAAAGGCTTTCCTAGAATAGGAAACCTTGATTGTCCTAAAGGGATTATTCCATCTGGAGACAATGGATTGAGTACGGCGCATCTAATTGAGTGGCACAAAGGGTAGTATGAGGCAGATACGTTTAGACACCTCCCCTAAAGAAGGAACCGCACTACAGATGCCTGTCATTGGCTCTGATAACTCACAGCAGTCTCAACTCTGGGAACTGCCTTCAACTGAGGGAAGTCACACTGTCTCTATGCACCAATTCCTGGGGACAGCCTCCGCTCAATCATTGATTGATAGAAGATACATTTTTAAACTCAGTACATCTTTATAGGGCATCTCAGCCTTGAGAGGTCTTTGTGGCACTGCCTGAGGTTACTGTTTCACTCACTTCCTGTCTCTGTCTGATCTTGTTTTCCTTTCATCACAGACTACTTTTGGAAGCACTTCTAATGCAGATCTTTGTAATTCTGAGGATCTTCACTTGTGACTGCAAGGGTGAACCTACAAAGCTAAACCTAAGAAGGGCAGAGGCTGAAGCCTCTCCTGTTTTGATGACCTATTTAAAGGGAACACATAAAGCATACTCATACAGAGGGCTGAATGTACAGACAGTTATAGTCTGCCTAAAAGATAGGGAAGAATTTGGAACTCACAGGAAGCAATTTCATACAGGGAGGTAACAAAGACCTTCTGTAGAATGAACAAGATTTGAAGAAGCCTAGTAAACAAATAGGAGAAGGGGAGTAGATTTGCTGTTGAAATCAGTGAGGGGACTGAGCTTTGAGTCTAGTTTAACTTGGAAGAAAGGAAGATTAACAAAATAGAAATAGGCCGACACACATTAAACAGAATCTATCTCCCTTCTTACCTCTTTGGTAATTAACATGAAAAGCCTTGGACTTGCATAGATCATTGAAATTGGATCTTTGAGGACTAGAAAACTCCAAGGTAGATACCTAGATTACAAAAAATACATTTGGTATTAGGCTGAGTGACACATGCCTCTAATCCCTATTTAAGGATTAGATATTTAAGAGGCCGAGGCAAGGGCACCACAGGTTCAAGGTCACCCTAGGCCACTTAGTAAGATCTTATCTCAAAATGAAATGAAATGATGATGATGATGATGATGATGATGATGATGGTGATGATGATGATGATGAAATAGTAAAGGGCTAGAAATGTAGCTCAGTGGTAGAGTGCTTGTTTAGCACGTATATGACCCTACTTTTTTTTTCTTCCTATATTTTAGGGAAGGCGCTACAGGGTCTCACTACTAGATTGGACTCATAGTGATTCTCTTGTTTATAGCCTCCCAAGTGCTGGGATTACAGGTGAGCACCACCATGCCCAGTCTCAATTGCCATCTCAGCTAGCACAGAGGGCGGGGCCAGCACAGCAGGCCTGGGAATCAACACCCCCCCCCCGGCCCCTGAGCCTGTTTGCAGGTGCTTTAATCCACTGAGCTATTTGGCTGGCCCAAGACCCCATATTCAATGAGCAGTACCACACAAAAACAAACTAGAGTTTGCTATACTAAGTTGTATATTATTCTTTCACAGCTGAATTTGTGTTTACATGGGATCTGTTAATTCACAAGTAAGCTAGTACCTGCATGGTCATTGTGATAGACCAACATCTCTGCTATAAACCTATTGGTCATCTTTGATTTGGCTTTCTCTCAGTAGTTATATCTAATATATCTGGAAAGCTCATTGAATCTACACTCAAGATAAATACAGACTTCAGCAAGGGCTTTCAGCAAAGGGATATGAGGCTAAGCAAACATCTTGATCAATGTAAAAAAAAATAAAGAACACTGGAAATGAAATGAATCATGGTAAAATAAAATTTATTTTTTCATATTTGCATTGCACCAAAAGATCTTCACTGAAGCAAAAATAGTAGTAAGGCAAATGTGAGGTAAAATACACAATAATAGCTTTACTAAAGATGGAAGGTGGGAATTGAGCACAGCATGCACTGCATGCATTAAAGAACTTACGTTACATCTGTATTATATGGCATGCTATAATTTTAAGCATATCCTAGTTAATTAAGCATGTGTTTTTATTTTTTTATTTTTTTTCTAAGTTTTATTGATAAACAGATAGCAATGAGACAGTTTCAAATCAAATCAGAAGTACAGTTTCAACAAATAATACACTGCATATATTCTTCTTAGTGGTTAATTGCTGTACAAGATGCGGACTTGAGATCCTATTTACAAACACCATTAGAACAAATCATTCTATTCATTAAGAGAATGCAACTATATATCTATCCTAACCACTTTGAATACACAGATACAAAATGGACATTCATCGGTATACCCCATTTTTTCTAAGTTCTGTTATTGAATATTATAGGTGTGTAAACTCAGCGAAATATTTTAAAAGAGTCCAGTAGCCCATAATAGCATTGGGTCTTCTGTTTAACTGGCAATGTCAGAAAAAGCATGTGTTTTTAAAATCCTATAAAACTACTAACCTTTTAGAGAAAAACCTAGGTAATGGGCCCCTAAGTAGGAATAAAATAGAGTTGATAGTGTATTTATTGAATCTAAAGAGAGGTAAAATTAAACTAAAAGAGAAATAAAGAAACAATAGGTAGATCTTTGGAAAATGGCTAATAAGATGACAGAGGCAGATGAAAGTATAAAATAGTCAATGAAAGAGTGTAAACACGCTAGATATAAGACACATGTTGATGAATTGGATAGAGAAGCAAGATTCGACTTGATGCTGTCCAGAAGAGACACACTTTAAATGTAAGCTGTAGATAGACTAATAGAAAAGAAAACTAGAGCAGCTATCTTACTACCGACAAGGCACACTTTACAATGATGAAATTTACCAAGCTTAGAGAGAGCACTGCATCATGACAAAGGGGCCAAATCTCTAACAAAACACTGTAGTCCTTCCTACGTAAGCACCTAAGAACAAAACATAAAAGTCCATAAATTAAAGTTGATAGGGCTGACCAGATAGCTCAGTGGACTAAAGCGCCTGCTTAGGCAGAGCACAGCGGCTAGGGTTTGATCCCTGGTGAGTGTGCCGGCCCCACCCCTAGGGCACACTGAGATGGAGAATGAGACTGGGTGTGGTGGCGTGTGCCTGTAATCCCTGCACTTGGGAGGCTGAAAACAGGAAAATCACCATGAGTCCAATCTAAAAAAAAAAAAAAAAGTTGATAGAAATAAAGGGTAAATCTGCAACAGTTAGACAATCCACATTCCTCTTACAAGAATTAATACAACAAAACAAATGGAAAATTTTGTAGGCTATAGAAAGATATAGAAGACATGAATATTATTATATAGAAGACCTGAATATTACTGACCTATTTGACCCAATTAATATTTATACAACACTCACAAAACAACTTTAGAATGCATTTGTTTTCACGTTCACATGAATTATTAATTAACAACGTCTTGTGGGTCATATGAAAGCCATAATATGGTAATACAGTTAAACTGGTCAAAATAATATAAAGCATATGTCATAAGACAGACATTAGTTTAACTAAAAATCAGCAACAGAAAGATTGAGAAAAATCCACAAATGCTAAAAATTAAAGCTAAGTATGTCCAAGTAGCCCATGAGTCAAAGATAATAAAGGAAATTGTCAAGTATATTGAAATGATCAAAAGATAAAACAGTACATTAACTTGCAGAATACAGCAAAAGTAGTGCTTAGAGAGAAACAGCGTTAGCATCCTATTATGCCAAAACACATTCAGACTTCAACTACTGAGCTCTGATTACAATGCATTGTTCTTCCTCTCCCAGATTCCTGGCAAACCTGCTACTGACTGCCTCACTTCTACCCCTGCCCACAATTTTCTTAATACATAGCTAGAGTGACCTACATAACCCTTAGGTCACACCATGCCACTCTGCCCAAACCTCACCACCACCATGTGTTTCAGGGTCAGTATCGAGAGCACAGGCCTGTGTTCTTGTCTCCATTCTCACCTCTTGTCCTAGTACTTCCCTCTCACTTCCTCCGTTCCCACCCCACACCCTCCTAGCTGTGTCTCTGACCTGTCACTCACCCTCTTTCTCTGGGCCTGTGCCCTGTCTGTAACACTCATCTAGAACAATGTTTCCCACCATGACGCCATAGATCCTATCTCCCTCCTCCTTCTAATCCTTGATTTAACGTGCTCTTCTCATTGAAGATGCCCTTGCCTGTCCACACTACTTTAAATTACAATCTGCCTATATTATTTCTATAGGTCTAACTCTTCCTTATTTTATTTCAGGGTCCTTATGGCTTTCTAATATATTGTATATTTTCCTCTGTAGACTTATTTTTAATATTTGTGACCTACCACTAGAAAACAAGCTCTTTGAAGACAACAATATGTGTTTTTTATTTCTTATGTATCATAAACACCCAAAACTGCATGGCACATGGGAGGCAATAAATAATTATATATCACACCAAAAGTAAGGACTCAAGGAAAGAAAGTGTAGGCTGAGGAGAGAAGGAAATAGGATCCTGGGAAAAGGGACTATAGAGTCCAATTTTTTAATATTAGATTCTTTGTTAATATTTAAGGATTGATGCTATTGTTTGAAATTTGGGTGCAATAAACTCTGGCTTATTTTGTTGTTGTTGTTGTTGTTATAAAACATGTAACTATTCACGAAACTCACTGGCCCAGCATTTTTCTTTTGTTTATGTTTGCGGTTAGAACAATGTTGTTTTGTGTTAGAACAATGTTGTTGATTCTTGTGGTTAGAAATCTTTTCACTACAATTTTCATATTTCTCTCTGCTTCCCTGCATAATTTTGTAGATTGCTCTGACTTCTTCAGTCTGGTATTTACATGAGTAAACATGGGATTTCCAATGGGGGTTGAGGACTGGCAGTGGGTATGGCCATGACCTGGAATTGGTATATCAGTTTTTCTATGTGCTTCATCTCAAGTAAGGACCCATGACTACATCACTGTTTGTGTTTCCAAAAACAATTCAGGTAGAAGAGTAGGTGCCTTGGTATCTGACTGTTGACCAGAACTCTTCAGTGTCCTGTAATAGTCATGAAATTTTCAGCATAAGATTTCCCATTCCGACCCTGTAATTTCCATATAATGTGGGTGTGTTGTACTGACCTCATTGTTTTTTAAAAGCACAAAAGAGATTAAAAAAAATCAAAATTTAGCTGAGTATATAAGACTTGGCAAACATTCAAAAGACAGTTATATTATTACTACATGTAAAATCTTATTTTAAACTCAGTTAAGTAAAACTCAATAGCCCCCTTTTGCAATTATCCATATTCACCTTCCAAACTATGTGATACAGTGCATAGACGTCAATACATTCCGTGCCTGGATTAGCTAATACAAGATAGCTCCCATGGGAAAAATGTCTCTGTTCATTGACTCACCTACTCATTGAACTAATAATTCCTGAGTGCTTTCAATTTGCCAGGTCTGACATTTATATTATGGGTAATTTCCTTCAGCACACTTTGCTCAGAACTATGAAATTCTCTCACACAGAAGCACTAAGCGTGAGGCCATGACACCCGGATGATGGCGCTCACTCTGGGGTCAACTCACTCTGGGCTCTTCATCTCCCACCACCGGACATAACACCGTGGCTTTGGGAAGGTATGCCCAGAGGTGGGTCTCAGCTTGGAGCTGGCCTCTGCACTTCCCTTCTATGAACGATGTTTTCACTCCTACCACCTTTAGTCCAGGCTCTATCTTGATTCACATAGGATTACACAGCCTTTCCCCAAAGTTAAATGTCTTCAGTGAAGCCAAGTGACCATATTATTTTACTAGTAGATATGAGGTAAGAGACAAAGGTCCATAGTAACAAGAGAATGATAAACCTCTAAATTTCATCCATCTTTCCTAAACTCTAAAAATCCCTCAAAAGTAAGTTATATAGATAACTAGAAAGGAATCTGGGACCTATAGTTCTTCCTTGATATAAGCATAGATGCGTTTTTCCCTTGAGATTTCTCCAAAGTGCAAGTGGTGGTATCCATGTCTTACTATTTTCTCATAGTTATTCAGCTATTAAACCTACCAAAAATGATTGACTTGGAGACAAATTTAGGTTTTGGTGTCTTTACAAAGGCCAAACCAGCAAGTTTTTTTCTGGCATCAATTTCCAAACACTAATAAATTAACATACTATTTCAGTGCAGCTCAGAAAATGGAATTCCATCTATAAGGCGTGTGTGCATCAGCGTGGGAAGGGATTTTGCTTATCCTGACAGTCAAGAACTGGTTGAAACGCTGCTAGAATGCTTTTATGATGCCTGTCACACTTATAATCTCCTCATCACCCTGGGGTTTCCAGCCTAAAGCAGGGTGCGCTTTCTTCTTTCAGATTTCAAAAATGTAATTCAAGATCTTCACAGGCTCAGTGATGAAGTTAAACAAACGCATGTTCAGCCCTTCATTATCCTTCAATTAATTATGATCCTTGGAACACACTGAGCATGAGAATTTGAGACCAACAAATCTGCCTTCTGGGATGCTTTTCTCCCTGAATCAGTGTTTCTCAAAAGTGTATCGTAAGAATAATGACATTGGCATTCTAGACAAGGCAGCTGCTTTTCTTTCAACAGTTCTCTTTGCATGAGGAGATACAGTTTTACATCTATAATTACATCACAGACTGTATTTCAAAACACTTTCTGAAAGAAAACTGGCATTCTTTGTTCTAAAGATGATGAAATCCGTTGTTGAAAAACCTACACTTTCTAACTGCCGAGAAGCCTTAATTAAGGAAAAATGCACAAAAACTTGGATGATGCCGAGATATAAGGATGCATTTTTAGCAGCTATTGCATTTTTGCCTTTCAAAGTACTTCTGCAGAAATGGAAGCCACACTGCTCTGAACCACTAGTCTAGTCCCCTTATATTTTCTGCCACCCCCTCCTATCATTAGTAACGTGTGATCAGAGGTTCAATCTCAGAACAACTGACAAAATCAACCAATAGGATTCACCTACATCCTGTTTATTGATCATGTGTGAAAGGCTCTGTAATGTGCCCCATAAGAGTGGAAAATATGAGACGTGGCTACTGTCCACAAGGACTTTGTGAATGAATAAGAGAAGAGACACAGACACAAATAACCATGCTACGAGGCAGAAAGGTGGCCTTAGACATCTACTTCATTTCATTGTAGGAAATAGTGCAATACTAGAGGCTATGACAGGCAATCACTTAAGATAATCTTTGGTCTTCTACACTCTTGTTTTGCTTTATCTGATCTCTTTCCCATTTTCTGCACAACTACACCCCACCTCCTATGAAGAAATACAATATAAAGCTTGAAGTTTTGCTGTTCTGACAACAGATTATTCAGAATTTACAGACAAGCACCTTGTCTGAGGCTCTTGCCATGCCAAGAATAAAATAACTGTATTGACTCAGATACAGATCTCATGACTGATTTCTCTCACAGTGTTGTGTATATTTGGTTTCAATTCTAAAATAAGACAACAGTAGAGATTAGTTTATTTATTACAAGAGGATATTGAGACACACAGAGGCTATTTATCAACGTTTCAGATACTCCACTAATTATGAGGCTGGTATTAGAAGCTGGTTTTCCAAAATCCAACTCTATCCAAAGAAATTAGGTTCTATCAATAGTTTGCAGCAATAACTAGCAATCCTTAGTTTGTCTAGAGCAGCTTAATGTCACAAATGGCCTCCCGCATCCTCCTGGGGGACTAAAGAAAAATTACCAGATCAGAGCTATGCAGTCTTGCAAGTTCAAGCTACTCCAAGTAAGCAGATACACCTAGAACCCTCTCTCCTGGCATGAGCTGAGAACAATGAACTAATGCCACAGAAGCCAATAGTGTATACTGTTCAGATGTAAAGCCCAAGATTCTTTAAGGTTTTTTTTTTTT
>NW_004524601.1:18743864-18747661 GCF_000260255.1 Octodon degus
GTGTGTGTGTGTGTGTGTGTGTGCAGGGTCCCACTACACAGCTCAGACTCATGGTGATTCTCTTGCATTCTGCCTCCCTAGTGCTGGGATTACAGGTGTGTGCCACCACACCTGGACTTCATCGCCTGTGGCCTGAAGTGCCAGGGATCAAACCCTGGCCTCTGTGCTTACCTAAGCAAGCCCAAGAGTCTGCTTCAACTTTTCTCATATTGCTTTTGATTGTTGTTGTTGCATAAATATCTTTAATCAAAGAGTATACCACTTTCCCCAAGGGTCTACTTCTTTCAACTCTGATTACCACCTTCATCCATACCCTTTCTTTTCTCTTTCTCCTTGGTCAGATGCCCCAATTATTCTTCCCTTCTGATGCTTCATTGTTCTGTCAATCTTTATAACATAAACTGGAGAAAGGAGGGGTGCAGGGAAGGAAGGCATTTTAAATGCGATAGCACTAGTTGTCCCCCCAAAGCCTCATGTCAATCATGGGACAGTAGCCACTTGAGGAGTAGCACATGGCTTGAGGGGTGGGGCCAGAGGACCAGGGCGGAGCTTGCGGGGTGAGGCCAGAGGAGTGCGAACCATTAAACTAGTAGCGCGTGCTCTGCCTGCCCCGTCTCTCAAGCCAGCGAACCCTCTCAGAGCTGTTGGGAGTGTCGTCCTGGACATGTCAGCGCCCCAGCCTCTCCTCCAGGTGCTGTAGAGCGGGGGCAGTGTCTTGAAACCTACTGTAACTGTGAGCTAAATAAACCTTTCCTTCCCTCAAAAAAAACCCCAAAATACCCTTTGAGACTTTATTCACATTTTACACCCAATATTCACTTCTGACTGTGAAGAACAACTCTTTCCTTGGTACATCAATCAATCAAAACATGATACATCCAAAGCCTAAACCCGTTTCATCCACTGTTTAATACATCATCTCTTTAATGTCGAGGGAAAATACCCACTGAATCTCTTTCTACAATTCCTACAGATATCTTTCTCTTTTTACATGTTACTTTACTGTTTTTAGTCTAATAGTTTTCAATACAGAAAACTGTATTTAAGGTAATAAAATAGAAAAAATACATTTCCAACATATTTGTGTATGCATAAATATAAGAACTCATAAAAAAATCTATATAACAGATAGAACAATAGCTAGGTCAATATGTCATAGCTTTGTACAACAATATTTTCTTCAAAGTTATCCTAAAGAACAATAGTTAACAAGACCCTACCTTCTCACATGATCACTGGATGAATACACGTAGTCAAACCAAGAGTTGGTGAAAGGTATTTGTTTTCATAGAATTACAAGTCCTAGTCAATTATATTAACAATACCATTCCTTTCACAATAAAGACATTCTTATTCCACATCTGTTTTCACTAGGGAAAAAACTCAGATAACAAATACAACAACCAATAGTATCATGCCTCATTTACTTTAAAATTAGAAAATTGCACTTGACTCCAAGTCAAGCCTGTTCTTGTTAAAAACTTCACAACAGTCAGTGATTCTTCATTACCCTGAACCCAGGAGTTACCCTGAGTTCTATAGGAAGCAGTAAAATAAAACACACAAAATCAAGAGTAGCTGATTCTGGTTCTTGGAACTTTTACTCCATTCTGGTTGCAGGCGAAGAACAAAAACAAAATCTTTTTAAATAAAAGTAGTTTTTTTTTTTTTGTTTGTTTTGTTTTTTCCCTCTGTGACAAAATTGCAATTTCTCTGCGAAATAAAGCTGCTTGAGGTATTAGGAATGGGTCTAAAGTTTCTGAGTCCTTTGTGTTCTTATTCTTTTTGAAATGCTCCTTAACTTAGCCATTTCACTTTGAAACATTCTGGTCATGTTGTGACATCAATACCATTGGCAATTACGTGTGAACTGTTGCCAAGAGCAGAATTAGCGCTCTTTCTGAAAGTAGCTTTTCTGCAAGGCTCAGAAAGAGCAAACTCAGGACACCCGCGTGCCTGTCCACCTTCTGCCACCACAGCCATCATTTGCTACATTTACTGCTAAGACACTAAATATTTGGCAAGCAGCAAGAGCTCAGAAGGGAGACGGGTGAACAGTGAGGACAAAATAGCTGCAAACGTGTTTGGCAAAGTCTGCGCTGGTTCCCTCTTCTAATATAGTGTACTAAACACATTCCCCATCAGTGTTTCCTTAGGTTACAATGTTACAAGCATCTTCAGATCAAGAATGGGGTTTATAGGGTCTGATTAGTTCAGTCCTTGTTTCCATGCCAAAACTGGCACATCACCCATGCTTGTAGGTAACGCCTACTGTAAAACAAGCCAGCCGAACACATCATGAATTGGGAGGGTAATAAACAAGTTCCATTTCATTTGTTTTCAAAAATCATTGAAACTGAATCACAGAGTACTGTATAAATCATGGCACCCATTTAGAAATTTAAGCTTCCTTTCTAGATTCCCCAGCGTACAGTTATATTGTACAAAAAGTTTTGTGCCTAATATTTTGGAAATTGATTCCACATAACCGTTCTTCCCTTGGGGCATGCTGTTAATTCACTGCGATTGCCTTCTTTGATCACCCTCCCGTCTTCTCTTTATTTCGTCATTGTTTTCCAGGGAATTCTTTGGGTAATTCCAAGACATTTGTCTCCCTTCTTGATTTTTTTGTTTTTCTCTTTGAGACAGGGTTTCACCATACAGTTCACGCTGACCTTGAACTCACAGTGATTCTCCAGCTTCCCACCAGGCTTACAGATATGCACCACCATGCCCACCTGCCTCTGAATTTTTAGCAGACTTGTTTTTAAGCAAAACATAGAGTGATTATACAGTGTCCTACCTAGGTTGTGGAGGCTGTTTCCAAATAGACTGGAAGTTGTCAAAAGGTTGAGTCTACATCTTATCATTTCTACCTCCTCTCAGTGCTTGTCCCATTGACAGACACATAGGGAAAGAAGTCATGTCTTCTTGAGAGCTTGTTTGGAGGTTCTAGCAGGGGAGTGCAGGTACTCATATACCCTTGACTGAGGAATGGGCCTCCTCTATAGGGGGTGGTCGTCCTCTTTGAGCAAGCATGCAGCTTTGGGAGGGATGCACATGGATCATTGAGGGAGGAAGAGGACACCTGCCTAGCCAGCCAGCAAAGCTGAATCAACCCTGGTGATCAATAGAGTGACAGATGTCCCAGCCAGATGGCCCTCACATCCAGAAGTCATGTCTTCCAAGTTCCCACACACTATCAGCTCTAGAAGGGAGTCGCTACTCTAGTGTCCTTTTGCATGCTGTACTGGAGAGCTCTTACCTCTGAATATGCTTTCTTTACTCTTCTTTTTTCCTTACACAGTGAAATGTGTTTGTCCTCTGAGTGCAAGTTTATAAGAACTTCTCCTAATAATAACCATCCATGATTATGGTGCAAATAGTGGTCAGTGAAGACAAGAAGCATGTCTATCTGAACTAATAATTTTGGAGGACCACCTGGATGATTCTCCTTGAAAGAACAGTTGTCTCCATTTTGGCTAAACCTAGCCCTATTTCCATGTATTGATATGAACAGAGCTGGCCAGGATATTTTTTTATCCACTTAATTGGCTTTAAGCAGTACAAATGGGTCCAGCTGAGGTGCTGATGTGTAGTCGGTAAAGCAATTGATCGGTCTGTGAAGCCCTACCTACAGCTCACGAATAACATGTGTGATAGGCTGTGTGTAGCCATGCTGTTGCCTGAGGTCGAGCCTTGAGATAAGAGGCTAGGACTTCTCAGAGCATAAAAAACTACACATCAGAACTGAAGCACCAACCTCAAAAATTAGATACTGCCTTGAATAGTGTTAT
>NW_004524601.1:18747761-18779442 GCF_000260255.1 Octodon degus
TGTGAAGGTGCTATCAGGACTCCTACCTAGCCCAGCTCCCTGCACTTAGGTACTTCTCACCACTCTCACAGTCACTCATCCCCAATTTACTCTCCTCTTCAGGAATTAATGAAACCCAGATAGGGCCCTGGGGTGAGGCCTTGCTCCCCAAAGCTACAAGTATGCCTTAGTGTCTTTACTCTTGCCATGCATTGCCCTGGGAGTAGTAGATTGGCATTAATGTATTAGAATCCCAATAACTTTTTCATGGGATAACAAATGTGGATTTTTCTAGACCACAATGAGGTCCCAAAGGGCCATCTATAATAATGACTAAGGAACACAGCAAATCAATGTTCCAAAGATGTGGAGATATGTGAGGTTTTGAAATCCCTAAAATTACACAAAGCAGGTGACCAAGAGTGCCAACTGGACAGAGGCCTAGATTGGGTCCCCATGACCTGATTATCCAATGTGTTACCTATGTGGGCAGCTCCCTTTGTTTTAGGGCAGATATCAGAGCAAGTGTCGGTCCAGAATAAAGAAAATCATGCTGTTTTGTGGTTTTTTGTTTTTGTTTTAAACAGGGTCTCACTATGTACCTGAGGCTGGTCTACATAGTGCAGCTGTTTTCTTACCTTACCTGGGATTACTGGCATGTGCCACCATATCTGGCCTGATTTTTTAAAAATATGAAATACACTGTAGAAAAGAAAAAGAACAGGTGAAATGTTATTTTTTTTTAATGGAACCACTATGTTTGACAGACTTACAGATAGAAAACAGAACTCCGGAAATAGCATAGATGACACAAGGGGAAAAAAGGCTCCAGTGTTTTTACAGAGCTGATGAACCAAGTGAACCAGAAAGAGAAAGAACAAAATGAGTTGACAATGAAAGAGAAAATTATGAATTGCTATTGAACATTGTAACTCAGATATTAGCCACATAACCCATTGATCTTAACTTTCTCACAATTGAAAATAGGATGTCCAGTGTGTGAGGAGTGAGGCAGAGAGAGTGAAAGAAACAAGGAAATTTGCAAGAGATGTTTATCTTCACATAATGTTTGCCTTTATACTATATAAACAAACTTCAAAGTTCTCTGGAAGATTTTTTAGTTAACTTGCAAAGTTATGTATCATTTAAGGGCTGGGGAGATGGCTCAGTAGGATAAGTACTTGACTGGCAAACGCAAGGATCTGAGTTCAATCCCTGGTTCTGCCAAAAAATAAAAAAATAAAAAAAAATAAAGGCCCAACGTTTAAAAAAAAGTTATGTATCATTTAAGATTGAATTAGATAATTATATTTCTTCCAATATTTCCTATTCTATCCAAGAGAATAAATTAGAACCAGGCTGTTTAAGAGTAGCTTATTGAAGGGGTAGGACAGATTTGCAATTTGCATTTATGGGTATATAATGATTACTTTTATTTTATTGTTTGGTGAAATATCTCAGTTCTTAGTTTTAGCTTTCCTTTTCATCATTCTCATCTATGTAGGAAACACAACCCTAGATCAGTGACAATATTCGTAGGGTAGAGCAAGGTCTAGACTTTGCTAACTGTAATCTATGAGACCTTGCTGCCATGCCGATGTCAGCACGCCACTGGATTTCTCTGTGTCTTACTTCCCCTTCAGTGAAGCAAAGTCACTCGTGTCTACTCCAGGGGACTGCTGTGAGATTTCACAAAATTAAAAGGTAAAACTCTGGGCATGGAGGGGCCATAGAGCAAGCAAGTATTTTATTAATATGAATTGTTCTTGCTATTATGGCAATGCAAATACTAAATATTAACCCATGAGTTATCAAAATGTCCTAGAAAAATATTTCAAAGTACAACAAGAAGTACTAGGAAGTCATTGTTTTCAGAGATTCTGTCTATGAAATACAGTTTAGAAAGTAACTTTGTGGGGTCGGGAGATAGCTCAGTAGAATAAGCGCTTGCCTGGCAAGTGCAAGGGCCTGAGTTCAATCCCTGGTTCTGAAAAAAAAAAGAAAAAAAGAAAAAAGAAAAGAAAAAGAAACTTTGAAAGTTTAATAAAAAGTAGAAGTAGATTTTCAAGAAGGAAAGCAGATATATTAAATGTTGATTGTCACCAGGTTGTTTTCAAACTTCATAATAATTTATTCCTGATGATTTTTTTAACAAAAAAGTATCAAAATTTTAGACCTGTTCCCTTTAAATACTTTACATGTAGTTCTAGAATCATCAGAACCTGTCTCATAACTACTAACTCATTCTCCCAAAACATAAGTGAAACATTTTTAATTCTTGCTCTTAAATTGAATTATTTTCAACACTAAAATAAGGACACTTTTAGCTAAGTATACACAGAAAATATTTTGTGGGATGGAGGATATTGGTAGGGTGGAGACAGATGAAAATGAAGTTTCACAGATCTGGATTCTAGTCCTGGCTCTGCCACTACTAATGAATCACATGCCTTTCACAAGTGTAACTATACAATAACATTAAAAACCAATATTTACTCAGTTTTTTAGATATTGTTTTCCAGACACACTTCAAAGTTCTTTGTGCTTATTTACTCAGTTCTTACAGAAATCTATTGTCAAAGGCTGTATAGAATCAAGATTTATTCTTATTTTTATATTTTTTAGGGAAGGGTTTACAGGGTGTTCAGGGTCTCACTACTAGATCAGACTCATAGGGATCCACCTGTTTACAGCCTCCCAAGAGCTGGGATTACAGGTGCGCACCGCCATGCAGTTTCAATCGCCATCTCAACGCACCCCGGGGGCGGGGCCGGCACATCAGGTGAGGGGATTGAACCCAGGCGCCTGCACCTGCTTACAAATCCGTTGAACTATTTGGCTGGCCCCAAGATTTACTTTTCTTGTAAGCTAATACAGTATTCTGCTCCAAGTATATATATATATTGACTCACACTACTATATATATATATATGCTAGTAGAAGAAATGAGAGACCTGGGTCAGAGGCAAGGGCTTTGCTACTCACACCAACAATAACACCCAGAGGATCCACATCTGCACCGATTCTCTCAGGGCCACATGATGCCTTCATGTGTCAGGGTCATGTTACATGAGAGGAATCCTGAGATTGGGAAACTTAAATATTTTACCAAAAGCAGTAAGCACTCCTCACCTTTGCTCCAGACAGTCCCTTCATTACAGTGGATAGTAAACACACCTGCTCTTTGCTCAGGAGGAAAACACTGTAGCCTTCAAGACAACTTGTTATGGAGAAAAAGCCAATCTGGAAAGAGACAATGTCTCTGCTCCAAAGACAGGCAGAAATACAGGAGACCTATGGAGATTTATTTGCCAACACTAAGTAGATGTTTAAGTAGGTATTATAATGAACTGATTTTATAGAAACCAAACAACAGAGAAGTTAAGTGATTTTCCCAAGGTCATGACTCATGTGGAACCAGATTCAAACCAAGGTAGTTATCTCCGACGCCTGAGACCTTAACCAGTATGAACAAATGATATCCCCATTAATGTGAATATTATTTAAATACACTTCAATAAGCAACTCGTCCCAGAATCTTACACTCCTCCTCTAGAGCATGAGGAGGTCACAGGAGAAGGCTTGGGTTAGAAGCTTCCTTGGAGAGCTTTTCTAATTCAATGTGCCAACACCCTAAGGTTTGTGTTCTGTGCTGGAGGAATAGCTTGTGTGTGGACATGACTCAGGCTAGAGAAGCAGAGGAGAAAACAGGAGAATCTACCTCGGCCATTTTCTTTGCTCATTTTTATAAGATACTTGAAAAAGTAAATCTTTGATTATTATACAGAGTAATTTTGGCCTTTCTAAATTATAGCCCGTGGTTAGTGTAAGCAGATATTTCATTCTAGAGTTTCCCTATACTGAAATTTTCTTTTTTCTATAATATGAGTGAAAATGTTATCTAAGATAAAGCAAGAGCAGTCTTCAAGCTGTTTGTTCCTGGCAAGTTACCAGGACAGCACATCCTGGAGAGAGCTTTACCAAAGAAGGGAAGGAAAAGCAAAGAAACTGCAGAAGCATTTGCGAGACAATCAGGCTATGACTCCTCTTCACTTCTAGGGGACCTCAGGAGATGTTCATCATGGGCTAGAATCTAGTTTTAAAATATCAGTGATTTTGACTGACATTCAAACCCCATGCATAATATCAGACAGTTCATCTTGTCACCATTTAGACTGTGGTCACATGATGCCTGTTTTGCTAAAGGAATTTTGAGATCTCCTGGCTAGAGAAATATAAAAACAGCCCTCTTCCTCCCTTACTTGCTGACATTCTTTAGAAGTCTGTCCTTGAGCCAGGGGTAATGACAGAAGCCTTGACTCACACTACGTAGAAGACTGAGGTGGGAGAATTGCAAGTGCAAGGCCAACCTAAGAATTACAGCAAGACCCCCTCCCAGACAAAACCAACAGAACCTTCACCCTTCTCTCATTCAGCCTACTCTCCTCAGAGAACCTCAGCTATTCCCAGGGCTTCAAAGACCACTTAATGCTAATAATTCTACATCTCCAAAGATGATACACCATACTCACCTGAGCTCCTGGCTTATAAAATCAACTTTTAAAAGATCTCCCTTGGGCTGGTGAGATAGCTCAGCAGACTAAGCACCAGCTTTGGTAAGCGCAGGGATGAGGGTTCAATTCCTGGTCCCACATACTGCACCAGTCCCACCCCCAGGGGCCGCTGAGCCTGCTACCGAGTCTGGGCATGGTGGTGCCCACCTGTAATCCCAGCCCTGGGGAGGCTGAACACAGGAGGATCAATATGTGTCTGGGCTGCATAGTGAGACCCTGTATCAAATACATAAAGTGGGAAAAAATAACCAGCTCTCCATTTCCTCTATCAAGGCCATTTCAAATGTAGCTCATCCACAAAGGAACTTAGTATAATCATGCTGTGAACTCACTAGTTTTCATGATACAATCTCTCCCTCATCTAGCAGTAGCAACAGCTACTCAGGACTCACTGAGCCCCGTGAGTGTGCCTTCCTAACTTCCTCCATCTCCACTAACAATCTTCGTAGACAATACTGCTGATTTTCTTCTGTTTAATGCATCAGCCTTCATTTGGTCTCTTGCTACCTTCTTTAACTGGGCTCTGCAGAGTGATGTCTTATTGCTTCAACCTTTGCATAAAACCTCTCAGTGCCTTTCCAGCTATCAACCAGATAGTCTGAACTCTTCATGCGACCCCCAAAGCCTCCAGAATCCAGCCTTGCTCTCTTCTCCAGCCTCCTACTCACCTTACCCAGTCTATTTCCGGTTTCTCCCCTCAACATCTCTATTCCCATTCCTCACAGATTAGCCCTCCTGCCTAGGATAGCATTTCCACCATGAAATGATCAATTCCTGTTGATCAAATCCTATTCAGTTTTAGTGCCTTAGAAAGCCTCTCCTGGGCCCTAAATCACTGTGGTGCCCACATCTAGAGTGAATCCTGGGCTCAACTGATATCAACACTGTGTGCATCACTGAACTGAAAGCCTGCAATGGCAGTGTCCATGCTTGACCTAAGACAGGGTATTTGGCCTGAGTGAACTGGTATGAAAGGTCTGACCTGCTGGGTTTGGGGGCCCTTCCTGGAATCCCAGCACTCGGAAGGCTGAGACAGCAATATCACTGTGAGTCCAAGACCAGCCTGGGCTAAAAAGTGAGCTCAAGACCAGCCTGAACTGCATAGTGAGACCTTGTCTCAAAAAGACAAAAGGAAAAAAAAAGATCCGACCAGGTGAATGTATGTGAGTAGGACACTTACCAGATGCCAGTGAGCAGCCCCCAGCTTCTGGAAGTGAAGTCTGAAGTTCATTGCCTGCAGACCTGCCTCCTACTACGTAGGTGCTCAGATGGGCATCACTCTGAAATCAAGGAGCGAAGTATCTCCCCTTGGTTTCCTAGAAAAAAACCAAAATTTAACAGCAGAAGTTGAAACAGTTCAAGATTACGCCTTAAGCCAAACAAGAGAACAACTAAAAAAATACAGCTAATTCCAGATTGTTCATCTATCTGATTTTATATGTTGTGCTTTCTTCTCTCAAATTTAAAACTTGCAGTCTCCCAGAAGTTTCCCAAATGGGCATATTTCTCCTCTTCTTCTTATAACTTTCTTTTGGGGAAAGGCAGGACTACTTGTTCCACATCAAACAGGAACTGGAGTTGCTATGCAAAACCACATTCCACTGACTGAACTCTATCAAGTTTATCATAAAAGTCTATTCTGGATCAAATAGCAGCAGAAAGAAAGAAACGCTGTCCACATCACGCGTTTACATTACAGGATTCCAAAGCAATGCCGAGGAAGACTCTCCTTCTTTCCTACCTTCAGCCCACGATCCCTGGGGACACTCCTGTGGAGTCTGGAGCAGGTCACAATTTTGTGGCTCTCTCTTGCTGCTTAGGCAAGAAATGGACCCAGGTTTTCTTAAGACTTAAAAGGAAAATTAGGATAAATTAAGGAAGATCAGGCTCCTCAGGCTGTGTTATATGCATGATCCAGTGGAAAATAGTCACGATGTAAGAGGAGCCCTGGGACTTTCATGTCAACAATAGAAAATTAAAGTGATTGCAAAAGTACGTTTCAAGAAATCAAGGTTCTGACTCCTCCCTCAACAGAGTAATGATTCTAATTAAAGTAAGCACCCCTTCAGATCCACTGTGGAGGGGGCTGGTTTGCCTGTTATTGCAAGCCACTTATGAAGAGTGAGCCTTTTGCTCTCAGAAATGTCTTTGGATTGTAAATTATGTGATAAATTGTGAGCTTTGTACATATAAATTCTGAGCTACAATATAAAGGACATTTGGCCTGACATGAACTCACTAGAACTTTTTGCTTTTATTCTTCTTTTGTGAGGAGCTATACAAGGCAGGCACTGAAGTGGCTTTTGTCATTTGGAACATAATTCGGTTTTTTCACCATAAATCCATGAAGTAGATAATATCTTTTCTTTTAAAAGACAGGAAACTGTGGCTCAGTAAGTTAAGGCACTGCCCAAGGCTGCAGGAGACCATGACAATTCACAGTTAAAATCCTTTCTGGCCTAAGGGCACACCATGCTCTTTTAATAACATTATGTGCAGGTTCAACATGGAGCAGTAAAGACCAGGTATGGGGACACACGCCAGTGAGCCCAGCACTCTGGAAGGCTGAGGCAGGAGGATCAAAAGTGTAAGATCAGCAAGAGCAACTAAGGAGACCTGAGGAAAATAACAGTGTTCTCAAAAGCTGGGGCCATAGCTGGGTGCAAAGGCCTCAAGCTCAGGCACCAGCACAGCAGAACGGAACACCCTTCCTCCAACCTTCTGCCTTCCGTACAGAAACAAAACACACAGACTGAATCAGCAAGAGATGCCATATGGAGTGGTTCGGTGGGAGACAGAGAGGACTTTACTCGTGGGAAGAAGCACAACTTGCTCTGCCAGATCCTAAGAAACCTCTTTAACTGTAGCCAGGGTCTGAGTCTCTCTATGGATCTACACGTGCCCATCCCAGGGACGCCCTCGCTGAAGACCCAACCACCTCACTCCTCCCGGAGAACTTTCACTGTGTGCTTCTCCCTCACTCTGTGGCCCTAGAAACAGACCGGAACTCCTCCCTGCCTGCTGCTCCTGCCCCCAGCATTTCCCACACCCCAGATAGGAGGAGATAAGAAGGCCCTCAAATAGAAGTTTCCAGATTATGAATCATGGCTTACTCAGCCTTTGTTACTGAGGATCTGGAAGCCTTTGAAATACACTGTTGATTTTGGCAGTCTTAACTCCCCGTGCTGCTATCAGGAAACAAGTTACTCGACTGATTTGCTTGAGAAATTACCTCTGTAATGAGTACGTTCAGGGCGGCTTATGCTGAAGGCAGTGGTGTTTAATGTGAAGTGTTTGTGCTTGTTTCTGTGACTCTACTCCTTTCCTTAGACAATGCTCCACTATTTACAGTTCCTGAATAAATGCTACATTAAGTTAAACAAAAATGTCAATAAAAGCTATTATTATTATAGGGCACTTACTATGAGCCAGGCATTTTCCTCTTTCTCCTGCTCTGTCTCTGAAAAAAAAAACACATATATATATGAACGATACAGTATGCCCTGTAGACCATAAACACTTTGTATAAACTAATTTATTTAGGTATAAAAATAACCACGTATATTAGCAGGGCTCATGTAATCTTCGCAGAGATAATTTCTAAGAGAAATTAACATGTGTTGTGCCAGGGGACATATTATGTAGTTAGCAAGAAAAATGCACTATTGTAGCCATTTGAATCACACAACATACATTGTTGAATAACACAATAGCATAGACACCGCGCAGCTCTTGTTGTCGGCAAACATAGATGACAGTAAATGACACGTGCGGCACAGCACGGAATGCGTTTCAGGCACGCGGTAGTCAGTGCAGTGCTACTCATAGCCACAGTGACACTTCGTAGGTAAATAAGTCTCTATTTAGAAGGAACACCTTGTTCAGTGTTAAGCGCATGGTTTAAAAATATGCACATTTATCTTACCATTGTAAAATAGTGTTGTATGTTTATTCATATGTAACACACTCATTTTTCAACTTGGGAAGGTCAAATCTCATAGTCTACCATTTTTGATTTTCCAAGGATAGAGTGTAAAGAGTCCTCCTGAAAAAAAAAAAAAGTTCTGATTTTCTCAAGTGTTTTGAACCACCTGAAAATGAACAATAGAAAGGCCAGTTAGAGAGCACCGTTCTCTTTCTCCCTTTAACCATCCCACATCTGGGACAGTCCTTGTCTTGTCAGAGAGCTGTGGCACGCTCCTGGAAAGATTTGTTAGCATGGACACAGATCCAAAGAAAGTTACCGATTATTGAAGACTTTGGTAAAGAGATTTCCTTATTCCTGTGAAAACTGTTGAAAGAGTTAGATTCCCTTTCCCTGGATATTTTTGTGCGCAGATTCAAGGCCTACAACTATTCCAGTCATCTTGGCACTTGGGGATGAGGCATCCAGCCAGAGCAGATAACAGCTAAGAGAGAGGCAGAGAAACTGAGCTGCAGAAGTTGGACTAAGTCAGCCGAGGACCAAAGACAGCGCTGACTTCTACAGTCAGGGAATTTGCTCCGAGTACAATGCCAGATCTTAGCACCAGCTTCACCCAGGAACATGTTACAAGGCAAATTCCAAAGTCCTGCTACGGACTTGCAGAATCACAGACCAGAAGGAGCTGAGTGACCGTGTCTAAAACACCCTTCAGGTGATTCTGATGAAGTCTAGAGTTTGAGAACCACCAGCCTAACCACACGTAAGTCTTATTTTGTTATTTGCGGTTCAAAAATATAAAGATAATAACTTAAAAAATAACAGCTAGATTTATATATCAATCATGTTTACTGAAAGAGACAACATGAAAAGATACTTAAATGAACTAGTGATAAGTTAAAATTTAAACATTCAAGAAAGAGTAATCATGACATAATAGGATTGGAAAATGACCCTCTTTCAGAAGTTATACCCTAGCACTTTGGATCCAGGCAGCTGAGGTTCATGTCAAGTTTTCCTTACTTATTTATTGTGAAATCTTCAAATAACAAGTCTATTCCTATGGAGCATGTGGCTGGTCTTGGTGCTCTTCGGAATCTTTTTTTTTTTTTTTTTTTTTTTTAATGTATTTAGTACAGAGTCTACAGGGTCTCACTATGTAGATTGGACTCGAAGTGATCCTCCTGTTTTCAGTCTCCCAAGTGCTGGGATTACAGGTGCGCACCACCACGCTCAGTCTCAATTGCCTTCTCAGCGTGCCCCGGGTTGGGGCCAGCACAGCAGGCTGGGATCAAACCCCAGTCCCTGCACCTGCCTAAGCAGGTGCTTTAGTCTTCTGAACCTTAAGTGAGGACTTAGCAAATGTTAGCATTAATGCTACATTATTATTATTGCCAGACGTAGACAAAATATTCATTACGTCGGAGGAGTTCTAAGGAATAAACCACATCCAACTAGAGATAGGAAAGAAATGAGGTCACACTCTTCTGTTTTTCATCTGAAAGCCCAAACAGTGAAATGACTCCACTGGCAGCTGTCCTACCTGCCCCCAGCTCCTTCAGGGAGACCTGGGTGACTGGCCCTCGCATCTTCCTGCTAGCTTCAGAGGCTGTTCCGCAATCCATGCTGACCGGAGCCCTGGCTGTGCTTGCAGCTGCGCTTACAGTGGTGATACCTGTCTGCTCCAGGCTGCCCTGGGAACTGGTGCTGCCTCTCTGAGGAGCCTCTGGAAAGCCACACTTGGCAGGGTGAAGATGGAGAGAAGGGACCAGGGCTTACTGACCATATTGCCCAAGCCTGCAAACGCTAGTGGGATGCAATCAGTATGGCCTGCCCTCCTGAAAGACTCATCCAAGGAAGCAGTGCTCACAACCTCAGCCCCACCAAGTCCGTGAAAACACAGGGGCTGTCAATCATGCATCCACTTCTGGAGTTTACAGTGATGGCTGCGGCTGTCCTAGGTGCCCTGCAGCTACTCCACTCAACAAGTCAAGAAAGCTTGAATTATGGGCCAACCCCACATGACTGCTCTTCTGCCATTCCTGCTGACTCAGCCCTGGAATGTCCAGATGACTCTGCCTCCCCCAACTCCCAAAGTCCTCAAATGGGTCTACAAAATGTATAGCACTCTGGATGCGGTAGGTAAGTCCACCTCTGCATGAGCAGAGCTACCTGACACCACTTGGATCAGTCTAGGAGGGTGTCCTCCGGTGTGCCACCCTCCATGCTGTAGCCCAGCTGCCACTGACCCTCCCTTGAGTGGTCCTTGGAAAGCCTCCCGGGGTCTCTCATCCACAGCTCCCGGGGGAGGAGGCAGGAGTAGCCAAGAGCTACCACACTAAAAGCCCAAACACAAAAGGCTGGAAGACACTGGCACTCAGAGCCCAGAGCCACCAACCCCAAGCAAGCTTCAGACTGTCAATTTCTGATTTCTGTCAACATGAAGCAAAAGAACCCTCATCTAATTAATGACAGACTGATTTGATTAATATTTTCTTTAAAAAATAGGTGTTGCGTTGCCAAATTACTTGCATGATGGAATTTAGATTCAAAGTAAATAATTTTATTATGAAATTTATATTTCATTAAGTAGATTACTATACAATTGCTCAAGAAAAATTAAATTTTAAAATTTCAATATAGCTTTTAAAGTCTAATGTTATTTTTATATATTCATCAAATGTCTAAGGGTCTAATTATAAAACATGAATAATTTTAGACACATTTTTCTCTGAATAAAACTAGGAAAACAGACTAGATGTTAGTAGTTCTAATTATTATGTTTTCCCTTGGACAATGGAATATGGTTGTATATTTCTTTTCATATATTCTGTATTTTAAAAATTTTTTATTCTACTATTCAATGGAAATACCTCTAAGAAGCAAATAAGAAATTAATTTTCTTTGAAGGAACACAGATGTCCAAGTAATCTCAGGACATCCAGGTTTCTTTTCCCCCTCATATAATTGTGATGGTTGATTGTGCACTTTGCAGCATCCAGGTCCTAAGGTCCAGACTTGTTTCTGTTCCTAGAGCTACACTCAGAGCCAGAGTTCACTACCTGAGTGTAAAACCAATGCATGTCTGGGCTTCCAGGTGGAGATCAGCCATGGGAGCTCTTAGGACACCCAAACTACGGCCAGGGGGCAAGCTCTCCATGACCCCGCCATTCTGCTTGAGCGCTGTGGCTTCATACTGGGAATACATAGTAGGCTATGTACCACATGTTTGAGATTACAAATCTCAAGAAGACTTTGATCCAGAAATCAGCCAGCTAGTGCTCTCTGACAAATATGTTCATCAAGTTAGAGTCTGCTGGCCAGACTTGGCAGTGCTAGGTAATTATGCAATCAAGAACCATGGCAACAAGCAATCACAACGTAGGCCTCTAGCAAATAGTAATTTACAGACAATAACTGGAAGGTACACATATTCTACTTGCTCTTTATTTACCTCCCTGATTTATAGCCATTCATTTTCTTCCCTATCTCCATCCCCCAAGGAGAAGGGTGAGGGAAATTATGGCAGGCAATATAACACACTTGTTAGGAGCTTGAGCAGGGACTAAGATAGCCCTACCCTTGAGCCCATTCTAACGAATGGCATAAATTTTAGAATTTAGGTGTCACTGAGGCATTCGTTGCTGGTTTTTGTTTGTTTTTTTTTCTTTTTTTCCTGTATTTTAGGGAAGGGTCTACAGGGTGTTCAGGGTCTCATTACTAGACCGGATTTGTAGTGATCCGTCTGTTTACAGCCTCCCAAGAGCTGGGATTACAGGCGCGTACCACCAGGCCCAATCTCAATCACCATCTCAGAGCGCCCTGGCGGCAGGGCCGGCATGGCAGCCCTGGAGATCGAATCCCCAGCCCCTGCACCTCAATGCTGCTTTAAGAGGTGACTAAAGTAATATGCATATAATGATTAACTCAGTGCCTCATGCCGAGTAAGCACTCGGCAAAGGCTCCCTTCAAATGCTGCTGTTCACCTTCTTCTCCTGTTCTTTTCCTACCTTCTCCTCCATCAGTATGTAACAGGATATAAGCCCCAAGCACTATGGAAGTAAAACCCTCCCACTCTATGTGCCTTCTTTTTCTGGTAATGAGGATGAGGATAAAATGGAAGTGTGTAGTAACCAGGCAGTGAAGCTCCAGAGATTTCAGAAATGCTGGGCTCTGAGAAAACACATAACAAAAGGAAATTAGTACATTGGACGCCAATGTTTCTTAGTGACCTTGCGTGGGCTGGCTAACCATAGGAGGAAAAGGCACAGAAGGGCTGCTAGCCACAGCGCCAAGTTGGACATCTCTGACGTACTAATAATAGAGCTTGTGAGACCTACCAACCCTCGCCTTGCGCTCTCACACACTTCGTGGTTCAACTTCAAGCTCCAGCTACTCATTTTAAGGGTAAAGGGAATGCTGTAGGCAAAGGCTCCTGTGCCTTCAAACACCATCCTCCCGTCCTTGAAGTCTCTACCTACAGCAGGGAGATTCCAGTGTCCCTTGGGCCTAGAATGGAACAGGAATCCTGAAGTAGAGGGTCAGGCCAGACCTCCTGTGAGGACTCCTGCCTTCCTGTTTCCATTCTCTCTTTGTTTAACCCTTAGCTTCTCAACTGTGCAAAATCTAGGAGAGGGAAGGTAGGGTAGCATCATCAGGTACCACCACATCTTGATAGCTACCTCGTGTTTATAAGCCCCAAGAAGAAATAGGGTTTCGATGACACAATTTAGTTCACGTAATATCAAAAGAAAAGCCATGAATACTATCTGGTGCCCTACGGAAAGGGAGAAGGAAAATTTGCAAACAACAAGTAACTTTTAATAATGCAAGAATTCATTTTCTTTTCTAGGCTCATGTGGAGATAAGCAAGGCTTTAAGATCCACTGTGAAAATACATCATGCCATAGGACCAAAATGATCTAAAAAATGATTTAAAAAAAACCCTCATAGGGGGCAAAAGGCCAGAACTTTAAAAGTTAACAAAGGAACCTTACTAATTAGGGTCTTCTCTCTCCTGCTAATACACATTTTTGTACAAGGTCCACCATGTCAAATGGCTATTGAGGGCCTCAGACTTTGTCAATGAGGTGAAAGAGAATTCTGGGTTTGTTATGAAATGTAAAGAGATAAAACACATTATTTATTCCTCATTCATGCTCTGTTTTCTTTAAAAAGTAACAATTGAACTCTTTGTCCGCCCTTATTTTTGGTTTTTGTGTGTTACATCCTACTGTTAATTAACAGGAAGAATAACCATGAGGAGAATCCTTCCATGGATCTACTTTTAGCAATAAAGTTTACATGGTACTATTAAATGTAGTATAGAATCAGGGATATGAAGTCAATTATGTGTGTTAACAGCTCCTGAATTTCCAATTTAATGCAAGATTAATTCTAAAATGTTCCCTTTCTTAAACAACTAAAACTATTATTTCTACTCAAGCTTTGAAAAATGCAAAGATTCAGTGAGAATCAATGTCCAGTGGGAAAAAATGACAACTCTATACCAAATACATTAACTAAATATGAAATTCCCATATACCAGGTTGCATCAAATTTACCCTCCTCAAAATTTTACCAGGTTTGACAAAAGCAGGATGGAGAATTTTTCAGGACACATTTTGGAAGTACACTAGGAGAAGCAGGCATGTTAATATAAGAAGGTGGGCATTTTGATAAACAAAATAGGTTAGCTTTGGAAAGACAGTGTATCTTTTGAAGATGTTTATAATTAAGCCAGTCCAAATGGATGTCATTGTCATGATTTCCACATGCCCTGCTTCAGAACACCAGTTAAATGATTTTGCAGACCAGAGAGGGAAGGCAGTCCATCCAGAGATCCATCAACTCTAAGAACAGCTCTGTTCACAGCAATTGCCAGGTCCTTGTAGATAGCTGCATGTTCCTATGGGTTGAATTGTGTCCTCTGAAAGTTCCTGGTGGGCATCCTAACCCCAGGACCTCAGAATAGAACATTATTTGGCAATAGGGCTGTGGCAGACGCAATTAGTCAAGATGATGCTATATTGGCATAGAGTGGGCCCCTACGCCAGTATGAGTGGAGGAGCCTCATTAGGGAGAGGAAATGTGAGCATAGAGGCACGGACAAAGAGAAATATGGGGTGAAGATTGCAGTTACGCTGCCATAAGCCAAGGAACTAGCAGCAGTGGGGAGAGAGGTCTGGGGCAGATCCCTCCTTAGAGCCTTGAGCAGCACAGCTCTGCCAACACCTTTACTTCACTCCAGAATCTCTAGAAGTGTGAGACAATGAAGGCCTAGTGGTCTAAGCTGCCCAGGTGGTGGTACTTGATCTGGCAGCCCTTGTAGAACAGTAGTTAGCAAACAACCTGTACCCTTACTCTTCTTTCTAAAATTTGCTGCCCTGCCACATGGCATGAAGATAGCAAACCAAAGACTCAGCAAGCAAACCAAACACCCTCATCATGAGGGTGTGTGGGCCCCACTTACCCCTCCATTACCCTCCCACCCCCAGTGTGTCCAGCCTTTCTACATCACAGGGTGATTTCCACAAGGAGAAAACTGACATTTCTTCTGCCAGGAAAGCATAGCCAGCCTTTCACATGTACCCCTTTGGCTGTAAAGAGCTCATCCTCCACTGTAGCTTCTCTTGCTTGATTTAGCTAACTTATTGTGTCTTTTTTGATGTATACGGACCCTTACCTTAACAACTCTCTCCACTTTTTGTCAAAAGGACTTAAATTCTCTTAATAAAGGTAAAAACCTTATCTATCTTTTAACCTATGAAATAAACTGCTCCCTGCCAATGCACACACACACACACACACACACACACACAAATGCACATTATAGCATACCTTCTAGTGGCACTGGGATGTGCTTAATGGTCCGGTCTGGTAGTTTTGATAAAGTGACAATGAGTGTGAACTGGCATACGTTTTTAAAGAATAGTGTGCATAAAAGGCACACATAGCATCTGCATGAGTAAAACAGAGAAGGACAAGCCATAAAAGAGAATTTCTTTTTGTCATGTACTCAGTAGTCACTGTGTTGCATGTTGATTGAGAAAATTAAAACTACTGAATGATTTTTTTATATCCTGTCTAAAATTTGACCAGAATCAGACTTAACAGATTGACTTAACTTTTGTGAAAACAAAATAAAACAAAATAAAACTACCTTGTTTGTCTTACTGTCAAACACATTACAAATTCACCAAATGCTCTAAGATTTGTCACCAAGTTAAGAACTTATAAAGAGAACATTTGGGTCCAAGGCCTCCAAGCAGGATTCAGGGGTAGGAAGAGATGGTACATGGTTCTTCCTTCTCTGAACCTGGTAAAATATCACCCTGGAGCCCTGCAGCCTGATGACCAGGTCTCAGCAAGTTGTCCCCAGCTCTGAGCAGCACAGAGTTAAGGTGGATGGGTCCTCAGGGATGCCTACAAAGCCGAGGCCAGGAGCAAGGCAGACTGAAGCAGACTCTGGAGAGTCACAACCATACTTGGTCTACTTGCCAGTCTCTGCCTCAATTCTGGGCCTCTGGAATTACGTGGTGAGGCCGTCCATGGGAGAAAAAGAACATAAGTGAAACCTAAAGCAACTAAAAAGTTCATATTCTGTACTAGTTCTTTCCACTCTGAGAATAATTTTTTTCCTATCTAAGAAGAAATTCAGAGAGGATGCAGAGAAGAAAAGTAAAAGGGACAAAGAATTTACCAACCGGATGATCCAACTGCGAGTGACTGAATGCATTGAGAATGTGCTCATCTCAGAAACATTTTAGAGTGAAAAACTCCCAAGACAGAAACTCTTTACTAGTTCTCAACTTATAAAATGTCAAGATTTTTTCTTTTTTAGACTGTTCCATTGGTGAAAACTAGCCAACAGCTAAGAAAGAAACTGGAAAAAAAAATCTAAAATGAGTGCTAAAAGCTCATTACTGATTTGTAATATTAATATCTTCTAAGATTCTAGTACTATAATGGAACTTAACTACTTCCTTGGAGTTTGCAAAACAGCATCAATGTCTATTAAATCATCCTTCACAGTCCATGACTAAAACATTAAAACTTCTGGCAAGATCTAGATGGTTCATCTGGATGTCTTGGGGACCTATGGAACACATTATTTTTCCTGAAATATATGAAAAAGTTGAGCATTTTAAACATTTGTCCCAAAACATTTTTTCAGTAAATTTTGTGTGCCATTTTGGAATAGTATAAAAGGAAACTTGCCCAGCTCTTGGGAGGCTGTAAACAGGTGGATCACTATGAGTTGGATATAGTAGTGAGACCCGGAACATCCTGTAGACCTTTCCCTAAAATACAAAAAAAAAAAAAAAAAGGAAAAAAAAGATAAAGTAAAGAAAACTTGGCAAGGATAACAGTTCATATACTCCAGAGCCAGTTTCTCATATCAGTAGCTTCTTTCCTAAGTATCCTAACTCTCCTGCAATGGATGGGCCATTATCAGCATAGTGGTATTGACTCAAGTCCTCACTTGGCTTGTATTTCCTTCATTTGACTCAATGTCTTTTTTCCTATTTCAAGGTCCCATCTAAAACTTCAGGCTGCATTCAGTTATTCCATCTCCTTAGACTCCTCTCAGCTGCAACAGTCTCTCAGATTTACCTTGTTTTTTGATGACGTACAGTTTTGTGAAGTGTTGGTCAGCTAGTCTAGAGAATATCTTTCTTTGGGGATTTGACTTGTATCTTTCCTACAATTACACCACTATACTGTGCTATTATGTGTTTGGGGACAGAAGAACAGAGGCCAATCTCATCAAGGATAAATGCTATAAATGAGATCATATGTTAGTATTACTGTTGCTTTTACATCGTTTTTTAACTTTTATTTTTTATACGACCTATCTGCAATGCATAATGAGCACATTCCTCATGGGGAGTTGGTACAGGTGCAGAACACATCATACCTCTTTCTCTGCCCTGTCCCCTCCCAACCTGGCTGATAGTACTTTCCCACTTTATTGCTGCGGTCATTCATACCATTCTAGTTTCCACCACTGGGAGCTCTTTCACTCAGTTATTCTGTCCCCTTGACATACCCAAAATCCTTGTGTGGTGTTTGTATTGTTCTGAGCATTTGCTTATTTTCTGGTACTGTGAACCACACTTTTCAGGCAGGATTTCTGCTCCAGCCCTTCATTCAAACATTTCTACAAGAAGCCTTTATTCCTTTCATGAGAATGAAAAACCACAATGCGGGTGTTTGGTGCCTACTCTTCTGGCTTCTTGGCCCTCTCTGCCGGTGGAGCAGGGCAATGCCTGTATGATTACTGCGCATGCGTGCATAGCTGTAACTTATGTTACATGTGACCACCTGTGCCTGTATTAAGGTAAACCTGAGTGTCTTAGTCATTTTTTTTAATGCTGAGATGAAATACCTGACACCCACAATTAAAGGTGTAAAGGCTTATTTAGCTCACAGTTTTTGGAGGTTTCAGTCCATACTCAGCTGGCTCTAAGGCAGGCAGCACATGGCAGAGGACAGCAGTTCATTGTGGTGGAAGACAGCAAAAGTACCCAGGGGAAGACAAGCTTCTTTCTGTCCCTTTTATCTTACCCAGACTACCAGGATTAGGGCCATGCCAAACCAATCATTAATCACAAACCCTTTATCCCAGCATCACACCCTCTAGATTCAGTCACTTCTAAAAAACTCTATGTTCACATGAAGTTTTGGGAGACATTTAGACACAAACTACAACACTGCACTCCTGTTAATGTTTCCAACTCTAATTCTATTGATTGGTTGGTTAACTGATTGATTAATTGAGTCAAGCTGTCTTAATTACTTTCCTCTTGTTTCTGGGACAAAATACCTGACACCCATAATTAAGTAAGGAAAGGTTCATTTGGCTCACAGTTTTAGCTCACAGTTCATACCCAGCTGGTGCCAAGGTAGAGTGCCACGTGGCAGAGGGCAGCTGTTCATGATGACAGCAAACAGCAAACAGCAAGAGCAAAGGGAGCAAGCAGCAGAAGAGAGCAAGCCTCTCTCCCTTCCTTATGTTGCATCCAGGCTACCCAAGAGTGCAGCACTCACACCCAGAATCTCAGCATTGGATCATGAATTAATCACAAACTCTAGAAGCCTGCTCCAAGGCTGCATAAGGCTTTGGGGGATACCTAGACACCAACCATAACACTTGTTGGATGGTCAAGGCTGGCCTTTGGCTCACTAGGCTGATCTTGAGCTCCTGCTCCTCCTGCCCCAGCCTCCAAGTGCTGAGATTACAGGTGTGCTCAATGTGCAGCCCTCCAGCTCTCGTGCTTCATAGGGTGTTCTAGCCCATTCCTCTTGCTTCTATGCAATTTCTCATTCCAACACAGAGAAACATGGCTTCTCCTCTCCATCTGCTTCCTTAATCATTCAGCTGGAGTGCACATGGATTAGTTTTGAAACTTGTACCTCTATAAAACAACTACACCAGCTCAAGTGCAGGACTTGTGTGCAATTACCTCACGCCTTTCGCATAACTTCTTACAGACTTCACTTATCCCCAAAGGCGTGTAGGTCAGCGACTTGCCTCGCTGCTTCTGCTAGGCCACTCTCTCAAGTGTACAGCACAGGGATGTGCTTTTGTCACATGGTACGTTTCCTCCTGCGATCACCTAACTCTCTAAGTGTTTTTTTCTTGGTTCGCATACAGTCAAATTGACTGTTACTGGTGTATATCTGTAGATTTTGACCAGTGCATATTGACCTGTGTCCATAATTACAGTATTATACTGAAGAACTCCATCACCTTACATTTTGCTTTACCTCTTCTATGGCCCCTTTCTTCACATAGGCCCCTAGGAATCACTGGTTGCTTTACTGTTTCTGAAGTTGTGGCTTCCTCAGAATGTCTATCATGAGAATTACATACCTCGTAGTCTTGCAGACTTGTTTGGCATAGCAGCATCCATTTCAGATCCTTCCATGTCTTCTCACTGCTTTATTATCATTACTGTGTAGTATTCCATTGCATGGATATATTACAGCTTGTGTTGTTTAATTCATCCACCCATAGAAGAACATCTTTTTTTTAATATTTGAGGAAGGTTAACTTTATTTATTTATTTTGTTTGTTTGAGTTCAAGCCTGGGCTTGAACTCCAGTGAGTGTTCCTTTCCCTACATGCTCTCCGGCAGTTGCTCTTGTGGCTAGAATATCAGCCATTCAAATAAGAATGCAGTTCAGGTCTCACTATGCCATTCAGGCTGGCCTTGAACTCACTATATAGCCAAGCCTGGGCTTGAACTCACAACAGTGCTTCTTCCTCAGCTGCCCAAGTGATGGGATCACATCTTGGCTCAAATATGAGGTAATTATGAATAAAGCTACTCTAAACTTGCATGCAGACTTTAGGACTGTAGGAGTCAATTGGGTAAGGACCTAGAAGCAGGATTCCTGGGTCCCATGGTACAGCTACATTAGTCCTGGAAACAAGACAGCCAGTTACCTTCCAGAATGGCTAAGCCAGCTTGTACTCCCAGTGAGCATTCCTTTCCCTATATGCTCTCCGGCAGTTGCTTTCATGGCTAGAATATTAGCCATTCAAATAAGTAGACAGCAGAATCTCATTGCTGTTTTCATTTGTAGTTTTGGAATGACAAAGTGATGCTGAGCATCTTTCAACATTTGTTTAACATCTGTGCATCTTTGATCTTCCTATGCATTTTAAATCCTTAACTTATTGGTCATTAAAGCTGGATTTTAATATCACCTTTCTGTGTAAATATTCTCAGGAAAAATGCATAAATTCGTATTACACAGAAAATATCCTTCACACGTTACCATTTTTTTTTTTTTTTTTTTTGTATTTTTTTAGGGAAGGGTCTTCAGAGTTTTCAGTGTCTCACTACTAGATCAGACTCGTAGTGATCCGCCTATTTACAGCTTCCCAAGTGCTGGGATTACCGGTGCACACCACCACGCCCAATCTCAATCACCATTTCAGCATGCCCCAGGGGTGGGGTCAGCACAGTTGAATCCTTGGCCCCAGCACCTGCTTGCAGGCACTTTAATCTACTGAGATATTTGGCGAGCCCTTGCACTACCAATTTTGACATCATTGGCAGAAGAAATCGATCTTAAATGATTAAAGTTGAATATTTAACAAGTTATTTATTTGAATACGCATGGGATTTTAAACTTCCTTCCATATCCAAGAAGGAAGACAATACCTCATAATATAATCAACCTAACACTGAGGGTTAGTGACTTCTTAAGCCTTGTTTGTAGCGTTGTCTGGCCTTGTGTCCACAGGCAAGTCACTGTCCCAAGTGAGGCCTTAGTTTCTATGTGTGTTGTGCAGTGTGGTCGTGGCAGTTGCCCAGGGCTGCTCCGGACGCCCTCCTATGGCCCTTCATGTTCCCCAGCTCCCAGATGCTGGCCAGAGGCTCCCTACCCCGTTGCCCTTCCTGTGACTCCCGCTCCCTTCCACAACCACAGTCTCCCTGATGTGGTGGTTAGCATCCTCTTAAACCACTCCTGAAGTACATGGTAATTTCCTCTTGTTTTTCTTATCCTGGAGATAAGTTTCCCTTGTTAATTTTCTGTGTTTTTTTTTCATATCATCTAGCAAAATTTCTTTGTTTGAGAGTAATTAAATGTTATCAGAGAAACCTAAAAATAAGTCCATTGCTTTATAGTTTACGTTAAAATCACCTTGGGCTGGTGATGAAAACGGGAATTGAATGCATTCCATCCACCTGTAAAACTTCTGAAGAAAATGTGGTTTTTGAACAATTTCAGCTTTAGGGTTACTGTCTTTCATAATGGACAATATCCTAGAAGCAAAGAAATTGAGTCTGAAAAGCAACAAGCCAGCAAAGAGTCTCTCAGGATATATCTGATAACCTCCCTTTTCCTCGCTACTAAATGTATCCTGTTGCCTTGAAAGAACTGAATACGCCTGCCTTACGCAGTGAGCAATTTCTACCCAGGGAGTATTTTACTCATTCAAGTTCATCATAGGTCAAGTTAAAGTGAGTCCTAGTGTAATTCATATTTCTCCCCACAGACATCCTTGACTGCTTCAGGATATCTGACTAATTAGAAAAAAATACACAGAGCAGGCACGGTATGTGACATATACTTTTTGCTCAGGTCGCCCACGTGTTTAAGTCTCACAGACTTCCTCGTAGGTCTCACACTTTTTGCAAAGTCTTTGAAATCAACATCTGAGCGGGAAATACACTTGTGCATGAAGTACGGCCTTGAGTCAGTCAGGAGGTGGATGAGAGGGAAGCAGTACTTTCCCTCAGGCTGAGCAGTCTCTAGATGAAAAACTCCATATTCAAAGCCAGAAAAAAGAGAATTGTCCTCAATGACCAGCTTGCAAACATGACTATCCGATCCCACCTAGAACCTGATGGCTAAGGCCTTAATTCAGAGGTTTGAAGGAACCCACCGTTTCCCCCAGCACATTTGCCCTTAGTTTGAGCATGCAGTTTGTCTCACTGGCCAGCCAGATACATATTCCTGGCTTTGATTATGTTTGAAATTCAATAAATGATTATTATTGAGTTTGAAAAAGGAAGGGCAAAGAGGCATTGAGGAAAGGCTGAGCAGGACTCATCTTTGAATGAAAAGTGGGCCTGATACCACAGTATGCCCCAACAAACCGCTTACACCAGCTAGCCTTGAGCAACACGCTTCTCTGGTTTGTCCGCTGTGGGTGGAGCCTGGGCCACTCACAGCTGACATAGATCCAGGTACTTTTGGGTGAAATAACACCTGGAAGGTTCTTAGGGTAGAGCATTATGAAGATGCTGAGTGGAGAACTGTGGAATAATACTAAGCACAGATGACCGGAGAGTTATCCTAAACATTAGATCAACCATAAAAGGTCTCCAAGCTCCGCACAGTGAGTGCAGGGCGGGCACTCAACCTGATGAAGTTCAAGCCCAGCCACAGCTGCTCAGCAGCTGTGAGTGTCTGCCTCACAAATATCAACAATAGAAAGAGCGTGGGTTGGTAGCTCAGTGTTAAGGCCTTAGGTTAAGTCCCTGGATACATTTGATAGCCGGTCTACCATATGCACTCACACACACACACACACACACACACACACACACTCTCTCTCTCTCTCTCTCTCATTCACAAACACATACATACTCACACATCTTGAAGAGAATTATGCACTAGGACTGGCTTTTCTTGTCCAAAGAAAACATCCCTGGAGTCCAAATTTTTAAATTTAATAATTATTCCCCTATTTTTTTCAGCTGCGCAGAGTATCTGCTACTTTTCTTTTGTGGAGCACTCGAAATAAAAATAAAATGCTAAATCTTCATAAGAATTTGCCACATTCTGTAGAATGGTTCTAGGCTCTTTATGTGTAACTCAAGCTACATCGTCCTGTCGAGGCTCTTATTGCTGTTTGCCAGGACACTCTAGATCTCTGAGTCCCCAACAGCTTTGTGTTAGTCTTGAAAGCTGTCATTTTTTAATTTTTAAATTTTATTTATTTATTTAGTACACGGTCTCACTCCAAAGCTTGGACTCATAGTGATCCTCCTGCCTCAGCCTCCCTTGTGTTGTGATTACAGGCGTGCACCACCACTCTCGATTTTGGCAGCCAGCACGGCAGCATGCCATGCAGTACCAGGGATTGAACCCAAGTCCTTGGGCTTGCCATGCAGGCGCTTAGACTGCTGAGCTCTCTCCCCAGCCCTTGTCAGCTGTCTTATCAGGAGGCAGCTTGCTCTCTCCTTCAGTGTTCTCTGCCAGCTCTGGAATGTGTGTGGGAAGCGGGCGATTGTCTTGGAAGGGCTGTACAGTGCTCTTGAAATCTCTCTGTGGCCTACTTGGGAATAGGGGAGTGAGCTTTACAGTGAAACAGCAAGAACAGGGCAAGTTGGAGGAACTTTGCTCATTTCACCCACGCACATGAGCAAAGAGAACATGTGTCTCCCCGTGAAAGATCAGTAATACTGCTGTGCAAGAAAAGTCACTAGGGTTGGTTACCACAGCACAACCCTAGTACTGTCCATTACTTGTAACCTTCTATCTTGTGCCCATTGCTTGCACAAGGTATGTGCATAGTTTATGGCACCTGATTTACCTGTATGAGTTCATTTTTCCCTTTTCATTGCTTGAGTATGTTTTGCAAAAATAGGACTCTGGTCTTTCCTGGTAAACAACATTAATTATATACTGTATATTCTATTTGGAATTCTATATATGGAATTGGGAGGTGTCACAATTTACAATCTGAGTAATCACTTCAGCATCTAGCTCAGAAATAATTACTATTTTAAATGATTAATATGAGTCCTTACTACACGAAACAGTTTATGGTCATTATGTCCCTCAACCTTCACTAGACTACTGTGAGCTACGTAGTGTTCTTAATCCAATTGGATGGATGATCAAGGTCTAAATGGATGATTCTCAATAGCTCAGCCACTAAGAATTTGAAAAACAGAGCTGCTAGTTCCAGAACCTTGCACTTAGTAACACTGTTACATCTTACACAGGTGTTCTTGCCAACAAAATAAATCAACATTTTAATACATTCTATGTATTACTTCTCTGTCTGAGAGACAGCTGGAAGTTGCTTTCCCATTCTATCGGCATCTTCTCATGTTGTTTCTTTTGCCGTGCAGAGTATTTTAAGTTTGATCTGGTCCCATTTGTTGATTCTCAGTGCCGTTTCCTGTGCAACTGGGTTCTTGCCTGTGCCTACGACTTTATGACTGTACTTGTTTTATTCTCCAGAGGGTTAAGTATTTTATGTTTCAACACTTCATCCTTTGATTCCAGTATTGCATGGTTCCTTCAGTATGAAAATCAAAAGTATAAATAAGGAGCAAAATAAAAGCTAGAAAGCAGGAGACAGAAAAGATAGGAAGCAGGGAGGTAGATCTTTCTCAAGTGGGAAGGGAGTCAAGGGGGAGGGAAAGGAAAGAGAGGAAAAGGTGCTGAAAAAGGCATGAAGATGTGTTGTGTACACGTACACATACACGTACACATGCACGTACAGCCCTACCAGGAGTGTGAACGTTATGTCATTTGAACATCTACTAATAAAACTAAAAGCAAAATATACAAAAATGAAGCTGATTTGTTAGGTGAAAGGAGAACTTGACATTCTCTTTTCCTAGTCAGATAAAATGAATAATGAAGAAGACAGAGAAAAACAAGGAAGATCCATGCTCTTCCGCAGTAGCAGAGCTCTTGCGGATTCCTAAAGGCTGATGCAAATGCTCTGCGGAAGTGCCTTGCAAATGGTTCTGGGTGCTCAGGGGGTGACTGTTGCGTTTCCAAGTCATGGTACTGACTTGCAATTAGAAGACACTCAATAAAACATTACAGAGGTGAATCCAGGTGTAGTCACCAGCAGAGCTAGCATCAGAATGAAGGGAAAGGTAAGAGAATTCTGTAAGTTTTGGATTATTATACCAATGGTTTGTATCCTGCTTATGAAACCTGCTAGGAATGCTGCTGATCAGCCACTACTAGCAGCGTTCTGTGTCACACTTTTGTCTTTCAGTCTTCACCGTAATGCACTCCGCTGCGTCTCCACCCAGGCTGTGGCATGGACAGGGCAAATGCTATTCACTTCAGGAATAAACACTAACATCTTTGAAGAGTTAGCTATGTGTGATCCAATTTGATTCTAAAAATGTAGAAGATTGGGGCTGGGGAGATAGCTCAGGGGTGTAAGCACCTGCCTGGCAAGTACAAGGACCCAGGTTTGAGCCCCGGTACTGCATACCGTGTTGGCCCTGCACAGAGCTGGCCACCGAAACCAGGCATGGTGGCACATTCCTGTAATCCCAGCAATGGGGAGGCTGAGACAGGAGGATCACTATGAGTCCAAGCTGTGTAGTGAGACCCTGGACCAAATAAATAAATAAAAGATTTTTTTTTTAATGTAGAAGATTGAAAACTTCCAAGCAGAGCAGGCTGATAAGTGGTTTATATCTCAATTTGTTCTGGAAAAGCTGTCACTGGGTGAGCTTTTTCAGTCTTTCAGATTGATCCATAGACACCTAGACTTTGGAGATATATGAATTATCAAAGATTTAAATGTGTAAACAGAAAAAATTTGCTGGGAGATAGTCATCCTGAAGTCATATATGGGGGCAAGGGCTTTCCAAAGAGGATCCTCGTTACAGTAGTACCATGAATCAATAGATAGGATCATATTGAATTAAAAAGCTTCTCCACAGCAAATGAAACAACCAATGAAGCAAAGAGACAACACACAGAATGGAAAAAAAGAATATTTTTTCCAGTTGTTTCTCAGTCAGAGGACTGATACCTAGACAGAACTGAAGAACTAAAGAAATTTAGACCCCCTCCCCTGAAAAACAAAAACTTGATCAAAAGCTGGGCAACTGAAATGAATAAAGTCTTCTCAGAAGAAGTACAAATGGCCAATGAATACAGGAAAAAATGTTCCACTTCACTGGCCATTAGAGAAACACAAATTAAAAGAACACAGAAATTCCACTTCACCCCAAAAAGAATGACTATCATCAAGAAATCAAATAACAAATGCTGCTGGGGCTTTGGGGAAGTAGGAACACTTTTACATCGCTGGTGGGAATGCAAACTAGTATAACCACTATCATACAAACCCATGTTGATGCCTACACCACTCACAATAGCTGCATCTTGGAAAATCAGCAGGTGAGTGGATATAAAAAACCCAAAATATAGATAAAGAGCAAAATAGAAGACATAATAAGAAGCAGGGAAAACGCAAGAGGATCAAGAGCTGGAGGATGGGGAGGGGAGGGAAAGGAAGGAGAGGCTCCTCACAAAGAATGCAATCCCTTTGTCTTATGAGCATGTGTTAACAAAAGGTGAGGCTTCCAACAACAAAAAATTAACTCCTGACTGATCCGTTGATTTCTGTTCAATCTCCTGCAACTGGGGATGTAAGCAAGACTCTGCCCCTGAAGATATAGGGAGTCCTCTACCTCAGTGATTTAGACAACTTGGTCTCGGAAGAGTCTTGTCTTTTCCATGTCCATAGCTGTGCGTAAAATACAGAGAGGTGAACACGTGACAGGAATAACCAGTTGCCTCTGTCCTGTACCTCCCATGGGAGGTGAATCCATGCTGGAGCAGGGCCTGCGCCTCATGTTCTGCTGTTGGGGCTGAACTGGTGATAACCCAGTTGCGTGCTCTTTAAGACAGAGCACCAAGGAGTCAGAGAAATAAAACAATTCCAACCACTTCTTCCCCGCCACTGTGCTTATGTTTCGCCTAAGTGGATACAGCTGAAGGACTCACATCAAACTACTGCCAATTGTTCTGGCACTGAGTGAATACGGATGACTTCATTTAAAACAAGAACAAAAGGAACAATGAATAACTGGGCTTCAAATGGAGTTTAGAGGTGCCTGGAGACTCCCACTGTGTGGCTGAGCTCCTCTCTGTGATACTGGAAGCTATGAGAGCAAGTTAGAGACTCTGCAGTCCAGTTGAGTCTGTGAATCCTGAAAGTACCAACCCCTGAGGATGCTTGTTGGTTACTCTGCACTAGACTTGTTCTATTTAGGTCTTCAAGGAAGTCTATTGAAGTTGCAGGCTGGTCACTAAGCCATTGGAGACAGCAGAGCCCTTGCTAGTGCCAAGGACTAGGTGCCAGAGGCGAACCAAAATCTCAGACAGGCCTTCCCCCTGCACCCACAGGCCTTGGCAAGAGGACTAAGGAGGTTTGCATACCTGTGCTCAGATGTCTAAGTCAAGCTACTCAAGCATCCAGAATGTCTCATCCAGCTTTGACAAACATCTCTTTATAACGACGTGAGAGAGCTAAAAGACCCACCTGCCTTGAACAGCACAAGTCCTCGCTTCAAGTCCAGTGCTCTTCTGTGTCCACAGAAAGACTCAGCAAAGCAACAGTGGAGACCAAAGAAGCTCAGAGAGTTTCCGTTAACAAGAGCCCTGGATGGTATCTGGACACACGGGCGAATTCTCGCTCCATCAATTTTCCTGCAGAAGTCTTTCTGCCTTGCTTATTTTCCTTTGAGTGAATTGACTTCTTGGTTCTCAGTGGTATTCTTTTTCTTTCTACGCCTTTGCCTTGTTTTCTATATTGGTATAATTCTTTACGTCATGCACAATGAATTTTTACTCTGAGTCAACACCATTATTCAAAACACTTCTCTAAAATGAGATTATTGCGCTTATTTAGAAATTCCTCATCTCATTCTCATGGCTTAGAACTCTTTCTGGGCATAATTTGTCTTTCTAATTAGTACATGTTTGTAGTACATAGTGTTTGTATCCCTTGTGGGAATTAGTTCATGTACGTAATATCTCTTAATTGCTTTTAAATCCACTTTCCGCCCCCTCCCTTTATCTCAATTCATTTCCCCTTTTAGAAAGATCTACTTCTGTACCTCTTATCATCTATCTTCTATCTGGCTCTTTATTTACACTTTGGATTTCTCCTATCAGAGAAACCATGTGCTGTGTGGGCTTGTGTGTCTGAGTGATCTCACTTAACATTAGGGTCCCAGGGCTTTCTGGCCATTTTAAAGCTTCTTTCCTCACACGGTGTGACTAGTCTCATGCCCTGCGCTTCTACTGCATATTTTTTATGCTTTTTCTTAAATCTTAAAGGGCATCAAAGATAGGCATGACCTGTTGAGCACCTAACCTCCACTGGTACTTTTATCTTCATAACAATCCTTTCTGATAAAAATAAAACAAGCAAAATAATAAGCAGCTCTGTGGAGGACTTGCTGAGCCCAGCACTGCTCTGACCTGTAGATTGGTTATTTGATGTCATAGGCCTGGCAAAGAGGAGCTGTCACTCTAGGTTTAGCATAAGGAAGCTGGCACAGAGCACAGCATGGGCAGCTGAAGGCCATCAATGAAGAAGCTAGGATGGGGGCCCGAGTCCGGCTCTCCTCACATCTTTTTCATAGGCTGCTCTCCTCTTACTCTACAAGACAGCGATTAAGTGTGTGTGCTGTTTTCCAGAAGAAATAAAGCATCCCTCTGACCCTCTCTGATCCTGAAAGTGCTGTTGGAGCTGGTCAGGCCACAGTAGGAACATCTAGTCTGATACTTTCTTTTTACAGTGAGGGACATTGCAAGGCTGGCTGGAGCTAAGGCATACAGTGTGCGTGGACCTATTTGCTTGCCCTCCAAGCTTGCCTTCTGCTTTGGTTTCTTATCACATTTTTTAATGACCCATAAGAATTGACTTTGCCAGTCTTGAAAACTGAAATTTATGTGTTCTTCATGTTGCCAGTTTTGTAACCTCTCTATTTTAGCCACAGATCTGAACATTCTCTAACTGACCATTATAAAACTTTGAACAGCAGCTGGGTGTGGTGTTGCACACCTCTGATCCTAGCAACTTGGGTGGCCCTGAGTTCAAGGCCAGCTGGACCTCTTAGTGAGACAGGGGCTGGAAAAGAAAAAGCTCTGCAAAAGTAGCTTAGCACTCGCTGGGTTCAGTTCTCAGTGTTCTCCTCCCCACAGAAGCCTTGAACTGCAAGTCATGACTAACAATTCAGAAACTGAAAAAAAATGTATACAGATTATCATTTTGCAAAGGGTAAATGAATATTACTTTTGTTATCAGGAGACTGATAGAATCCAGAATTTTTAAAATGAGTACTACTTGGATTATGAAAGAAAACCTTCATTACTGTTTTTTTTTTCTTTTTTTTTTTTTCCTTCATTACTGTTAACATGGCCATAGAATTGCCCCATGAATAAATCACTGAAATGTACAATGGCATCTTCTGTGACTTATAAAGGAGGAGCTAGAACATGCCAAAATTTATTGTTTCACAGATCGACTGTCCACTGCCCTTTCTCCAAAAGAAATGCACTTAGGACAGATATTAACCATAGATCAAAGGGATTACATATATACCAGCAAAATAACAGTGCTAGATTTAAAGAGTAAATTAACATCCATTAGTCATTCAGTCTTGGTTCCAAACATCTTGCCATTTCTACCACATGATTATTAGAAAATCACTGCTACTGTGTCAAAGAAAATAAGTAAAGGGCAGGGCAGATTTGCTCTATTTTTTGCCACTCCTGGGGGTGAATGTGCCACAAGGAATTTCATAAGAGACTACAATGATTAAGTTAAGAAGAAAAACAGCTCATTAAAAAAACCATATGCAATGGACCACACACATTTTCAAAGCGGTATCTAGTTTATTACTTGGTGTTGCTCAGGCATGAATGACATTAGAATTCTTTTATGCCAGGAGCCAGATAACTCAACGGTTAAATCAATAGGCAACTACTATACTCAGCTCTGCATGTGCCTGGTAACAGGAGCAGTGGAGCCGATGTGAAGAAGTTTGACTACCTGCCCGTCCGCCCTAATCGCTCATCTGCAGGTCTGTCATTCTGCTTGCTTTACACTGCATACAGCCTTATTAACTTGCCCCACATTCCACTATTTAGTCCATTTTCTTCCAGGATAATCATAAAACAGCACTTAGGCTAAGTGCTTAGGCTACAGTTTTATTTTATTTTATTTTATTTATTTATTTATTTATTTATTTATTTTTTGGTGGAACCGGGGATTGAACTCAGGCCCTTGTGCTTGCCAGGGAAGCACTTATTCCACTGGGCCATCTCCCCGGCCCTACAGTTTTATTTTAAAACAATTTTGGCTGCATCAATCAGAAAATTCTGTTTCCATGTTTTTGTAAATATATTATATATTTTGGAGAGAATAATTTATTTCTCTTAGGAAAGCAGCACATTCTATTTCTGTGTGTATATATGTGCAGAACTTTGTAGTTTTGATCATCTCCTCTCTCCTTTCGCTGTGTTCTCAAACTCACTTTCTCTTTATTCTCCTAATCAACGTTCCCTTTCAAGAATTTGCACATGCTCAATCTCTGAAAACCTTGCTAACTTGAATTCCTTTTAGAAAATGCATGAAGCTATTTCAAATATGTGTACGCTTCTCAATGTGCTCCAGCCCAAAAACCACTCTTGCTTGACCTACTCTTGCCGAAGTTACCTGTGACCAAGTCCAACCTGTGTTTTATTTGACATCTCAGCATCCAACAGGGAGATCACGCTCTGGTTCTAGAAGGGGGTCATCCTTCCCCTGACAAGGCCC
This sequence comes from Octodon degus, assembly GCF_000260255.1. Lineage (NCBI taxonomy): Eukaryota > Metazoa > Chordata > Mammalia > Rodentia > Octodontidae > Octodon > Octodon degus. The sequence goes on from NW_004524601.1 coordinate 18,778,312, forward strand.
CACCCTCCTTTTCTAGTTTTCTTTTTTCCTATTTCCAGCTTCCAGTCTCCTTTTACAACTTTTCTTGCTCTAATCGTGTTTGAGGGGCAGAATTCCCTGGGAGCCTGTGTGGTGTTGTCCCCTCTCCATTACCACAGCGCTCACTCCTGGGGAACCCTAAGCACCCCTGCCATCTGGCACCACTTGTACACAGATAGTTCCCAACATACATCCCCACCCCATACCCAGAGCCATCATCCAGGTGCCAGTTCTGAGTGTCCATTTTGGTGTGACACCGATCATACTATGAAACCCAGCAGGTCCAAGTGTGAACACAGCCTTCCATCTAATCTCCATTTGGCCAGTGGTGATGAAAGATGCATTACGCATTCCCACTGCTCTTGCCAGAACCCAGGGAACTGCGCTGGATCAAAACACAGAGGCTAGCAGACCACCTATTTAACATTTATTTAGTGGGTGAGTTAGTTTCCTAGGGCTGCCATAACAGAGGGCCACAAACTTAGTGACCTGAAACAATGAAATGTATCCTCTTGTAGGTCTAGGGGAAAGAAGACCACGGAGAAGATGTCAGCCAGGCCCTGCTCGCTTCCAGGCTGTAGTCTCCGCCAGCCCCAAGAGGTGGCCCCAGACATTCTAGGACCTGCAACCAAATCACTGCATCTTTCTAATCCAAGCCTCTTCTTCACAAGGCTTTTCCCTTGTGCATCTGTGTCTGGTGCTTTTCTTACAAAGCCATCAGCTATTGGGTGGGGTGCCTGCTCTGAACCCAGGATGAGCTTGTCTCAGTGTCCTTCCTTGACTGATTGCATCTGCAGGCTCTGCTTCCTAGTAAGAAGGTCATGTTCAAAGGTTAAGAGGACGGGAATCTTTGGGGGTCACATCTCCAGCTTCAACAGTCACAAAGGAAAGAAACACATTTTGTAACTGGAAAAACTGACAGAAATGTATTTATTGATTGATTTACTTCTACTGGTCAAAGCAAAAAAAAAAAAAAATGTTCTGGGTTAAAGGATGGGGAGAATGTGACAAAACCTTCCCATATGTCCAGTGTTTGTTTTTCTTTTTGAACTAAACGTAATAACTTACTATTTGGTAGCCAAAAGGATTTTAAAATTCTGATCACAAAAAAAA
>NW_004524601.1:18779625-18853043 GCF_000260255.1 Octodon degus
CTTATTCCACTGAGCCTTCTCCCCAGCCCCAATAGTTTTTAGTTGACTGCTTCAAAAATATGCTCAGAGATAGATATACGATAGCAGGGAATTGTTTTTAAGTCTCATTCCTGTGTGCATCAGCAGGAGTATGCCGGACTTGTAGCTCACTAACACAGCTACCCACAGGTTGCGGGGCCTCTCAAGGTCTGGTGCCCTGACCATCCTGAGGCCCCTGAATGAACCGTATCTTTCTAAGGCCATCCTTACATCTGCTCCATCGCTTCCAACAGACAATCAATTCCACTGATTCTACCTTCTCATTGCTCAAATTCACTGGCCTCTTTCCACCCTCGCCGCCACAACCTTAGTCTAGGCCATCGCCTTTGTGTACTTGATCAGGCCCAGTGGTGTCTTAGATAATCTCCACAGATAAATCCTTCAAAAAATAACATAAATTTTCCTGAATGCAAGTTTGATTATTTTACTCACCAATTTCAGTAGCATCCCATTCTCTTAGAGACCTCTATTTTCAACAGGGTTCAGGGCATGCTGTTTTCTAGAACCACAAAATTCTCTGGCTTTATTAATCACCAGGTTCTACTCTGTTGTTTATTCCTTGAGCAGGTCAAACTCATTCTAATCTACTCTGGGATTTTTATACAATGCCCTTCATCTGTATATTGCTTCAGAATTCAAAAGTACAGGGTTTGGAATCAAGACCTATGTCCAAGACCCTAAATTGTCATTTAGGAGCTTTTACTGGTTGTTTAATTTCTCTGAGAGTTACTTCCACAAGCACAAGATGTGAAAGTAATATTTCTAGGGTGAGTAGAAAGATGAGATAAAAAGAAATGGATAGACCTGTTTCCAAGTTGCATGAGACTATGTCAACCCTTGTTATAATCATCATGACTATTCTAATAGGAAACTCCAGTTGAAAAAGGCTTTGAATCTCAATTTAAAGTAGAACATAAAAACAACATTATGTTTTCAAAGTAGTTGTTTAGATTATCAGATATAAACATGTAAAATGGGTAAAAAAAATTAAGCACTGACTGTTCCTTTCAATAAGCCAATAGACATTAGTAATACAATTATCTTGGATGTCTTGTTTACATATACTTTTTCCTCTTTCTTTCTTTCTTTCTTTCTTTCTTTCTCTCTCTTTCTTTTCTTTTCTTTTTTCTCTCATCCTAGTTGTTCAACCATTGTTGAATTTCTATTATCTTGTTCTTTGAAAATCTGTATCATTTCTAATGCAGTTTTATAGTTTTTTATTCTCTTTACAATAAAATAACAATGTTATGTTGACAGATCTGTATCAACATGGAAGTGCTTAGAGAAAACTTTAATTTAAAATGATTGATTGTGTGCTACCTATATGCTTATTATGGTAGTTTGTCAAGCATATGTTTTCAGTTACTATTTGAAATAAGTTCCAAGTTAGCAGAATTGAAATTAAAAGCCTTATTGCATAAACAGAGAGTGAAATGCTTCCCCTTTGCAACTTAATGTGCACCAGGCTGACCCATAACTGTTGGTTTGTCCAGGGTTTCCAGGTTTAGCATGGAAAGTCTCCAATCCTGATGACCACCTTAGTTAATGGCTGTAGTGCAAAACAAGGGACTGAATGTGGAATGGGTCTAAACAACCACCTGCAAGGAAAGTCCTTTCTACCCTCACACAAAACTCTCATTTCTTCCTGGTCATGCCGTGGGGAATTGTGCCCAGGGCTTCCCTAAAGCATATGGACGAAGCCAGTCAGGAGCTGTCACCTTGCCTGGCCTGGTGTGTCTGTCAAAGCCCTGATGATAGGGAACAATGCTGGTGGCTTAGGAACCCTGCCCTGGAAGGTTCTGGGTAGAGGAGACGGTCCAAGAGCAGAGCTCAGATACTCTCGGAAATGCAAGGTAAAGGTAGCATCCTACTCAGAGCAAGGAATGGAAGGTACTTCCCCATCTCCAACACTAGGGAGGAAATCCTCTTGGCCTAAATGACAGAGCAGCCAGGCCCTGCAAGTCACAGCTCTTTGAGTCCCAAGGCCTCCCAGGTGTTAAGTAGTGCAAATCAAGGTCCATGGTGGTGCCCTGCTGAGCTTGGCTTTGCTACTCACCAACTCTGAGATGTCTTATAAGTGTCCAGCATTGGGGATCTCAGTGAGGGAGACAGGCAACAGGAAGTACTGCCTGTGCCACACAGCTCCAAAGGCTGAGCCTGAGCATGGCACTGTGAGGCTGTCTGCTCCTGCTGGGGCGAGAGCACAGTCCTGCCATAGAGATCTCAAGGTGAAGGGCATCCCCACCAGTGCCACATAGACTCATGAGTTTCCTTGCCAGTATGGCAAGAGTCCAGTATTGACAACTGTGGCACTCGCCGTTATTGCGCCCGGCCACCGGCACCTGCTAGGTCCTTAGTACCATCTCCTAGCACCGCAGTCAACATCTCTCTAGCACCCTTCCTCTTCCTGACCCTCTCCCAGGGAACATTTCTCCATGCATGTGTTGTTTTAAAGGAAGACACCTTAGTGACTGGCTCATAGTTCCCTGCCTCCCTTGACATCATGGCTTATTGTTAATTTACCTTCTAAAGAGAAGAACACAGGCCTTCAGCTTAGCGTCTGGCACTGTGCCCCTTTTCTGGGGCCCATATTATATCTTAGTAAATCATTGATAGAACAACTAGAACCATGGAGACAAGGGAAACATTAAGATAAATCCTAGGTTTTCACAGCAGAAGAACTGTGTAGTAATACCGATGTTTTTGTAGGGACAACCTAGGATTTTTAAGCCCTTCACTTATAAACACCCTTGGTAGGGGTACAAGCACTGATTTCCCATGCAGTAAAGACCCCTCTGTGAGTAAGGAGTTTCTACGGGCCTGCGGGGTCTTTGGCTTCCTCAGTCCTAGTCCATTGCCCTGAGTTTTTAACCACTTTGTCAGAGCTCAGCAGTAATTAATCTGATGTTCTGTGTGGCTGCTATTTGCTTGTTTTTATTAGTCCACTGCTTGAGGCATCCATTTGTTTATTTTGGTTCTTTTTAAAAGGCCCTCTTTGTAGAGTTAGGCAGTGTAAGTACATGGGGCGGAACCAGGAGGCTATGTGTAAAGTTTTTCAACTTCGAAGAGTTTCATTTCAAGCTTGCTCTGGGTCACATGTACAGGGAGTTCAGTTTTTGTTTGGACAGAATGCTTAGGCTTGGAGAGAAAGAACAGGAAGTGGGACATTCCAGCCCCCAGGCAGCAGCTTCCACTTGTCAAACCTTTCTTCACAATAAGGTCACAGACATTTAGTAAGGGCGGCTCTGGGAAGTAATTTACAAATTATACTAAGAGCAGCAACTAAGAAAGTTTATTATTAAACTAAGAACAATATGAGCACACTAGTAGAAACCAGGTTGTAAAATGAGCTTCCCTCTATCCTGTGGGTCAGGACCTTTCCAGGGAGGGGGCAGACAGAGGTCTAACTTTAGATGTGAGGAAAAGCCAGCCTTGAACTCACTCTCCCTGGAAACCAGCTGTGTGGACAGAGGACACTGCCAAAAAGTAAAACACGATGCCCAGGTTGTGAAGTTTGCAACTAGGAGGCAGAGCAGCGAGCCCGTCTCAAGGACTTAGGAAACATATTCAAGTTGCAGCCAGGAAGCAACTTTAGAAGACAGGACCAGCCATCAACCCTACGTTGGTCTTTGGAAGAATGAGCCAGACAAAGGAAGCGAGGCAGAGCGGCATCTCCCACGGACGCCCAACAAATTCAGGCACTGAGGTCACAGCAACCATGCATCACCTTCTGCTCTTTCCCAGGCGAAGATTAATAATTTGTTGTCATTAAGAGGCTGCTTCCTGGTTCTTTTGTCCATCTCTGCGAAGTTCTCAGTATACATTTTACATCATTTCTCCACTGGCTTATGGATCCTACAAGGGCCTGGCCAAAGCAGGATATTTTCACCAGTCCTGACCCCTCTCCTTCATGGAAAAGGAGCAGCTCTCTCGTGGGAGAGCGATGCAAACACCATTTGGGTCACGATGATTGGTTTGTGGTTGACTTGGCATGGGCCAGTTTCTTAAATATTCTGATATTCAGATTCAGCCAGACTGTCAACGTCTTCAAAGAAAAAAAAGATAGTGGAAAATGTACTTTGTAATTATGAATATAATTCATCAGTCTAATGCTTCACTAGAGCCTGCATGTACCTGAATCATACCTGCTAGCTAGGCCAAGAAATCATTCACAGGGCAAAAATGGAGACTGTCAAGCTCTTTACAAAGCACAGCTGCTTAGGAAATTAATGAGCTCTTATTGATGTTGTTCTTCTTTTCTTTTTCAAGCAACAAAGATTAGTCTGTGAAATGAGACCATTTATAGATGTAAAAGTTCCTCAGTCATCCTTTAGTTATTCTTCACCAGATGGTAGCCTGGTCTTGGAGGCCTACAGCATCCTGCCCAGCCTCTGAGCACGTTGCTTTGTTATTACGAATGCTGTTTGAGTTTGAGCTAGGAGGAAATCCAACGTCAAATGAAAGGGTGCCTCCTTTTCATGAATTAGCCTTTCTTTAGCACACCATCAAAAAAAGTGAGGACACTGCTAATTTCTCAAATCTTTTCCAGGCTGGCACGAAATGGATTCGAGTAAATCACTGCACGCCTTTATCTCCGAGTGACTCACGCTGCCGAGAGCCAGTTTTATGGGTTTGAAACCTCGCTTAGCTCTCACTGCCTCCTTTGTCTTTTTACCCAGCACAGCGAGGTTGAAGTGAGCTCGAAAGCTGTATTTCATGGATCCCACTTATTAGTTATCCCATAAAACTTCATCTGATTAGTTGATGGCATCTAAGCATTATGTTGATTTTTGTTCGACAGCTTCAAATATAATCTTTTTTCTTTCTTCCTTTTTCTTTTTCTTTCTTTCTTTCTTTTTTTTTTTTGTATTTTAAGGAAGGGTCTACAGGGTGTTCAGGGTCTCACTACTAGATCGGACTCATAGTGATCCACCTGTTCACACCAGCCCAAGAGCTGGGATTACAGACCTGCACCTGACCCAGTGTCAATTGCCATCTCAGTGCCTGGGGGCAGGCTGCACTGCAGGCCTGGGGATCAAACCCCTATCCCCTACACCCGCTTGCAGGCGCTTTAATCCTCTGAGCTACTTGGCCGGCCCTCAAATATAATCTTGACATACTTCTGGCAAATTAGGAGTCTGTGGGTTAGCCCCAAATGTGGCATATTCCCAAAATAAGGAACATCTGTTCTGTTTCTTAAAGGGAAAGACACACGCTTATTTTTTATCTTTTCTAGCACAATTTGTAAAAAGATGATAATATGTAGGAAAGTACATTTATTTTTAACAATTTTTATTTTTTGATAGTACATGTTTGAAGAACACAATGTTCGCAGTCCTCCTGGGGCATTGGGACAGGCACAAAATGAATCTTTTTTTTTTTTTTTTTTTTTTGTACAGGGTCTTGCTACACAGATTGGACTCAGAGTGATTCTCCTGTTTTCAGTCTCCCAAGTTCTGGGACGGCAGGCCTGCTCCACCAAGCCCAGTGTCAATCACTGTGTCAGTGAGCCCTGAGGGCGGGGCTGACACAGTATGCTGGGAATCGAACCCCTTCATCTGCTTAAGCTGGCACTTTAATCTGCTGTGCTATGTGGCCAGCTCACATAAAATGAATTTTGATTCTCTTTTTGTCGCCTTTTGCTCTCCTTCCCCCACTTCTTCTCTCTCTCTCTCTGTCCCCCTCCCATTTATAAATGATGAATTTCCCTGTTTTTTTTTTATCTTTTTATTTTGCTCTTTTTTATACTCTGTCTCGTATAAGAGAATCTAAGTGCTATTTAAACTTGCTCAGGCCTGCCAAATAGCTCAAAGGATTAAAGCACCTGCAAGCAGGTACAGGGGCCAGGGTTCAATCCCCAGGCCTGCCACACTGAGATGGCAATTGAGACTGGAGATGGTGGTGCACATCTGTAATCCCAGCTCTTGGGAGGCTGTAAACAGGCAGATCACTATGAGTCCAATCTAGTAGTGAGACCCTGAACACCCTGTAGATCCTTCCCTAAAATGCAAAAATAAAAAAATAAAAAATAAAAAAACCTTGCTCATCTGATTTATTTCATGTAAAATTAAGGTCCTCACAACATGCACCCATTTTCCCACAAATGACTCAAATGTATCTTTTTTATTACAGAGAAATACCTTATTGTGTATAAACTCCACACTTGCTTCATCTATTGAGCTGTTGATATGCATATAGGTCTTTTCCAAGATTTAACTATTATAAATTGTGCTGCTATAAACATGGGTGAGCATGAATCATTGTAATGACATTTTTAACACTTTAGAGAAAATGTTTAGAAGGGGAATGGCTGGACCAAAGGGAATTTCTAGTTTTAAGTTTTTGTGGGACCTCCATATTGATTTTCACAGGGGCTGCATTAGTTTATCGTCCCATCAACCATGTAGAAGGGTTTCCTCCCCACTTCCCCAGCCTGGTCAGCATTTGTCATTGTTTGATTTCTTGATGACAGCAATTCTTTCTGGAGTAAGATAGCATCTTAATTTTATTTTAATTTGCATTTCTTCAATGGCCAGAGATACTGAACATTTTTCCATGTATTCATTGGCCATTTGTACTTCTTCTCAGAAATATCTATTCATGGGAGTTTTTCCATTGTTGATTTGGTCTTTTATTTCAGGAGGGTCTAATTCTTTTTTCTTTTTGAGTTCTTGATATTTTCTAGATATTAGTCCTCTGTGTGAAGAACAGCTGGCAAAAGTTTGTCTGGGAAACTGGTTACAAGTTACAGCTTATATAACCCAGGAAAACAGAATTAATCATGTTTTAGTCTAACATTTTAGAAGAAAATTATATACCTATGATGAAATACAAAGGAGGAATTTAGACGGATGTTCAAAAGTGAATAAAGTCCACATTATGTTCTCAAACAATGTAAAATCACCTCTATTCTTAATATTGTGAAAAAGAAAAAATGTTCAATTTCATATTAAGACTATGTGTCTTTCCCTCATTGGGGAAATTTTAAAGGGTTTGAAACTTAAGTTTAGATTGCCTGTATATTAATTATTTGTTTCCTAATCCAAGAGTTGCTTTCTCTGAGTGTCTGATGGAGGTTTATTTGAAATATACAGAATTTTCAAGTCACCTTAAAGATCAATGTCATCTTTTATTTAGATAATGTCCCTCATGAGTTTCAGAGGATGCAAGCAAAGTGAAATTAATATTCCTCCAATCATTTCATTTACTAGATCAAAATCAATTTCACTAGAAGAGCCATAAAGATAAGATCTATCAACTCACTAAGCCGTTGTCACAAACACAGGGACAGGGTAAACCAAACAGGTTGCATAATGCAGGCAAGTCAGGGAGATTGGCTCATCCTCCCTTAGGAAGAAAAGGGATCTTTTTGTATCTCATAAAGAACAACAAATACTAACGCTTGTCCAACCCGTATATCTCAAACTCTGTTAGTAGACTTCGTCTAAGGATTTGAAACAACACATTCGATGCTTTCAGTGATTAGTTTATTAAAGAAAAAAAGATTTTAAAAAGTAAGAGTTACAAGCTGTATTTTAGCAAAAAGAACAAAGAGTTTTAGAAAATTGAAACAAAAATTGGCTTATATTTGTAGCCAGATTTAGTGCCTACAAAATATGTAAATGTGTAGCCTGGTGGAAGTTTCTCATCCCTCTGATTCTTGGTTTCCACTTATTAAAAGTGGGAAAATGGATCTTATTTCAGAATTCAGTTGTGAGGATTAAGTGACAGAATATACAGAAAAGTCATTCACATATGCTTGATAGATAGGAGACACCCCAGCAGCTAGCAAAACTCACTTATACAATTCAAATATTAAAAAAACAAATATGTCTCTATACTGGTTGATGTTCTACAATCAGGTGCCTTTCTAAAACAGAACTAAATTGTGTCTGGTGACACCTTGATTCTGAAAGGATGGCAGTGCAGAGTCATTAGAACTGGCATTGTGACACTTGAAGATATTCAGGACTGGCCTGGGAGACAGTCCCAGGACCATACTCTACTGTCAGTTTCCACGAGGACTGTAAAACAAGGAATTCACATTAACATCCTCCCTTTTCCTATGCCCCAGCGCCTTTGTACCAGCTGGCTTTTCCTGACCTCAGTTAATCATGCAGTGGCAGGGGCAGCATAAGATTAAACAGATGTACTAATGAGGAAAAAGAATAATGTGAGATGACAACAATTTAGTTACTGAAGTTCTGCAAAACAGGATGTGCTTTCCACACCACCTCTTCCTCTCATTCACTGGGGATGACAAGTTGCATGCTTTGGTGCCTGGCAACTTATCATTCCAGAGGGAAGGTGGCGTGCCAATGGGTCGGAGGTGTGTGTTGAGAGTACTTTCCTTCATTCCAGGGGTATGTAGAGGGTTGGCAGAAGATATAAAAATGTCATCAAATACCCCAGGGCAGACTTAGCTATCTGAGAAGAAAGAGTTAAAATTTATAATACTTAGTATTATAAAGTGTTTTTAAGAGAACTTTAGTTGTCAAGCTACCTTAAATACAACTCAAGAAAAAAAAATCATAAAATACTAAAAGATCATATCACTATGCAATGTATTAGCTACTGTTACTCTCCTACTACTTTGTTATAAAATTTTGTTTTACATTTTCCATGAAATTAAAGAAAGAACTGAAAGACCTAGAAAGTATAAATCAGTAAACAGTGGTATCCAACTGTCCTGTGTAAGGCATATATCAATAATAATCAATACTTGATCATTTTACAACGTGAACAAGTATCCCTGAGTGGCTGTCATGTGCAGGAGGCTGTGAAGCCACATGCAACGCATTAATAAGAAACAGTGATTTCACAGTGATTTTCTTTAGTTTAGTGGTAGACACAGATAAATTGAAAATATGTGATTCATTTAATACTGTTTGGTGCTATAACACTTGTTAATGTTGAGTGAATAAAAAAGAATTATCTTGCTTGGAAAGTTATGGTGAGTCTCTGGAAGGTATAACACCTGATGTGAGCCTTATGGGATGCACAGGAGTTACCCACCAATGAACAGGGAGAAGCAGCCCTGCCAAGAGCATGAGACCATGTGGAAAGAGCCTTATAGTACAGATGTCCAGAGTATGACAGACAGTGGGAAGAAGAAAGTGGGATACAGTTTTGTGGAGGATAATATCTTCCCAGCAAGAATCTTAAAGGGCTGAGTATATAGCTCAGTAGCAGAGCACCTGCCTAGCATTCGAGAGGCTGAGGCTCAATACCTACTTCTGCAATAAGACATCTTATATATGGTAGGATAATACAAGCGGTGGTTTACTGAAAAGACTTATGCAAGGAGGCATCATGAGTCATCTTTGCATTTTAGTTGGACCCTGCAGACAACACTGAGGGGGATACATTATGTGGGAAAGGGTGGAGGGTGAAAGAATAGTTAGAAAACTCTTGCACTAATCCAAGGAAGAGATGATAGAGACTAGAACTAAGACTGGTAATAGGAATGAGGAAGGAAATTAATTTCAGTAGTGTTTGGAAGCACATTCAGCCAGTAAAGACAAGCAGTAGGATAAGGAATGTGATATGAGGTTCTGGGTTCCTAATTTCAGGAATTGGGAGTCTGGTGAAGTTAGTAAAGGAAAGAGAATATGCTGAGGGGACCAACACAAGGATGAACATCCAACAGGGCCAATGGCATTTGACAGCCTAGTGAGTTGTCTCGGTGGCAACGATCGACAGGAAATGGATCTGGACATGTAGGAAGAGTTGAGACTAGATGCAGATATGGACAGAGAGGCAGTGCAGGGAGGGAGGCAGGGAGGAGGAAGTGCAGGGAGGGAGAGGGGAAAGAGGCCGAAGAAAAAAGACAGAGCGGAATGAGTAAGTGTTACTTCCCCAAGAGGGGTTTTTGCCTCAATCGGATTGGGCTATTATATCAAAAATCCCAAAAAGTAGTGGCTGCTAACCAACAGAGATTTATTTCTCATAGTTCTTTGAGGCTTAGAAGCCCCAAACCAAAGTGCTTGCCGATCTGGTGACTGGGAAGGCCTGTCATGTACAGTTTCCATCTGTGTCCTCCCCTGGTGAAAGGAGCAAGGTAGCTCTCCAGGCCTCTCTGACAAGCACGAGCATCCTGCTCAGGAGACTCTATCTTGAGCTCATCACCCAAAAGCCCTCACCTTGCAATGTGCCCACCCTGGGGACCCGGTTTGAACACCTGAATTTTAGAGAAACACAAGTATTCAGACCATCACAAGTTTTACTCCACTGAAGCATCTAGAGTGAGAAGAGCAGAGTGTGGAGGATGTGACTCAAGGACGTGAAGCCTTTACGCTATAGCTGAAGAAGAGGTTGCAAGAAGAGGGTGGCTGGAGTGGTCCAGAGAGAGGTAGGGGAATGTCGTTCACAGAATAGTAAACAGAAATGAGAGCTTTGCAAACAGTGATCCACAGCGTAAAGTGCTCAGAAGGCCCACGGAGACAAAGCCTGAAGGTATTCACTGGATTTAGTGATTGCCAAGGCACTAGTGATACATGGAGAGCTGTGGGCGGCATCAGGGCTACAGCAGAGGAAGTCAGATGAGAGTACAGGTGGAAATGGAAAGGAAGCGAGTGTCTACTTGCTGTCTCTGCTTTCCAGACTTGTAAAATGCTCCCAGTGCTGTAGGGAAATCAGGTGGAAAGGGGGGAATTTGCTATGAACTGTAAAAGGTGAAATTCACAGTTGTAAGGGAAGGGTGACTTTTCTATGATAAGTAAAAGACATTATGGATTAATAAAGCCCCATGTTTTCTTAAAGTTCATTTAAAAGCGTAATTCCTTCACCTCCAAATCTATCATCTAAATGCCTTCAATTTGGACTGATTATGCTTTTCCTGACTTTTGCAGCCAATATGTCTCCTGGCAACATCAATAGGCTGTGAGCACAAGCCACATCATGGGGAAGGAAACAGGAGTGGGGAGACAAGGCCCTGAAAAATTCAGACTGGATATTCACCTACCTAAGGGGTCCAGGTTGGCCAACCAGACTGCAGCAAAGCCAAGTTGGCTGAGAACCTTTGAAATGGGTCCAGAGTTGTAATCTCAAATGCTAAACAGCAGAACCTGAAAAGGTCAAATGTCATAAAGTATGGGCTCAGTCTAGCTTAGGGGTTATTTCTCAGGGAGAAACCATAGTGTCTGTAACTAGTGCATGAAAGCAATTACTTAATTATCTCATTTCCTGGCAGAAGGGGACACCTAACAATTACTGCCTAGCTACACACCTCTGAGTGTCAGCTCTCCCCTGAGAGCACTGAGAGATGGTGAAATCTGGAGTCCTCTGACAACATCTCTGGGTGTATCATGGTGCCTGTGGCTGGCACAGTCACTCTGCCAAGTTTCAGGTGGCAGATTCCTCTTCATTATTCCTCTTATTGAAATACCAGGACAGAAGTAATGCTGAAAGTAAAACTTATTTTTGGTTGAGTCTTTGTTACTTCTGGTTATTTCCCATGTTATGAAAAGTAATCTGGAAGGGCAGCCTCGGGACTGCTTGCATTTGGCACATGAGCTCTGAAGCAAACAATTAAAGAGACAGCCCACTTTAAATTGTTTTCAATCATTTATTTATTTATTTACCTATCTATTTATGTGGTACAAGATCTCACTAAGCAGCTTGAACTCATAGTGATCCTCCTGTCTCAGCCTCCATAATGCTGGGATTACAGGCGAGTGCTACCAATTCCAGTTTCAGTGGCTGGCACAGAATGCCCAGGTTCCAGGGCTGGCAAAGCATGTGATACTGGGGATCAAACCTAGGTCCTTACCAGGCAGGCCCTTAGACCACTGGGCTATCTCCCCAGCCCCGAGAACCCAGTTTATTAGAAATACTTAGAGATAGTTTTCTAAGCTATCTTGAATTCTTTTTAGAAGACAGTCTGTCAATAACCTTTTTAAATCCCAGGAATTCTCAGATGTAGAAACAGAAATGAACTCAGGGCAAATTTAGTGATGAACTAGAAGTCAATTAGCAAACTGAAAAGAATGCATAAGACTGGAGGTGTTATATTTTCCTGGTGATTTCTAGATGTAAGGGGTAGTGCTTAGATCAGTTTTTCATTTTTGAAAGACAGGAGGAAGGAGCCCAGACAGAGTGGAAGCCAAACTTAGGCTGAGCACAGACCTACTCCAGGAGCACATCTAGGAGCAGCTCCACATCCGCAGTCTGCAGTCTCCAAGTGTTCTCCTGGCCTCTTCGAAGGTCTCCTCTGTTGTAGCAAGGAGTTGCACCCTGCATCCAGTCCCCAGGAGTCTGTTCACCTACTGCCTACCCATCTGACTACAGCTTGAAATTAACAGGGACTTCCAAAAAGTTGTGATTTATGTACCCACCAGCAAAATGAGACCTGGACTCAGAACCCTCAAGCTAAGTGAGAGAAAAGCTAACCACTAGAAAACGTCTGAGTTGCTTCCTAGACTTGGGAAGTATGGACAAATTGGGGTGCCTGATACCTCAGTCTCAGGTCTCTGAGCTGCCAGTGTTGTAGCTGACACAGCAGAGGAGGGACAGATTGGCCCATGAAATATGAGACATTGGTATAAGTTTTGTAAAGCTCATTCCTGGGGACTTAACGTGTTTCTTGGGTTTAGAATTAGAGCTGCTTTGTTGAAAACCACAGAAAATAAAACACTAGTTTCACAAAAGGCCTTCTTTTCTCAGTGTGCCACTCAGCACGGCGTGACACACAGGGCTTTGCACATATTCCCTGCTAGACCATGGTGCAGCACTTCTAACCCCACCACACTCGCTTTGGTTCACAGCCCAGGAAAAAATGAATCAATGATAGATGACTAAGAAGAGATGACTAAACATAAAACTATCTGCCTCTGACAGAGGAAGAAGAGGAAGATTGGTCAGACCTCAGTGTTTCCCTTTCCAGAAAGGCCTGAGAGTCCAACGCAAAAGATTTGAATCTAAAATTCAAGAAACTTCAGCTTAAATTTTAAATACAATCTAGAAAAATAAACTATCCTTTCCAGTGCTAAAATGATAAGGTTTTAGAACAAGGGCACATTTTTTTGTGTGTCCAGAGTTTGCTTACACAGTGATTAGTTATGGCTGATGAGTAGGTGTTCAATTAAAACAGAGTCACATTTAAAAATTGACCTTGAAATGTTCTTGCCTAAAGTCAGAGAGAACTAGGACACAAAGGACCACATTCTGAAAAGTTTTCTTCTTGATGTTTCATTTCTAGGCATGATAGGACAAAAAAAAAGGTTTTCAGCTCGAAAAGAAAACTTTATGTTGAAAACCAAAATCTAAGTTTGAATTGCTAAAATTGATTGAAGACCTAGAGTATGCTAAATGCACTACCTCTAGCTGTGTGTTAGAGCCGACCACCTATATGCTAAAGAATGACTGGGCCATGTCACGTGCACAAGGTCACACACACACACACACACACACACAGCGAGCAATAATGTTACCAAGTGATCCCAAATGACTTTCTGCCTCCACTCTAGTGAGTACCTCACTCTTTCTCTTCCAGGCAACTCGAACATAAATCAAGAGTAAAAGCCCTGGGCTTTACCAGAGAGCTGCTACTGGAGAGATTATATAATTCACTGACTATAGAAAAGGTGTTGTTATTGTTGTTGTTGCTGTTGATGGAACTGAGAGCAAACTGAATAATACAAAGCAGAAAGAAAAACTTCATCTTTGTTCACACTATTGTTTCCAAAAATGTGAAATTTTACTGATGCCAAACCATACGATGACTAACCAGAGAAGCCAATAAAACATGACAGATCCTGTGGGATTAGGTAACAATGAAAGCCTACAGGCCTTGTCAGAGATCTGCCGACAGGCCTCTGCCATCAACCACCCAGGCCTGTTATTAAGAGCAGTGCAGACAATCACAACACTGACTGCCTTTTATTACTTTTAAAGAACTGCTTTATTCTTGGAGAGGTAGGACTCCATACTCTTCCACATGGAAGAATGGAAGAACTGCAGGAATAAAACTCCAGACTGTCTGTCCGTGGCTGTCCTCAACGCTCCAATTATTTAATATTTGTATAAAGCACTTTGTAGTACAAGGAAGCCTGTGGATGCCTTGGAGAAATAGGATGCCAGCAACAATCACCTCATTGTCCATTTAAAACTGAGAGACTTAGATTTTTGACCCCAAAACGGCACTATGTCTGGAAGACACCCAAGGGATTTCAGAAGCATGGAAAGCTATTTTTATGTGGTTGCTTAGAAACCATTGATAGAAGAGAAGTTTTAGAGTATGGACAATGACATTCTGGTTTCGCCTTCTTTCAGATGCAAAGGCAAGTTGTTTAACAGTCCTTGCTTATCTCATCCCTTAAGTAGAGATATTCATATCTTCCCTCTTTGGTATCCAGCTGACAGATCGATGAGGTGACCAGTGAAAAGGTGTCATGGTCTATCTTTCACAAGCATGAAGGCTCCTCTTTCTGGGTGACGCTGGCTTCCTTGGAAACATCCAACAAAACGAATTAGTTGAGTACTGAAGGCAGCACTGAGTATCTCTATCGCTGCCACTCCCACCGAGCTGGGACTCCATCTCCCCAGGTGGATTTCTCTGTGGGCTTAGGACTACACTGCTCTCTTAGGTGGCCAGCCCAGTCCCTAGAAAATGTAAGTGCAGAAATGCTACACTGTCAGCACTGTTTGTGTCCACTCAAAAGGAGCATCTGAGTATTCATACAACACCTAGGAAAAGTCAAACTAATTCAGGCTTAAAATACCACTTCCTGCTACATCCAAACCTTTTACTGGGGAGGGGCAAAAGAGGGACAGTATGGAATTTAAGGTAGAAACTAACAATTTTTTATTTTAAAGAGAATAGAAAAATAATAGATAAGACATTAGACACTATACACACTTTCAAAGACAACACCGAGATGATGAAACTAACAAAATTGTCACCCTATAAAATCCTTTGGAAGGGAAAATTTGTCCCAAGTTATCATACATGAACCTGGTTGAATTAAAGCCTGAATATCACCCAACTGGCTTTAAAGCCCCCACACCACCCCCCCCCCCAATTGGCTTCAAAGCTTTCCTGGCCTCGGCTCCCTTTTCTCCACCGTGGGCTACAAGTACCTCTCAGCTGAGGAGGTACTCCACAGAGCTGAGAAAATGAAGCGCTTGGCACATGAACCCTTGGCATCACCCGAAGACAGCCAGGCAGCGATTTTATTGCGTGTGTGCTGTGCCCTGTTAGTCACTGCAGATAAAAGATAACAGAACGGGTTGGGAGGGCAGCGTTTTGTAGACTTCTCCCCTTGGATGTGAAGTACTGGGGCACCGAGGCCAGTGAAAAGGAAGTGCAAAAAACCAAAAGGAAAAATAAGATTAAAATGCCAAGAAGCGACTCCTTAGCAGAGGTGCAGGCTAAGCTTTAGCCTGCGGGAATCCGACTACGTGGGAGAAGATTCAGCAGTGGGAGTATATTACCTCTTCTCTCAGCCCCACACCTGACCATATCTTGCTCTAATCTAGAGATCAGAGAACACTAGGCGTGGAGGGAAAATGCTTGAGGGACTGTCCCCTAACGCGCGTGGGTGAGAGGCCACATATCTGGAAAAACAGCATGACGCTCAGCTCTCCGAGGCTTGCGTGGACCACCGTCAATAAAACACTTGAGCCAGCCTAAGAAACCCCATTCGCGGTGGTCCTCCTGTACCAGCTGAGAAGTAGGGCCGCCCGGACACTGTGCTACGGCTTTCCGCGGGGCATAGCTGTGAGTCTTTGCTGCTAGGAGATGTTCATTCATTTACAAGCAAAACTTCCTACGTGAAAATCTCAACCAGACCTGGATTTCTTCTGTAATATTTGGATGAATCATTTGATGCCTCCTTGGAATGCTAATTTCCTGACACTTGGCTCCCGTGCTGCTTCCGAAGCAGCCTCCCTCCGGGTGCGGTTCCCTGAAGGGCACCCTGCCTCCCCCTTTTCCTCTCCAGTGGGCGTGCTTGCAGGAGACTTCACAGTTGCTCCTTTTTCACAGCCCCCCGGCGAGCCAAACAGACAAGGAAACACGAGAAAGCTTCCAAGGCGGCTGTCTCAGCCTTCTCCTCCCACGCAGAGCCGGAGACCGGTCACCCTCCCCGCCCCAGAACCCGGACATTCGCAGCAGACGTGACAGACGTGTTGCGCTGTGGCCCAGGACCACAACCCTGTGTGACACTGACATTAGCAGCAGGCCTGGCTTTGTGTGGGTTCCCAGCCCTTGCCCCTTGCCTGGGTCACCTTTTATGGCCGGAAGCAAACTGTCACCAGAAAGGCTGGTGGCTGATGAGCAGGGAACAGCAGAGGTCACTGCTGAAAGGCGCTTGTCTGTCAATGGCTCCAGTCTTCCCCAGCGGCTGGGCTGGGTTCGGCCCTGTCTTTTGCCTTTGTCCCACTCCTTGGAGGGGATAGCGCTGGGATTCCTCCCCTTACAAGGGCAAGGCTTTTCCGCATCCCCTTTGGATCAGCCTCGATGAACTTTCTCCTCTGCCTCAAGGTTGCCAGCTGCCAAATCAACATCTGCAAAGGAGGAGAGGACACGCAGGTTCCCAGACACTGGAAACCTGGAAACAAGGCACCTTCTACCTGAGTATTTCAGGCTCCTACCCACCCTGCCCCCAGCTCCTAAGACGGGCCGTTATTTTTTTAAATCTCTTTAGTGTTTTAACAAATGCGATGTCCTGCACCTATCAGCTGTCTTTATGCAGTTAAGGGATCCAGATCTAATTCCAGGAGTTTGTTTGTTTTTGTTTGCCATGTTGAGGATTGAGCCCATCACACTGAGCTGAAGTCCTGGTCTTTTATTTATTTATGTATTTTGATTTTTAAATTTTGACACAGGGTCTTACTAAGTCATTAGGTTGTCCAGGCTGGGCTCAAACTTAACCTCAGCCTCCCAAAGTGTGGGGATTACGTGTGTACCCCAGCACCCACCATTTGGACCCCAAAGCTAAATTTCTGATTTGAAGGCAGTTGTATGGATTTAAAACTGGTTCATACATAACAGTGTAAATAGTTGAGGAAAGACAGAAGTACCTTACTTTGTCATTCCTTAAAAGGGTTCTTTTAAGTTGTCCCCAAAATGCCTCTGCTCAATTTGTAAGTAAAAGGTCAAAGGTGTGCTGGCAGGGGCTTGTGCTGGCAGGCTCTCATTGGTGGGTTCACACAAGGGCACCAACCACTGTGGGGGACAGCTGTGGGGAGCGCAGAAAATAGAGACTCACCCTGCCTGAATGTAGGCAAGCAAGGAACAGTGCACATTTTGTTTTAGCATTTTTCTCTCTTTATTGATCGTTTACATACTTGCAGCCCTCTTTGATTCATTTTGCCAGTAGAGAACTGGCTCCCAGCCCTGCAAATTGCTTTTGTAGCAATCTGAATGTCAAGAAATAAAGCGTGTTGCTCCAACTAGCCTAAAACTGAACTTAATTTGCTGGTTGACCACAAGAGAACTTTCTAGAGAAAAAGCAAAACCAGTGCCTATCTCTTCGGGATCTGAGCCCTTGAGACAGAGGGGCTTGCTCTTTGTCCAGCTGAGAAGTGCTGAAGCCCAAGCATTGTCTCAAAGTAATTACCTACGTTGTCTTCCTGGAGCAATTGCAAAACACACTAGGGTGAAAGGAGCTGGTGAAAGATGACGGGAATGAAGCTTCATTACTGTGACCCTGTCAGCCCCTGCCCACTAACTGGAGGTCAGGAGGGACACAAAGACAAACCCAACTCCATCAGGGTCGGGTGGGCGGTCGTGGAAACCAAGGAGTGGATGTATTGGCGCCGGACGAGCGTACTCGGCTGCCTGCTAGTGGTTGCTCAATTTGTTTACCTGGTAACTCACCTCTGCTGCTGTTCTTTGTTCTGCAGTGAAGACAGAGCACCAGCAGAGCAGATCCCTCTGAGCTGTCTGCTCCTGCCTTCTGCGCCACACCTGGACTTCTAATTAGGGCCCTCACTTGGGATGCTGCAATCCTTTCTGCTGAAACCAATTGTGAGTGACCTTGGAAGGGAGTGCGCCTGCATCGATGGAATCAGCTTCATTAGTGCCTTTGTTGGTTATTCTGGCTGCGGTTACCTCTCTGTTTAAAGGCAGGTGGATCACATTTTTCAGTAACACGGTGGCAGCCTCGCATTTTCAAAGGGACTGTAATGTTAATGAGAGTAACTAGGGCACTCCAGACAGGCCTAATGAGGTGAAGCTTTTGAAAGATATCTGATACCAACTTAAAAGAATTGCTGAAATTGTTCTTCAGGTAGAATTGAGATGAAAGAAAGAGAGTCTACAATAAACTCCTAAGAGACGGTCTTGGCGAATCATGGCAGGTTGGCTTGGTTTTGACAGCAACTTTCTTCGGGGATTGGTGCACACAGCTCAGTACCCACAGACTCTGCTGCTCAAAGAGTTGGCCTTGTTAGTTGTCTACCATTAAGAAGGAGCACCCGATGGGTTGCCAGTTTCAATGTCATTGACGTGAAAAAAACTTGATGTAGAACTTGTTTCCATTATTCTAAGATTTGGGGATATACAGACTTGGTTCTTGCGTGAACTGCTTTGCTCTGAAGAGCCATTGTTCTTTGACACAATGGTTTTTCTCAGATATAGTAACTAAAGGAATTTGTAATTATTGGTTTGTAAGCAGTTTGCGTTGTGCCTCTTCCCACCCACCCCCAAAAATAGAAGGAATGAGCTTTTACTCCACATAGAACAGTCAAGACCCTCCCCTCAACCACTCTGCAGGTTTTATTTCTAAACTCTGAGCCCAAACACTGCAGCCTTCAATTAGTCTGTTGTATTTTAGTCAAACAAAGGACTCAGTCAACCCCAGTGACATTTCAGCTTTTTATCCTGCTGCAAATTACTGCTTGTACTGTAAGATTTTTCTCTGATATATCAAATAAAATTCAACTGGAAAAAGAAATCAAATAAGTATAAACAAACCTTTCTAGGACTTGGACATTACAGCAATAGATTTTATTTTATTAAGCTCTACAATAAATTCAACTGGATTATAGACTAATTGGAATAACATACTTTACGTGTGTGTGTTACTGAGGACTGTACCCAAGGCCTTCATGCTGAGATACATCCCCAGCCCTTTTAAAGTTTTGCTTTTTTATTTTGAAACAATATCTCACTAAGATGCCCGAGCTGGGTTCAAACTTGTGATCTTTCTGCCTCAGCTTCCCAGAGTGCTGGAACTGTAGGCAAGTACCCCGTGGCTGGTTTGAAATGGCTTTTAAAGGTACTGATATAATTTTGTCATCCCATCGTTAAACCTTTTTCTAGGTCCCCCACTGCTGTGGAGTCAGGACATTCCTAGGTGGCCTCTGGTTTCTCTGCGGCTCCACCCGTCCCCCTCCCCTGAGGCCTCTCTCTCGCCCACCACCCTGTGCACAGCAGCGAAGCCAGCACCAAGTCCCGACACAGCACTGCGCATGCACACTCTGGTCATCCTGAGCTCCGCCCACAGCACTCCAGCAAGGCTTTTGATGTTGCTGCCTCCTCCCTCAAAGCCCTTTGCCCTCCTTCCCATCCACTCCTACGGCTCTCGGGTGGGTGACGGGGTCTCCTTCTGGCACTCACGTCTTCTCTTCCTCATCTCCACCCAGATGCTTTGCCTGAACCCTGCCCAGGCTCCTTCGGTAAGTGTTGCCACAGAACATTCTGCACACGTCCGCAGTTACCCTCACCGCCACCCGGAATTGTCCTTCTCTGCTTCCTCCACAAAGCCATGTGCATCTCATGGAAGCAATTACCTCTTGTATCCTTGTTATTCCGGTGTCTAGCAAGGCTTAGTTCTCAATAAACATTTCACGATTCTTTGCTGGATGAACAAATGAATGGCCTGTTGGTACTGCACTATGCAGGGCAGAACTGAGTACAGAGATGAAGCATGACCTTGTAAATCTACTTTGTTAAGACTAATCCCTTGGGCCGGCGAGATAGCTCAGTGGTCTGCTACTGAGGGACCAGGGGCTGTGGTTCAATCCTCTGCCCACATGCTGCACCACATGCTGCACCAACCCTACCAGAGAGTGGGCTGAACTGCCACAAAAAAAAAAAAAAAAAAAAAAAAAAGATTAACTCTTTGATCACTTGAGGCTTACTCTGGTGTTCTTTCTATTAAACCTGATTATACTGCTTTTCAAACCCAAGGAAAAATTCACCCAAACTGTTCTATTTGTCAACTGTTTTGCCCTAGACAAAGAAAAACCAAAGACTACCTAGACTCCTTGGGTTCAGTCTGATTCTAATTTGGTGATACAGTACCCAAAGAAGAGGGTGGCACTGCTCCAGGACACAGTGTAAAGATACCCAGTTTATTCCTCCTGCATCCGCTGGCTTATGTGCCCCACTCCATGGCTGTGTGTGCAGGGTTTCTCAGCTCTTCACTAGATGCGATGTCCTACTGGCCTGAGGGAATCTAACCAAGCAGTTGAGCCAATGTCCGGCAATGGAAAGGTGGCTTCTCAGCATGAGTGAGGAGGTGGCTTGATCTGGAGACTCATCGCTCACACTTAGCCTGTGCTGGGACACAGAAACCTCATTGATTCTTTCATGAAATATGGGAAGAACTTTTCTTGGTCATGGCATGGGTGTGGGGGCTAAAGAAAGGGGACCTGCCAAAAGCGCTGAGTGAAGTAACATGAAGAGTGGTTGAGAAGCATGAACAAAAGTCAAATAAGATACTCAGTAGTTAAGTGACCAAGTTCACCAGATCCCAGAGAACAACAGAGAAAGAAGATTAATATCTACTTAAGCTAAGATTTTATTGAAAGGCATTAGTCCTTATTTGTGCTATTAGTTTTATCCAGCAATAGAGATAATCCGATATAGTTTAGATCCAAAAATTTAACTTTAATGGAGTAAAATATTAATGTATATTGTTAGCTAAGGGAAAAACTTTTGGTCATTTAAAAATTCACTTTTTTTTTTCCTCTGTGAAGATGCACATTGTGACCATCATGGATTTTGTAAACCCCCAGAATACTTTTTAGGGTACAAGTGGCACATGCATGCTCCAGGGAGAGCAGATATGGTGTTCTTTCCAATTCCAATCCAGACTCTTCCAGTTTATTTAATTTGTGGTCAGCTCTTAATCCTACTTCGCATGCTTTGGAATGGTTTGTGCATTGTCTCTTCCAATTCAATGAGAGCACTACGCCTGGCTGGGCTTCCTGAAACAGGCTGAGGGAACAGAGAGCCACACAATGAAGAATGGAGCTGAATTTTGCATTGTGCTTAGAGGATTATATTAGGATTGTTACTAAAAGAAGGATCTAGTGACCCAAGCCTGCAACCATGGTGTTCAGTTGACCCTTTAATACAGGGACTCTTGCTAGATATGATGCTTTGCTTTGTAAAATTATCTGGCGACTTTTGAAAGATGGCTTGGGCCCTGCTCAGGCAGGGTCTGCGGTTGTCCTGGCTTCACTAACTCTTGGTGTCAGGGAGACGTGATCAGGAACCTATAAAGAGAACTTCAACCTCTTTCAAACACTGAGCAGATGGCTGACTTGGTTGCAAAATGACCAGCCGTGTGTTGTGTGTACTTCCACTCTTCAGACAATTCCATGGATTAGAGAGAAATCAATCAGTCAAATGGTTTACTTCACGAGTCTGTGAAAATCTGGATCTATTTTCTAGACGGGTGATGTTATGTCACTGGTCCATGCCTCAGTTTCCTGATTCATGCAATGGAGGTCTGTGATGTACATGGGTCTGTGGATTAAACGGGATCATTTCTGTAAAAGGGCTTCCGTGGCCTTTCCACATCAGCTGCTGTCTTCCATACCAGCACAGCAACTCCATCACTGGAGGGTATTCTGTTGGAGAATCTGTCTGGCTGTTTCCATTCCATTGCATAGCTGTTATCTCAATAACAGAGAAAACATGGACACACGTCTGTACCGTTTGTCATTATTAAAATTCCAGTGGAAGTGCAAAGCCGGAGGCTGCCATGGTTTGTACTAGATGTTCTTTGTCACATTCTAGAGACAAATATGTCTGACTCAACTGAGACTGGCAGACACTAGCATTCCAGCATGAAACGCACTCAGCAGTGAAAGTGCTTGTGATTTTTCTAATGCCATGGCCATTATGAGCACAGCATGGTCCTCCACCTCCCCCACTTGCGTTATTTTTGACTTCTACCTCTTTTCATTGCTGTTCTGCACACCCCCTGCTCCTGGCCACACTGTTTTCCAAATGTGCTCTTGCTTTCGTCACACCCAGCTGCTAAAGTCCCTCCCTCCTCTCTCTTTCTCCTGTTCTACCTGCCTTTCACTTCCCCTCCACAGTCCGCACCCACTTTGAGCAGAAGGCCTGGGCATCCGTGGAAGCAGCCCAGGGACATGGGCCGGGTTGCACCCCCACGCCCTGATTCCGCTGGTTGAGCTGCCACTGGGCAGTGCTCTGAGTTAGGGCAGAGTGAGAGGACCTACAGAGGGGCCCGCTCCACTCTGGGGGAGGGCAGTGGCTGTGGGGTAGACTGGCTCGAACGGAAATACGAACCTAAGGGTGAGATAATTGAAATCTTTGAATAAGAAGTAACACCAGACCCAAAATAAACTTAGTAATTCTGCCTTGGAATTTGCAAAATAGTGAGGCTTCATGGTGCCTGAGAGGGGAGTCCTAATAAAAGTAAAAGAGGTAGAGCACTGTTAACTTATGCAACAAAATCCCCTGCAGGGTTCTGGTGCCTGGGAATGGAAATCACTTAGGAAGGGATTGGATATGCTGGGACTGGTGGATCAGGTTAAATTACGCGTTTTCGACTGACCTCTGTGCTGTTCTCAGGGTCAAGTTATAAATTACTTTTGCTTCAGAGCAACGGGAGTGGCTCTATGAGTAGTGAGCAGCCTGAATTTCTCATTTTGTGCAACTCTGGAAATATAAACACTGTGAAGTGAGAATTATAGAAAGTGAAAATGTTACGGCGGACAGAACAGTCAGAGGAGAGGGAACAAATGCTGAGGTGTGTACTGGTGGCATTGTCGTCCCCACGGGGGAAGTCATCCTACTGTCTCAGCCTGCTGGGATATTCTGTCATATAGGGATGACTGCAAAGTGTCGGTGCATTGTAGGGTCATAAATCCAAGGCATGACCCCCATCTCCCCAAAAGCATAAGTGACAGCAATTGCATGGCTGACATGCCCGCAGGTAAATACCTTGTCATGTGTGCTCTGTGGCAATTGTTTTTCCTGTTATGCACACAAAAATACATAAATTCAATACATGTAAATTCAAACCCTGCAGGCCAGCTAGAAAACACATGGTGCTCTTATTATTATTGTTGTTGTTTTAAAATGTATTTTCGTACAGGGTCTTGCTATGGAACTCGGACTCATAGTGATCCTCCTATTTTCAGCCTCCCCAGTGCTGGAATGACAGGAGTGCGCTACCATGCCTGGACTCAGTCGCTGACTCAGCATGCCCCGGGGGGTGGGCCAGTGTGGGATGTGGTGTGCAGGATCGAATCCCAGCCCCTGCACTTGCTGACGCAGCCTCTTAGTCCACTGAGCTATCTCACCAGCCCCTGGAACTTTTAATTTTTTAATCGTAACTTTAAATTATGTATATATATTTAAAGGAAGTTAGGTGAGGCCCTGTTCTTTTGATTCTATTTTGTTCCTGATTCCTAATTAGACTAGACAAACATAGTCATGCATATACAGAGAGGCAGAATTAGGACCACAGTCATAAAACTGGTTAGCATTTTGTAAATGATACATGTTTATTAAATTGAAAGACTTCTGTACACCAATTGTCATTTCCTCCTTTGAAGGAATCGAGTTTGATGTGCATTTTTTTCAGTTTCAAATGTCATTTGTATCTGTGGCTTTTCCCCTAATTAGGAGTTCACTCCTAGGATCTTCCCAGAGAGCAGAAATATATCTGATTTGTAAGTAGAGAACAAGTAGATGATAAAAAACACTTATAATTTCTTTTTCGAGGATAAATGGACACAGTAAGAAACTGCAGGCTTTTTTTTTTTCTGTATTTTAAGGAAGGGTCTATAGGGTGTTCAGGGTCTCACTACTAGATCGGACTCATAGTGATCCCCTTGTTTACAGCCTCCCAAGAGCTGGGATTGCAGGTGAGGGCCACCAAACCCAGTCTCAGTTGCCATCTCAGTGTAGCCCGGGGGGAGGGCCAGCTCGGCAGGCCATCCATCCCCCAGCCCCTGCACCTGCTTGCAAGTGCTTTAATCTGCTGAACTATTTGGCCAGCCCTAACTATGGAGCTAACTGGCAGGCCCCCCCTGCAGGCTTCATTTGATTTATTTAGTGGCTTTTCTCTTAAGATAAAGTTGTGACTGTGTTTATTTGAAAAAAAAAAAAAATTTGAGTCAAGTAGATATTTCTTACATTTCCAGTATTGCAGAATTAGATGTGCCTTCTTGTTCCCTTTATCTGTATTTAACCAAGATGATGATAAGATTTCTTTGTATAAAGATTCCAAGAAAACTGCACAATATAACCAGGAAAAAAAAAAACAAAAACAAAAACAAGGCTCATAACTTGTGCCCAGGAAAAAGAACTGTGTCTCCCTCTCAGGAAAACGTAACCACTTCAAATGAAACATGAGCCACACCATGGTCAACGAATTACAACTGTTATCTAGCAAGATAACGTGGGCTTTTTGTATTGCCACACCCAGTTTCTGCTCTTACACAGTTCTTGCCCTCAAGCCTTACACAACAGCGTGAGCCCACCCATAAACAGGTTAAAGTTTGCGAGCATTCCAGTAAACCCTGCATCCGAATTGAGACTCAGTGAGTACGGTATGCTCTGCCTGCTTCATCCCAAATTGATCAAATAGTTGAGTAAGGGTGTGAGGGAAAGACAATAAGGAGGGCTAATGTTTTAGTAGAAGTTCTAGAAGTTGGATCAGAGCCTACATTCTGAATTTAAACATTCGTTTTCCAAATACAGTGGAGCGAGCAAAGGCATTCTCAGTAAACATGATGCAGCAGTCATCTTACCCATAATTCATCAACACCCAGCAGGCTGAGGGGTTCATGTGACTTCACCTTAAAGATGGGGAAACACAGAGGCAGCAATGGGAAGAAGCCAATGTTAGCATCTCCCTCAAGGTCCCATCACCAGCCCAGGACTGTGGTCTCTGTTCAAAGCACTTCTGAAACCTATTGCGTGTTGACTCCAAGGTTGCTCTGCTGCCATCTAGGTTTGTCCCCTGGCAAGTCTCACCACTTGCTCCCTGGGTGGGCACATCTGGGGTTTTGTTCTAGCACGCCACATTCCTTCTGTTTCCGGTGGATGTTTTCAGTGTGAGTGGTACCCTACAGAGACGTGAAGCAAGTTTCTAAGCATTAGAAGAACTCCATCTTTCCTGTTTGTGTATTCTTTCCTCACTTCTAAAATAACAACGACCAATGCCAATAAATTACAAGGCTAATAACTGAGCCAAACCAAATCTAATAAGAATAAGAACAAAAACAAGAACAATACATTGATAGGCACCGATTATTATTCATGGGGGGAAGAGGGAAGAGTGTGATACCTTATTTTTTTCTATAGTATCTTTTCATGAGAAACAGTTACAGGAACTATTTGGAGATTAACTCGGAAATATCTCAAAGGATGGGAATTTCAGGTTTTTAAGGAGCTATTTCAGAGTGGATCTTGCACTTGCATCCACAGTAAATATTTAAAGAGCTCTGCATATCAACAGTTAGAGTCACTATTTGGTGTTTTGTGAAAACAGTGTGAGCCAGGAGAAGAATCTCAGAACAAAGGTTGGATAAAGGTACTGAGTGACTGGGCCAATTCTTCAAGGAAGTTGAGACTAGACGATGTAGTTGAGATTTCAGAATTCTGGTCCCCTGCTCGGTTTCTGAAAATAACTTGGCCTAGCAGTTTTGTATTCATCTACCCTTGCAGAGTTGCACAAGGGACAAACCCGTCCCATGGCATCAAAGGCAAGTTCCAGAACTTTCAAGGTTGCTCCATTGCTATCATATTAATAGGTTATTTGAAGCTCGGTGGCTGCCCAAATTGAGAACAATTAGTTCTCAGATAATTTTACCTGTTTTAACACATCATTAAATAGAATTCACCTCATGATTTGTCTTTATTTTTTCTTCAGCCCTCACCCTCAACTCAAATACATCAGAATCTTTAGCAACACTGACCTTAAGAACATATTTGTGGTTTACTAGACATGCTGTGAAGTATGGGCATTGAGAATTCTCAATCCACATGCTGTACAAACTCTCTGAACTAAATGAGTCTTGACCCTGGAGAGTTCCTTACAATGCTTCCATTGATAATCTAAGATGTCAACCACCAAAGCAAACATGGTGGTGATGTCATTGCTGACACAGTTCCGCCAAATCACAAGCTCAGTGAGGCAAAGAAAGTCCAAGTTGCAACACCCTGGTACACAAAAGCGCTGCACCAATGATAAGAACCAGAGAAGCCCTTAAAGGAGAGCCTCCTGTCAGTGAGAGAGAAAAACTATGGGAATTCCTCTAGCACCCAGCAAGGACAGGCGATACTGTGCCTGCCTCTTCTGCAGAAGGGAGTGCTGCTGAAGCAGGAATGACAAGGGCTAAAGCATCAGATTTTACTACATAACCCATAGAAGAAAAAAAATATTTTACATTCATTCTACAAACTACACAATTTACACACAGGACAGTCTCATCTTTATCAGCAGTGAGGAATGAGGTGGCACACGTATCCTGTACATGGTTCCCCAATGAAGGAACAGGCCTTCCATCCTAAGCACTGTGCCCAACCCAGATTGCAGTTAGTTTCAGTCTGGAAGAAAAACTTGCAGAAACACGTCACTGAATATAGGAATTTCCTATAAATTACTGAATAAAGGTGTGAGGGGCCTTAGTCATCTTACCAGAGGTTGAGAAAACATACTAAATATTATATGGAGTGGCAGCTTCCAGAGTTAGACCAACACGGAAGGAAGGAAACTTCCAAGAACATAAAATCTTCAGGGCCCCAGGCTCTTCTTGACTGTACTGATAGCAGTTGGAACAATGATGCTCCAACTGCAAGAGACACACAGATTTTAACATTAGCTAGCTAACAAAGATGAATGGGAGGCTCACAGTATCATGACACACAGTCCATGCTGCGGAGCTGCTAATGGATAGCTCAGGAAATACATAAGTAGGCAGCAGCTACAGTATGTGGACTACACCCATGGCCCATGTAGGCATCGCAAGTACAAGACTGCACAGAGGTAGAGAAGCAAAAGAGACAGCCCTGGGAGATGAAAGTCCTGCACAACAGTAGGAGTGTGGTGAGAGGAAGAAGACTGGAGATGTAGCAGAATCAACAGCCACTAAAGAAAAATTAAACAAACAGAAAGCAACACCACCCATTGGGCGTCAAGGAGATACCATGGTACAAAGATGCCAGGTATTTCCAGGCTCCTCCGTGGATTCTTTGCAAACACAAAACTCAGACAAACTTGAGTTGTTGTTTGTTTTGTTGGAACTTGACAAGCCGATTCTGAAACTGAAATGGTCAGGAAGAGTTGAGGCCCAACTAAAGAAAACACAGGCTGTCAGGGTTTATTAGAAAGTCTTAGAGATTCAGCCATGGTAGGCTTATAGGGAGGGACATTAGGCTGATAGCTAGTGAAGACAGGTCAGGTGCAGTGGCTGTCAATGATCTCAGTCCCTCATGCAGCTTCCTCTAGGTCTCATTTCAAATGTCTTCTACCAGTGGGGAGTCCTGTGTAAAGTAGCAATGTTTTCACCCCACCTCTGCCACTGTTCTGTCCTTATTTCCCTTCTTGACTTGATTTTTTAAAAAATGTATTTTGTGCAGGATCTCACTATGCAGCTCAGACTCATAGTGATCCTCCTGTTTTCAGCCTCCTAGGCACTGGGATTAAAGGTGTGTGCCACCATGCCCAGACTCAGTTGCCAGCTCAGTGCATCCGGGGTTGGGGCCCACCCACTAGGCCTGTGTTTCCTGGGATCAAATCCCAGTCCCAGAGCTTGCCAAAGCAGGCACTTAGTATGCTGAGCTATCTCACTGGTCCTCCCTTCTTGATTTTTGGCTCCTCCACCGCAATTCATAACTCACTGACATACTACACACAGTATGTTTCTTAAACATATCTGTAGTGTAAACTACATAAAGGCAGGGATCTTCTGTTCTCTGTTGCATCCTCAGGTAGAGAATATGACTTGGCACATAGTGAAGATTCAACTTTTTAAAGTACATAAGTGGAACAGTATTGAGAAGCAGACACATACGAATGCAAGTTTCTTTATAATTTGTAACAGAGTTGGCATTGCAAGTTGGTAGGGAAATGATGGACTATTGAATAAAAGTATCTTTTCTGCTGTACAACTTCTGGCATTCCTAAATTTGCTGGAAAGAGTTGAATAAATACCTATCAATTTGATTTATTTCAATTCCTCACCCTATGAATGGCTCCTTAGTATCAAAAATACAATGCTGTAGACAAAGTGAGATGGTTATCCACGTAGACTAAAAAATAGATCTCTTTCTTACCACATAACTATAAATCAGTTCCAGGTAAATGAAAGACAGAGATGAAAATGAAAAACTTAAAAATAGAGAGAAAATGTATTTAATCCTTCCAGATAACAAAATATTTCTTAAGCAAGACAGAAAAAACACAAATTATAAAGAAACTGGCAGGTGAGACTCACTACAGCAGAATTAAAAGTTGTCTATTTAGGGTTAGAGACGTAACTTACTAGATTTTTTTTCAGAACTGAGGATTGAACTCAGGACCATGCACTTGCCAAGCAAGTGCTTATTCTACTGAGCTATCTCTCTGGCCACTTAGAGTTGTAACTTATTGGTAGAGTGCTTGCCTAGGATGCATAATGCCCTAAATTTAATCCTCAGCACTGAAAAGAAGGAGAAGCAAAGGGGAAGGGACAAGAGAAGAAGAAAGTGGGGGGAAAATGAATAACCTCATTAGAAATCAAAGACTTAAAAATCAAAACCACAATGAAATACTATTTTTTTACTCTTTGGTTTGGCTAAAATTTTAAAAGTTTGGAAAACATCAAGTCTTGGCAAGGTTGAGCTGCAGAGCTCTGGGCCACCACTTGTGGGTGGGTAATTGTACAACGGCTTTGGACAAAATGCCCTCTGGCTCAGCAATTTCATGCTTAGGTATCCGATGTGGAAACGCGGTTGCACATGTGCCTCTGGAGATCTGTGAGAGGTTAGGAGTTCTGCCCGCAACAATAACACACTGGGAGCCATTCAGATGTATGCAAATTGCAGATGAATAAATAAACTTCACCAGTTATACAATGGAAGGCTATCCCGCAGTGCCAAGGGATGGCTCGCACCGCACATGTCAACACAGATGAACCTAGAAACATAATTCTGAGCAGAAGAAGCAAGCCACAAAAGAGAGCATAGGAATTCATTTCTACAAAGTTCAAAAACTCCAGGCAATTTCTGAATTGTAATTTCTCTAGAAATGTAGAGAAGTGATTAAGAAAAGCCATGAACTGCTAAAAGAAAAATAATGAATATAGCCATAAGTATACTGGTTTCTCTTGCCTGAGGGAAGTTGCATGGCCACACAGACAATCTTTTTAGTTCTTATATTTTGTTTCATTAGGAATTTTAAAAGTGAATGCTCTTAGGGCCGGCAAGATAGCTCAGCAGACTAAGTGCCTGCTTAGGCAAGTGCAGGAACTGGGGTTGGATCCCCGGACATGCCACACAGGCCCCAACCCATGCACACTGAGCTAGCGACCAAGTGTGGTGCACGCCTGTAATCCCAACACTGGGGAGCTGGACAGAAGGATCACCAGACATCTGAGATGTGTAGTAAGACCCTGTACAAAATTCTTTTAAAAAGTGAGTGCTTTTAAATTCTCTTCCCTGGGCAAAATTCCTGTCCATGAAAAAGAGAAAAAGGAACAAAAAAATTTATTTATTTATTATTTATTTTTGTTTTTTTCTACTTTTAGTTTTTGGTACCGGCTCTCACTACACAGTGAAGACTCGCAATGACCCTCCTGTCTTGGCCTCCCCAGCTCTGGGATTACAGGCGTGTTCCACCATGCCCAGTTTTGGTGGCCTGCTTGGTGCTGGGCCAGCATGGCATGCAATACCAGGGATCGAACTCAAGTCCTTGCACTTGCCAGGTAGGTGCTTGGACCACCGAGCTATCTCCCTGATCCCACCCCCACAAGACAAGATTTTTAAACACGCGATTTAATGTCCTAGTATTTCTGTAAGCTATCTTCCACAGTGTGACGCACGTCATATTCTTCACAATTAAACTTTCCAAGCGGATCAAGTGTTATTGTTCCTCCCGGGTGGAGGAGCTCAATTAACTTACAGTCCTGGTGTTCAGAGTCTAAATGACTTTGCCCCTCCTCACAGTCATAAATGTGCAACAGTTGCTTATAGAGGAAATTGATGTAATCATGTCTGGCTGGCAGGATATTAAGCAGATAAGTGGAGAGATCATTACACGCGAGCCTTAATGGGTCAGCGGCTCCGTACCCATCTCCATACCATGGTTTTCTACTGCGTTCTAGAGATACTGCATGCTGTCCTTGTGCCATGTTAACAGCATTGGCACCAATCATTGCAATATTTTTGAAGATTTAAAATATTGAAGTAATTATTTAAAACACATTAGCAAGGAAAGAAAAGCGTTATAAAATTCAGAACATGGTAATGCAAAGTTGTAGAAGCTTAAAAGTGCTAAATAACTATAGCAAAGAACTTCTAAGCAATAGCAGAACAACCAAAACACTGCAAAATATGTATTATGAATAATACTTCTGTAACCACAGAACAAATTTATCATCACCAATTTATGCAGAAGGATATGTTCTCTCCCATGATTTGAAAGGGATTTTTTTTTTTTTGCAGTGAATAAAAGCATTAGTCATTGAAATTCTATAAAACCCTTGGAGTATAAAATTCATATTTTCAGTCAGATATTATTATAGAAGTAGTTTATATGAGGATGGGCAATAATATAAATATAAATTACAATTACATTCTGTGTCAGTTTTCAGATTTTAAAAGATCTGCTTTAGTCTATAATTAGTGTATATAAGTTTGGAGAGTTAAAATTCTTATTTTAAACTTACACAACAGACTTTTAGGGGCAGGCAAGATAGCTCAGTGGTCTAAAGTACCTGCTTAGGCAAGCTTAGGCAAGTGCGTGGGACTGCGGTTCAATCCCTAGCACCACATACCATGCCAGCCGCCCCCCCCCCCAGGGTGGACTTAACCGGCCACAAAAAAATAAATGAATAAAATTAAATTTTAAAAAAGAGAGACTTTTAATATGTCTTTAGGATTCAGTGCTGTGTAGTGTAAATTTCAAAAAGTAGGATTCAACTTCTCTTTGTAACTGTCTGAGTGTCATGCTTTGAATAAATTTTACTTTCTGGGGTCTCAGTTTTCTGAGACCTAGTTTTCTTATGGTTACTTCTAATATCTCTGCTATTAATTTCCTATCATCTTGTTTTGAAATTCTGTATTATTTTTATTGTTTTTAATTCTTTCTAAAATGAAAAATAGTAAATAATGTCTATGCTAAATTCCATGTATTTGAGACTTTTTTTTTTTTTTTTTTTGGTGGCATTGGGGATTGAACTCAGGGCAGGCTAAGAAATGCTAGACGAGTCACCCTGGTTCAATTTTCTGTATCCTTAGGACTCAACTTTTCTTTTCTTTTCTTTCTTTCTTTCTTTTTCATTTATTTACTTTTTTTTGTGGTACCGGGGATTGAACTCAGGACCGTGTGCTTGCCGGGCAGGCACTTATTCTACTGAGCTATCTCACCAGCCTCTGGGCTCAACTTTTTGGATGTGGTAGCGACTCCCCGCTGCTCTATACAAATAGGTGAATGAACCAATGAGCAGCTTTAGCCCAGCGGAAGTGCCAATGTTTATAATTTAACCAAAGCTTTATGATTTTTATTTCATTAAACGATTACAGTGAATTCTGTACGTGACTTTGGGTTATCTTCCTTTGGTTGCTGACTTCGGCAGCACATATGTTGATTTTTCCTTGGGGATTTATTTTTAAATTTATGTATCCAAGCTTCTGGCCACAAGACAGACTAGCATTCTGAAGAATTAGACTTTCCAAACAGTTGAGAGAAACTCATCCGATTCCAAGTCTGTGTTCTCCTGCCTCCCGGCACACCTCCTGCCCACTGCCTGGACGATCTTGGGTGCGGCCTTTGCCCACTCGGGCTCTCGGGTCTTTCGGAAGGGGCTGCACCGCGCTGGCCTGCTTTGCCAAGAAGGAGCTTCGGTAGCCATGAAGAAGGTTGTGCAGCCGTGACCCTGCGCAAGTCCGCTCTCTTCTCAGAGGGAGCTATTGACTGGCTAGCTTCTTTGGGGCAGGCAACTTCTGGGAACAAAACTGTACCCATTTAAAAATACAGCCTTTAAAATTTTTTAAAAAAATTTTCACAGTTTTCAAAGTGTTTTTTTTTGTTGTTGTTGTTTCTATTTTAATTATGCTTTTCGTCCCTCTTTAGTCTTCATAAGGGGGTTTGGAAGTAAGATCGTCATCCTTGCGAGGCGTCACTGGGTAGAGGACCCTTTAAGGTTAAGAGATTTTATGATTTATCAGAAGAAATAATAAGAAGTTGAGTAAGTTTAAAGTCCAGGTGTAGAATTTTCTTGGAAAAAATTTTAGAGTTGAATCTTTCTTTTTGTCAACTGAAAGAATAGTTTTGGAGACTTGGAACTAGTTTACAATTTTTAATATTTTTGGAAGGCATTATTACAAAGTTATGAAGATAGTACATCAAAATATCTGATCAGTATAAATAACGTATCCTGCTTGGGTAGAAATGAGTCCTCCAGCTGGAATGTTTTCCCTTCCTTGGAGGTCTGGCTGGCCATGGCAATTAACATCTGGTAAGGTCAATTGCTTTATGAAATTATCAAATATTCAGTCATAAAGATGTGATAAATCCCTGTACGTTGCACACCATATGGCCCAGGCCAGTACTAATACAGGGAACTCTCATGCTTGGTAAACAGTAGGTATTACACGGCCTTTGGTATCAAGCGTGGATTTCTATCAGGCAGTAGAAGTGCAAAGCCCTACTGTGATAAACTGTGGCCCCACAGGGATGAGGCTAATATCATTGGCCATTTATTGAGAAGGAACTAAATCTTTTCAAATTAAACTCACGCTGGATTTTAATCGCTTGGCTAATGTTGGTGAGTGATTATGCCCCAAGCCCTTATGAGAATGATCGTTATCAGGAAGAATCTGTTTTACAATGTTTCTAATACTCCAAATGAATCCAGAAGTCACGAACCATTAAATTATTTCACCTGCAGTAGAATTTTAAAAGATGCACCTATTCCACATAACTGCAATTTAAAAACAAAAGCTAAGGCACCAGGGGAAAAAAAGATGTAAGAAAATCAAGCTATTAACTACAGCGCCACCAAGTGGCCAACTTTAGAATTTCACAATAATTCACGGGGCAAATACAGGAAGGAAGATAGTCATGTGCAAATTAGCGACCACAGCAAGAACCTCAGATGGATGCTGGTAAGTCACCTGCACTGAGCCTCAAAACTCTAAGAGATCAACTCTAGCCCTCTAGAATTACGACATTTGTGTGGGGAACCTCAGCAATTATCAGTGTGTTGCCAGAGAGCTTGCAAATTGCACAATTTAAACCACAGGTGAAGATAACATCATTTAAACAGTAGCAACATTTTCAGACGAGAGAAGGTATGCTTGAGTCATAAGAAATAATTGGCTACCGCACACGACACGGTGTCAGTTTTAAGAGCAAAGAATAGTGTGAGCAAAAAAAAATAAGGGTATAAGATTTTTAATCATACCTATTAGAATCTGAAGTTTGCTATCCTCGAAGTGCCATATTCAAAGCCTATAAAATATCGGAATTACACTAAGCAACTTCTCAGGTCACTCCCCAAGCCAGAAATCCTATGGCTGGAATCACTTTACAGCCTCTGTCTGAATAGATTTTGCTTAAAGATATGCACATAAAGGCCTATAAGGGTGAGACCATACTTTAATAATCTGATTCCCAATATAACTAAAGTAAATGACAAGAGATGTTGGAGAAGATAAATTTTATATCTAGAAAGCTATTTGAGAATAATCCTTACCAGTGACGTTTAAATCATTTTACTCATTTATTTATTAAGCGTATCTCAGTTCCAACTGTGCGCCAGTCATAAATTCTGGAGATAACGTATCATAGGCCTATTCTCTAATCTGGGCGGGTATAATTAATAGAGAAATTTAAATCTAGTCATTTAAGACTAATGGAGTTATGGAATGAGAAAAGAGGAGAGTGTAGGCTGAGCTCCACAGACTATGGCAAAGTATTTCGGTCTATAGACTGCAGTCACCGGCCGCACCCAGATGAGCTGTCGCTGGAAACGCTGCCTTCACTCTTAAGGTCAACCTTCATGAAATAGAAAACCAACCAAGCAACAGAAATGACTGAGAGAATGACGCATGCAAATGACTAATGGGAGAAATTGAAGAGAAGATAAATTTAAACCATCTGACTGTATAGACTGACCAAACCGGGTCTAAAAATAGAAAACAGACAAAGGTGTTGATACTGTTTTCCACTGCACTAAGAGATAACCGTGGGAGTGAATGCTGAGACAGAGGTAGGGAGAGGAAAAATTTGATAATATCAGAATAAAAGTTTCCTGTTTGAGAAAAATCATTAAATTAATGCAATCACGAGCAGGAAATGTTGGAAGCTCCATTTGTGGATAAGTTGGAATTCACTGACTGAACGCAGGAGGTGTGCACTGTTAGTGTGGTAGGAAGAGGGTGAGCTGGTGGTCTCTTACTCTGTCCTTTATTCTCCAAAAATGCTAGTAGGCTTGGAAAACCATCCAGAGGGAGGGGCCCAGGGAAAGGACGCATGCGCACAGTGGAGCGTGGAAATCAGTTATGGAGTCAGTTAAATCACTCTTGTCGTGCTGGTTGCTTTTCTCTCTGTGGTTTAAATCGAGGGGCTCATGAGGCGAGGCCCAACACTTTACTTTCCTAAGGACAAAAGCTGGATTCAAGGTCCCAATGCCATTTCCTAAACATACTGAAAGTCATATTACTTTTTTTTTCTGTTTGTATTTCAGGGAAGGGTCTACAGGGTGTTCAGGATCTCACTACTAGATCGGACTCGTAATGATTCTCCTATTTATACCCTCGCAAGATTGGGGATTATAGGCGCCCGCCACCACGCCCAATCTCAATTGCCATCTCAGCATGCCCCAGGGGCAGGGCAGCCCCGAGGAGGCTCGAACCCTGAGCCTGTTTGCAGGTGCTTTAATCCACTGAGCTATTTGGTCGGTCCTACATTACTTTAAAGGAGAGCGTAATCAACATTTGCTCTGCCTGCATAGCAATTCAAATTTCTAGTTCTGGTTCTATTTCTGTATTGAAAGAAGGAAAAAAGTGGGAAAAAAAATGTGGGTGGCCAGGCTGAGCTGGCCCAGTCTTGTCTGATTTGCTCTGACTTCTGTACCTCCTCGAGAGCTATTGCGCTGCATCTTGGAGGGAATCGGGGCATCTTCTGACCTCGCAGGGCAGGCGCAGCCCTCGGAGAGTTGGTAACTCGTCTCTGCTCTGACCTCCTCATTGGAGCGGCCCAGTCATTAGAAATCTGTTGGCTTTTTTTTTTTTTTTTTTTTTTCCTAAGGGCAGGATACAAAACGCTCTGTCGTTTCCTCAACTGCCCCTTGGGTTCTGTGACTCGGTATCTCTTCCTGGCTTCCAGCCCCTGCTGGGAAATTGGAGCCTGTTGTGTGATTCTGCCTTGTGGTCTGGACTTTGAATCTTCTAGCTAATTAGGCGACTTCTGGCTTTAACTATCTGCTGTGTTTCTAGACCAAGAACTAGCTGCACTGATTTTTTTTTTTTTTCTTAGTATTTTTTCCCTCTTCTAGGTCTTAGCTCTGGCCCTGATGCAGATTTATATGGTGCTTCCTACTAATTTTTGATTTAATCTACAGGGAAATTTTCAAAAAATTGACTGAGTATCCTAGCTTTAATCTCAGTTTTGCTGCTGCAGAAACCCTTTCTAGTTTTCAGGCCTGTGCCTAAGTGTGTGTCCTGTGACACAAACCCACATTCATCAGTCCAGATAGAAACAAACTGTTAAGATAACAGTGATAGCTCTGTTGAAAAAGTAGAGTTGAAACCAGCATTTAGGCCACAAGTTTTTGATGTCTTGGGTACAGGGTCTCACTATGTAGCTTGGACTTTTAGTGATCCTCCTGTTTTCAGCCTCCCCAGCGCTAGGATTACGGGCATGCACTGCCACGCCCAGACTGTGGTGGGCTCAGCACGCCCAGAGACGGGGCTGGCATGGCATGTAGTGCTGGGGGAGTGAACCCTGGTCCCTGTGCTTGCCTAAGCAGGCACTTAGTCTACTGAGCTATCTCACTGGCCCACTAGTTACTTTTACAGGTAAAGAAAATTTTCAGCTACTTACGCCTTTTTTGTGTTTTCAAAGAATTAAGATAATAGGATTGTAGTGGATTTTTTTGTTCTAATATCAGTGGCAGAAATACAAGTTCTACAATAATCATGCGACTGATATAGCCAATTGGTTTCCCAAAGCATCATTCCCCAGAGCTTATTATGTACACTCTATAATTTTGCTGCATGAGTAAATTATTGTTATTTCTTTTAAGCGCAGTTGGAATCCACATTTTTTCTCTATCCATAATTTAGGAAAGTTGATCAACAGACAGGTAAATGGATGGTCTTTCTTGATGAGCTATAATTAAAGTACCAAACACTTACTTATGTTAGGAAATAGATTGTCTGAAAATATACCTACGCATATGCTTCGAGCGGACCCAAGTGACTTCCATAGTAGCTCAAGGTATTCATAAAAGATAACTGCAATTTTAGCTTGCAGGGTAGTACAAATACTGAAGCTCTAACAATTGTTAGAACTATGCTACAATTCACAGGGATTTTCTTATATACAAAAATATCAACATATCCTCACCTAATTCTCAGCTTTCTGCAGAGAATAAATTGACACTGACAGCCTCAGTTAACACGAGTGCCTCAGTTTTCCCCAGTCATCTGCTTTGTCAGGGCAAATGATTGGGAACTGAAGTATATACTGTACAGTATAATAATTCCCTCATTTTTACATGTTCCTTACTCTCCTTCCCAGGTGGGTGAGGTGCTCACAATTGCTACATGGGGTAAGGGATTCCACCTAGTACAATTCTCCTGGGTGGCAGATCATAGATAAGAGGTCATCCTAATCATTTGGAACTGCACACAACCAAAAGGGAGAATTATTACATATGTATTATCATGTTAAGATTAAAAAATGGGCGGGGGTGGCCAAATAGCTCAAGGGATTAAAGCACCTGCAAGCAGGTGCAGGGACTGGGAGTTCGATCCCCAGGCCTGCCA
This sequence comes from Octodon degus, assembly GCF_000260255.1. Taxonomy (NCBI): domain Eukaryota; kingdom Metazoa; phylum Chordata; class Mammalia; order Rodentia; family Octodontidae; genus Octodon; species Octodon degus. Next base: position 18,817,082 of record NW_004524601.1, read on the forward strand.
TGCCAGCTCCACCCCCCCCAGGTGCACTGAGATGGCAATTGAGACCGGGTGTGGTGGTGTATGCCTGTAATCCTAACTCTTGGGAGGCTGTAAACAGAAGAGTCACTATGAGTCTGATCTAGTAGTGAGACCCTGAACACTCTGTAGACCCTTCCCTAGAAACACACACACACACACACACACACACACACACACACATTTAAACAAACATGCAAAACAGAGGAAATCCTTAAAAACCAACTGATTTATGAATAGCAGTTCCTAACTCTGAATTTTAGGATTTTGGATGTTAGGAACCCAGATTTAATTATACCTGTTTTCATTAATATCAGCATAAGGCACATGAAAGTTCTACTCTCGTAAGTTAAGAAAAGGTCAAGTGTTGGCAGCTTCATAAAACGTAACTATGTAAAATCAGAATTTAATAAGAAAGTTTATATTCAATTCTTGGTACAAAATTTTTATAGAACAAAGCCATATAGGCATTTTATTATGCATGTATTTTTACTAGGTCTTTACAAAACCTTGCAAGAGAAGTAGTATTATTTTTCCTATCGAGAGGAGAAAATGGTGTAATTTGGCAAAGTTGCCATGAATGTTCAGTTTTGGCTTTGTCCTGTGATCCTTCCACTGAGCTCTGCTGCTTTGCTAAGATGGTCTTATAATTTAATTTTACTTTATTTTATTATATTGTAGTTGGCTCAGCCCTCCCTGGGGGCGGGGCTGGCATGGCCTGTGGTGCTGGGGGGTCAAACCACAGTCCCTGCTCTTGCCTAAGCAGGCACTTTAGACCACTGAGCTATCTCGCCGGGCCTGCTAAGATGGATTTGGAGGCTGTCTTTTCTTCTTTCTAACTGCTCCACTACTCCTAAAATTTAGTCAGGCAGTGTCTTATTATCTTTCAAGCATTTAGCCCTCCATTGAGCTCTCATTACCCTTACATAAAACCCATTCAATTTGGTAGAGCTTCATCATAGAATTTTATTTCTGTTGAATCAGAATTTGTCTCCCTGTATTACTACAATGTTTATTTAAAGGTATGGATAAAGCTGAATACTGACAGGCTTTAGCATCTTTTATTTTTTATTTTTTTGTATTTTAGGGAAGGGTCTACAGGGTGTTCAGGGCCTCACTACTAGATCGGACTGGTAGTGTTCTGCCTGTTTACAGCCTCCCCAGAGCTGGGATTGCAGGAGTGTGCCACCACACCCAGTCTCAATTGCTGTCTCAGTGCGACCTGGGGGTGGGGCCGACACAGCTGGCCTGGGGATCGAACCCCTGGCCCCTGCCTCTGCTTGCAGGCTCTTTAATCTGCTGAACTATTTGACTGACCCTAGGATCTCTCATTCTTAACCTTCAAAAATATTAAATTATTCATCGGTTTTGTTGTGTAATAAAGTACAAGCATGTATCTTCACTAACTATAGACTCAGATGTTAGCTACCTGATTCTCTGGAAGGAGACAGAATAGGGAAACAATAATGAGATATATTAGTGAAGATTAATAGATTAATGCTTGTACATGCTTGTTAAAAAATGTCAAGCAGATGCAAATATCCAAACAAATAAATATATTTATCAATGCTTCCAAGTTTGACACCTTCAAATAGGATGTATATTTCCTGATTATTGGTCAGAATATATAATCATAGCTGTTAAGTCATCAAATAAATATAAAAGAATGATACAAACAGAAAATGGACAATTTCCATGCTCTAGTACAAGGAAGGGTGTTGTGGGAAGGCTTTTTAAGACCTCCTGTAGGGGCCGGGAGGATAGCTCAGTAGAATAAGTGCTTGCCTGGCAAGCACAGGGCCCTGAGTTCAATCCCCGGTACCAAAAAACAAAAACAACAACAACAACAACAACAACAAATACCTCCTATAATTAAAGCTTATGGTACAGGTAGCCCTGGACTGAAAGAACTATATAGTTTAAGACCAAAATGTAACATAGTCATCTATGTTAGAACCAGTTGAATATAGACAGTGACTGCATTATATAATAAAGAAAAAAATCATCCTAATGAGCAGAGCTAAGAGAAGTGTGTCTGATTCCCTTTTGGTGTTGAAGAAGTAGCCCAAAGTGACAGTATTTGGGGATTGGGATGCAGTGACCAATCATTATATTGCTTAGAAGATGAGAAATTAGAAAATTAGGCGCAAGATTTGAGGAAAGCAATATTGAGAAATGTGTGAGTGAGAACATAGGCAGATTTCATATTGCATTCTACTGGCCGTTAGAAAGCATTTACCATTGAACAGGTATGGAGTGACCAAGTCCACAGAATGACTTGCCTCATTGATGTTAGCCATTGTTGGTTACTGGCAACCCCCAAACCAGCATGTGGGTACAGGAAGACAATATCGCCAGTGACAGTGAATGACACAGTATATGGGCCCATCAGCACGGAGGCCCATTTGTAAGGTCAATTTAACTATTTCTGCCTCCATATTTTAATACTAGGCCTCTGGAATGGTTCTATTCCTTATTGAGACCAACTTGCAACTTCAGGCAAATTAGCTACCCAGGTCCTCACATTTGCCCATGCTTCTGCAGAATCAGCATGTTCTGCTATTTGGGCACTTACGAAGGACCTTGAACTGTAAGCATAGATCTTAGACAATGTAGTGTCCAACAGTAGAACCATTTCATAGCAAAAAAATTTAAAAAAAGAAACCAGATTCATGACAATGTGGCATCCACTAATCTTAGCCACGCTATCTGGAAGATTGGACCCATAACTAGAAGATCCACTACACTCACAGACACACCATGCAGAAGCTGTCATCTGTAGAGAGTGCCAAAGATTCCTTTTAAAGTCCTAGTTGAAGCTTCAGGTCACAAACCATGGTAAAGATAGAGTGCCATCCTTCAGGGTATAGTGTGTGCTTTAAACCTGATTACTAAATGGTTCTGCGTTCCTCCTTGGATCTGGGTCCAAGGGGTGGAAGCAGGGTTTGTCCCATGTACCTTGCCACCTAATGACACACTGGGGATTTGTGCTTCTCACAGCTATTCAATCTACAAGGTTAGAGGTATTATTTCAAAGAAATAAAAACAAAAAAGCCCACTCATTTTAGAAGCAAAAGAAAGACCATGATTGAACTATTAGCTGTGGCTGCTATCAGGGTAGTTTGGATTCTTTTTGTTCATGATCCAGAGACTAGAAAATGCATAACCATTCTGACAATATCTTATGTCGATCATCAAAAGGAAACAAAACATCTGGTACACAAAAGGATGAGGAACAAATGTATGAGGACCTCAGGTGACCTATTTGGGCATCTCCTGAAACCCCCTTGCCCTAATGTCATGGTTAAGAAACATGAACATCAACATTCTCTTAGAAATACATGAATGTCAGTGGCCCAAATAGCTTAGGAATAAAAATTAGGATAGCATTACCAGGTAAGGCACTTAAACAAACTAGAGTGGTGATAGCTGAGTTTGAAGAGAATCTAGAACGTGTTGACAGTGAGTACTAGTCATAGCCTTGAGACCAACTGAGTGATGAAGGCCATCGTTTGTTCTAGTGACTTCCCCCTAGGATTTTCTGCATGAAAGAAGCCCATGAAAGGTATGGAAAAACTTCTTCACATCCAAATAGAGAAATAGATCTGTGATGTGTGTGCTATGCTTCAGATCTAAAATGTCCCCCAAGGTTTTCATGTATTTGGGAGATGGCAGAATCACTGGATATGATCTTCCATGTGGGATTCTTTAGGTGTAAGGCAGAGGCTGTGTTCTGGTTCCTGACTCCTCCTCCTCTCTCTGCTTTCTAGTTGCCATGGAATGAACACCACCACCATGCCCTTCTGCCATGTCATCCTGGCCTTGAGGCCAAACAACCACAGACTGAATCCTCTAAAACCTATGAGGCAAAATAAACTCTTAAGTGGTAGGAGGTTGATAGTGTGTCCCAGGAGCAAGAAAACTTACTAACACAGCAATTGGTACCGGGATGGGGTCACTGTTGTGACTGTGTCTTCCCCTATGTTTTAAAAACACTTGGAATCATTTTGTAGGAGCAGTTAGGTAGAGTTTGGAGATGCAAGCTGGAGAAGCCTCAGAATTCTGTGACCACAGATTGATGAAACATTCTGGTTGGAGCTCAGAAGGCCAAACTACTCTAGGAATGTGAACAGTGAGGTCAAAGTCATTATTTTTCAGTTGGGAATGAGAACTCTATTGGCAACCGTACTAGAGGTCATGTGCATTACACTCTGGCAAAAAGTTTGCCTACATTTTGCTCATGACCTACGTCTCCACGTAAGGATCAATTTAAAGATGGCGGACATATTGATCTGGCAGAGGGAAATTTCAGGGCAGTCCAATATTCAAACTGTGGCATGGATACTGCTGGTTGCTTTTAGTCAGCTGTATAGTGAAAATCAGGAGAAAAGGACAGAGAAGTGAATGATTTGGAAAGTTTGCAGTTTCAACAGAAAGGAAAAACCTATAATATTAACATTAAAGGTATTGCTAAAAAGCATGAGTGCTAAGGATTAGCATTAAAGATGCTGACTACTTTAAATAAGGAATGTAGGAAAGATAACTTAAAGTATCTTAAAAATCAGCAAGACAGGCAAACAATCAATGTATACTTAACAATGAGAATCTTAGTTAATTTGAGCTGAAAATATTTGCTGACTCTCCCTTCTGGGCTTCTCCCTGTGAGGTTCCTCCTAGTGACAAGATTTTACTTTCTATACAAAGATATGAGGCTTGGCCATGACTTAATTTGCCCAAGTATTTATGAGTGCAAATGACATAGGCCATTCCAGGCAAAAGTTTTAAATTTTAACTTGGCCGCTGCCATTACTCTTTTCCACAAGATTTTGGGAGGGGGAGTGGGATGCATGAAGAATTAAGACATGTACACTTAGCAATTACCCACAATGGATGTATTAGTTATGTACTGTAAACATGTACTAATGAAAAAAAAATTTAAAATGAAAGTATTTATAGATGCATGCATCGATTAATCACACATTTGGAGTTATTTTCATATCTTTGCTAGTTCATGCATATTATATTTCTGGAAAATTAAAGATAAAATTGATAGTGAATAATTTAACGATAAAAGATTTCAAGCTGGGGAGGAACAAGTAAGTAAACAAGGACTGCACCTTGAACTTGGATATCTACCAAGCAGACCCAAAGCAGATGTAAAACATAGGAAAGATTTTGGACTCGACTATTCTGACAGCGTTTGCTAAACCACCTAAGATGACTGATATAACCATGATAATGTAAGCTCTACCTGTACTGCTCAATTTCACGGTGTTTGTCCATCCACAATTTTGAGCACCATGAAAGTAACCTTTTTGGCAGATAGTGACTACATTATCTTCTTTGAGGTTTAAGCTTTTAGAAACCAACTTAAGGAAGACTCGTGGCTGTTTATGCTTTTACTCCAATATGTACCTCCTCCTGGAGTGGAGCACAGAGCCTGCGCTGGAGTGAGTATTGGAAGAGGATGTGAACTTGACAATCTAAGGAGAAAACAAATTAAAAATTCAAATTATTTAGCTGTACTAGGAAAAAACAGAGCGGTGTGAGATGAGAAAAGAATGGAGGGCACAGTGAGATCAAATGAATGTGATATTTTATTTATCATGAACAATTTTTCTCTCACTAAGATCCTGGAGACTCTTAATCTATTACTGCAGACATAAACTGAAATGTGAAAATGTGATTATTGCATTTGCTTGACTTATACTCTTAAAAAGTAAAAGGTAAGGGGCCGGGGAGATGGCTCAGTGGAATAAGTGCTTCCCTGGCAAGCTCAAGGGCCTGAGTTTGATCCCCGGTTCTAAAAAAAAAAAAAAAAAAAGTAAAATGTATTTGCAATTTCCATTTTCCCTCGATTTTCTACAAAATGAATCTAGAATGAAACAGATGGATGGTAAAGAAAGTTTCACTTGTTGCCAAGTAGCTCCTCTACATAACATCTGGATATTTAGAACATCTGCGGGACTGACTGTTTTCCAACTTTTCGTATAGATGTTGCGCAAAGATGGAGAAAATGTGTCCTTTCTAAATCTAATTCTTATGCGTGTGCAATGTTATTCTAACAGCATGTGTATTCGTATTTCTAGCATCCTGCTATTTGATCAAATAAAGTGCTGATATTATTTTGGAACAAAACAATGAATTCAGTAATTTTTCAGTGCATGCCTAGATACAAGCTGAGAGGCAGAAGGGGAAATATGGGGTGGCATTTTTCTCCAGGGCAATCTATCTGTATCAAGAGAGATTCGTGAAAGTGTATACCAAAGCAGCTCCACACTCAGTGGTCTCTGTTGTTGATGCCCTTTTGGTGAAGTGAGAGAATTCCATTCTTTGGCCAGATGCTGTTAGAGTCCTATAGCATCTGCATGAGGACCTGTTAGGCACTCAGGGTAGGGGAGGGTATTCAGTTGTATGCTTGAGGTTACATAGCATGGAGACAGGACTCATCACCATGTTTTGTAAAAATCTCCAAGGGGCTTCGTTAGACGCTTGTCCCTTGTCCACATCTGTCAAGAGTCACATGTTGGCTGCTTCAACAAAGCAGTCAGGCTCAGGTTGCTGTGGTTCGATTCCCACAACTCAAGAGAGCCAAACCTGCCCTGAGGTCATTGAGTGCAAAAAAAAAAAAAAGAGCCACATGTCAATTACTGCTCCATCTTTCCTTAAATAGTAAAGGTATAGAGAATTCCCAGATGAACAACCTTTATTTTTCCAGGAACAAGCCCCAGGCCTTTGCTCTTGAATCCAACTCTCCTAATGTTCACTCTTAGCTCCTTACAGAGGTCTTAAAAGAAAGACCTGAATGGAAGTAAAAGGTGTGACTTCTAATACAGAAAATCATATATGTACAATTCTGTGTACATAATATAAAGAAGGCAGTGTAAACGTAACCAATGTACCTCACTTTCCTAAAAGCCATCTCTGTGTTTTACAAATAAGATCACCTAACTGCTGATTTCTCTTCATTCTTACTCTTTCATGCTTGTACAATTTTATCCCTTTATTTTTCATCTTATTTATTGGCTTGTATGTGTGCATATACCTAATCTCCCAAAAACCCTTTATAAAGGGTTTATACTATATTAGATAGCCAAGATTATCATGCCTAGCATAAGACTTACAACTATCTGTACTTCAAAGTAGATAATGTAAGAGCCAAGATATTTTTAATGTAGATACTAGGGCAATTTAATTTTCTTGTAAGAGATATCCAACAAAAGTAGACAGAACTTACATCTCGTGGAATCTTTGCATGGGGTTATTAATTCATCATAAATTTTACATTGTCATTTCAAATGGACTCTCAAATGTACCACATATCATTATTTCCAACAGAAAGACCGAGTCTTAGTTCAGGCAGACAGATGAGCATCTGAGTTAACTGGGCACAGAAAGGGAGGCACACTGAAGACATGGGGGTGCATTTCCATAGCCACTCAGGAAAATAGCTGGAAAGAGCTATTTACCACATTCCAGCAGCAGGCTTCAGCTGCCCTAAGCAGCTGTGTAGTGTTAAGGGTGTTCCAGATTGCTTTTCCTCTGGAAAAAAAATTAAACAAGTTAGTGTCTTCAACTGATAGTTGATATTATTTAATTATTTATATATTTATTTATTTATTTGGCACAGGGTCTCACCAGAAAGCTTGGACTCTTAGTGATCCTCCTGCCTTAGCCTCTCCAGCACTGGGATTACAGGCATGCACCACCACGCCTGGTTTTGGAGGCCAGCAGGACATGCCGTGCCATACCAGGGGTTGAATTCCGGTCCCTGCACTTGCCAGGCAGGTGCTTAGAGTACCAAACTGTCTCCCCAGCCCAATTTCTATCTCTGAAAATCATTGTATGGACAAAGAGAACAAATGTCAACACCAGGAAGATGGAGATTCTGCTTTCAAGAGTTTAGCTGAGACAACAGTGCCCCTCAAACAAAAGATGCTATGTTGAGAACCAGTTTTCTGCTCCTACTCCTCACACCAATGAATGCAGGTGCTTTCCCACTACTTTAATCTAGGAGAACCACTGGACTTCCTTGGCCAATAGAACGCGAGAGAAGGAGTGGAGAGCCAGTTCCAGGTCTGGCCTCAGTTTTTCCCTTTTGGTAAGTGGCCCCATGATGTAACAAAGTCTAGATTATTCTTGAAAATGAGGCCATACAGAGAGGACTTGGAGGAGGAAAAGCCACAGAAAAAGTGTGGAGAGAATCCAGGCATGGCAGATGACAATGTCAGGACTGGGACATGTCAGAGAGACCTCTGTGGAGCTTCCAGCCAGCCCAGATGCAGGCAGGGATTGCCACCTCATGAATGACTCCAGCTTAAGGTAAGTGGAAAAGAAGAAGCCTCCAACCTGTAGAGTTTTGAGAGGTAACAAGATATTCTGTCTCACGTTTTTCACTTTGGAGTGTGTTTGTTATATTAGACATCTGATGCTCACCATGTGGACTAAATTTTGCAGCCACGTAGGCTGCATACCAAGCAGATCTGTGCAAGCACTGCTGAACCCAGGAGTCACCAGGAGCCACAGGAGCCACAGGAGCCACAGGAGCCACAGACTGAGGGCTTCGGAACTGAAGCTAAATCTGAATCTTGACTGTGCCTCTTCTTGTCTCTATGATCTTGGGTAAATGGAGACTTTTCTCAGTATTGAAATTCTTAATCTCAAAATGCAAATACAGATTCCTACTTGACATCAGTAAATAGTGGTAAATAAGACTGGCAATATAGATATAGATATATAGATATAGATATTTATCTTAGTACAGATTAAGGACTCAGGCAGTTATTTTCCCTATAATCATAGAAGTGTTTTCTGAGGAACAGGATTCTGATTTGCATAAAAATTAAGCCATTCATCTTTATTCTATAGTTATAAGACAGATTCAGTCCAGGTGTCCCTAAATCTTCAAATGTAATTGTTTTCTCTTGTTCCCAGTTAGATTATGGATTTGTTTTGGTTTGTACCCTTTAATAAAGAGTACATTTATGTTGCATAAAGATGTTTCAGCACCTATATTACTTTCTCTTAGGGATACAATCAAACGTGAATGTAGCTATGCAATTGAGTCCTTTCTAGTGGAAAGTGAACCAAGCAGCAGTGCTTCCAGGCTTGTCCTGTAAAGTTCTCCACCTCCAAAATTCCATGTCATCTTCTTTTCCTATTGGTTGAAGCCGAAGTCCCTGCAAGGGGTCCATAGGGCTAGCTGTGTGGGAGACAGTAGATCTATGATACAGCAGGAGCTGGGATCTTTCATCTACTTGGAATACAGCAGTCCAGCCAGAAATCACTCAACTGTATACTGTGATATGAGTTGTTAAGTCACTAATAGTTCAGAATTTCCATTAGAACAGCTAGTGTCACAGTTATTTATATTACAGCAGTTCACATTATAGTCAATGTAGTTTTAACGGAATTCTTGCAATGGCCCACATTTTCTTTTTCTATCCCTATGATCTATCCTCTTGTTCCAAATAAGTAAACCTACTTACCTTTTCATTTCATTCGCTATCCTTTCCTCACCTTGTGAATTCTTCTGTCTACTTTCTGTACACAGAGTCCACTACATTGTGGACCTCCTTTCTGTAAGTGCTGTAGAGATTTCTTTTTCCCCCAGTGAGCTTTCTCCAACTAAATGGAAATAGGAACTTGCTTGTTGCTTCCTTCTTAACTCTATTTACATTATTTCTAATGAGCTTGGAGTGTAGCTCAATGGGAGAGCACTCGCCTTACATGTGGGACGCTATGGGTTCAATTGTCACTGCAATAAAACAAGACCTAACACTTATAACAAGTTCTCTTGATATGGGTGATATGTAAGTCTTTAAAAAATGGTGGATTATTTTCCCTATTTGCAACAAATGTATCTATGATCAGTCATTAGTTTTGAGTTCTTCAGTATGCACCATGAACCGTGTATTTTATGTGAATCAAACTGTTTTGTCCTTAGAGCAAAACTTTGCAATGGTTATGATTAGTATCCCATTATGCAGGTGAGAAAAGCAAGACACAGAATGTTTGGCAACTTGCCAGGGTCACACGTCTGGTTCACGGAAGAATGAGAAAATCCAAAGCCAGACCCTGCACTTGTAACTATAACCTCTACACAACTCAACTTGGGATCATACACATCTGTCTTTTGATGTTATGCATATGAATGGGTACTAAAACTATTACAGAGAAAGGGGGTATACTAAAAATTCTTCTTCACAAGGTAGACCAAAAGTCATTAGCAGAATCCAATTGCATTAGGCTTTAGCTGATAGCTATTAGTTATATCATTCCCTAGCTTTTCTCTGATAGTTCTCAATCAGTGCCATAACATCTCTTGCTCACAGGCTCAGGTGTTCTGATGCTAAGGAAAATGGCTATGCTATATTATTTCATTTATGCTAGCAGCTTTACATTTACTTTACTTAATCCTCTCACTAAATGTTGTAGTTTGGATATTAAATATTCTTCCTCAAAGGCCTTCTCTTAACGACATGGTCACCAGCCATGTCGTTACAGGCCTGCACCACCATGCTGGGTTGTGGTGGCCTGCTTAGCATGTCTGGGGGCAATGGGAGATAATGGAGTCTCAAAGAAGTGGAGCCTAGTGGAAGATAGTTAGGTCAGTGGGGTGTGACTTGCAGGGGTTATGGAGACCCTAAGCCTACAAAGACAATGGACCAACTGAGACCTCTGAAACCATGAGCCAAAATAAATCTTTTCTCCTTAAAAGTTTATTATCTTGGTTATTTTTCATAGCAATGAGAAGCTAATATGGGAACCAGCTAATTGGAATTATTTTATTCCCATCTTTTAAAATGAAAAAAATTTCAGCAAACATACTAAGTACTCGACCAAATGACACGTAGTTAGGCTTTTAAGCCAGACAGTGTGACCCTGAAGCCTGTCTCCCTAATAAGTCAGGTAGCACGGAGTATGGTGATTGAACACCTTACTACAGATGGCCCCGGGGTAAGGGGCACCTATGCAGTTGGCAGCAATGTGAAAATGTTTTGCATCAAACTCGGAATCTGTCACAGCCTCTATGATTTGTTGTTAGAAGCATGCCTTAGTAACACTGGCTATGAGAAAATTAGGTGGTCGACTGCTAAATGTATACAACTCTTGATTAATGCATATATATTGTAAGGAATGCTAATTTCTTATAACAAAAAACTGTGAATGTGGTTGTGTGTGAATTATCTTTGTACTTTTTCCTTATAAACACACTAGAAAAATTTATAGGGAAGAACTTCTCTATAAACACCTCATGGTAGCAGTCTTTTCTCCCATAGAATAGAAGCACCCTCTCTTATAATTATGGACATGTAATTTATAAGCCCATTTCCTATGTATGTCCTAATAAGGACCTTTATATGGAGAAAAAAACAAAGCCAGACCTCTTGATGACGCTTCAAAGAAATGCGTCATGTTCTGGATTTTAGGACACAAAAAACACATGTACCCAAATCTTTTTTTCCCCATAATTTTATTGAGAAACAAATAGCAATGAGACTGTTTCAAAACAAATTAGTAGGACAGCTTCAATAATTAACACATTCCATACTCTCTTCCTAGTAGTTATTTGCTGTACAAGATGTGGACATGATATCCTATTTACAAACACTATTAGAACAAATCCCTCTATTCATTAAGAGAATGTTACATTTAACATATGTAACATATCTATCCTAACCATTTTGAATACACGGATACAAAATGGACATTCATCTGTATCCCCTTTTTTGTTTAGTTCCATTATTTGAATATTATAGGTGTGTTAACTCAGCAAAATATTCTAAAAGAGTCCAGTAATCCATAATAGTGTTGGGTCTTCCACTTGATTGGCAATGTCAGAAATTGTTGACCTGAGTCCCCTACAGCTCAACATAACAGCATGGCTTTACTTCTTATTGTACCCAAATCTCAAAGAAATTATGTGATTTATACATGTCATTGTATATTTTCTTTCTTTCTTGTTTGCTGGCTTGCTTTTCTTCTTTCTTTCTGTTCCAGGGGTTGAACTTGGGACCTTGTGCTTGCGAGGCAAGTGCTTATGCCATTGAGCTATCTCCCCCAGCCCCTGTTTTCTTTCTAACTAAAATGCAGAACCTTATTCTTGATCTAAGTACTTGGCCAGAATCTATATCTTCATCTTTGGTCTAGGTTTTTTTTTAATTTTTTTAAAAATTCATTTGGTACAAGGTCTTGCTATGCAGCTTGGACTTGTGATCTTCCTGTTTTCAGCCTCCTCAGCCCTGGGATTACAGGCCTGCACCACCATGCTGGGTTGTGGTGGCCTGCTTAGCATTTCTGGGGGCAAGACTGGTGTGGCTTGTGGCACTGGGGATTGAACGTTTGTCCTTGTGCTTTCCTAATCAGGTGATTAGTCTGCTGAGCTGTCTCTCTCACCTTTGGTCTAGGTTTTTGAAAGATCCAGTAACCAAGATCATAGTTAGTTCTGGGTCCCAAGACTTGTGTGTGACTAGTGATCATTAAGAAGTTGCCATCCTGTCTGTTGGCTTCACAAAATCAATAATACAAATAGGCACGTAAATTGGAATATTGTTGATATTTGAATGCTCAAATATAGGAACTCTTTCTCAGTGCTATTTGGGGTCTAGATAGCTTTATATATTTTTGTGAATTTTGTTGCCATTCACTAATTTAGTTGAAGAATCAGTGCTCTGTTGCTTTGCCTTGACATAGCAAATATACTCCTATGTTGTGGTTTGTGTCTAGTTGTCCCCACCAAAGCCTCATGCAGTCATGGGGCAGGGACTTCTAGAGTTTGAGATTAACTCATGACCCATTGGGATTATGGGTCTTAGTACTGCTGGTATTATGGGTGTGAGCACTACACCTAGCCTGGGGTGGAGAGCCTGAATGTAACATAAGAGAGACAGAGAGACAGACTTGCTCTCTGTTGCCCTTGTTGCTGCTGCTCTTCTATTTTTCTCCCTTGCTCTTTGCCACTGAGATGGAAGGTTGCTCTCTGCCATGGGCTGCTCTGCCTTGGAGCCAGCTGAGTATGGACTGAAACCTCCAGAAACGGTGAGCTAAATAAACCTTTCCTTCCTTCATTTTGGGGGTCAGGTATTTGTTCCAGCAACAAGAGAAGAGTAAGTAAGACATCCTGTTCAAGGTAAACCTAACAAAATTTTACAAAATAAGACAAGAAAGTTTTTGGGCTAAATAGCAACAAGGCCAAGACAGTTATATATACTATTTCCATGCTAACTATATAAAATATTATAACTTGTATACTTATCCTCACTCAACCCAGAGCCCAGGCCCAGCATGTGAGTGAGCCTGCCTGGGGCCCACTGGATCCTCATTCGACCCAGAGCCCTGGGCCAGTGTGTGAGTGAGAATGCTGGGGGCTCACCAGATCCTCATTTGACAAACAGCCCAGACCTGACATACAGGCCTGGTTTGGAACCCTGCAGCAGAACTCCCTGTAGAGAGGCTAGAGACAAGAACCACCCAGCTGGTCCAAGAGCAGAACATCTTGCCAGAGTGGCACAGAGGGTTCACCTCCAAGGGCTGCAGCAGGAAGAAGTGGAGCATAGCAGCCAGATCCAAGCCACACCCACCTAGATGAGTTTGAACTTGGTAGATCTGGACATGGTGCTAAGATAATGACTCTATCTAAGCTCTATGCCAAAGGTCAGAAGACAGTGATATACAAAATGACAAAGAGAAGGAGCAAAATGCATTCTGAGCCCCGAGCCCACACAGAACAAATGCAAGAGACACTAACATAGAAGAAATTGAAAAGCACACACCTGAAATTCTGAAATAATAGCATCAGAAGTAAAGAAACAACTGCAGAAAGGTATAGAGGAAACTAGATCAGAAATAATTTCTGAAGTAAAAAAAAGAAATGATAACTATAATGAAAAAAGTAGTAAGTGCTTCTAAAGAAGACATTGATAAAAAAAATTGAGGAGTATAGAAAAATGATTGAATCCTTCAATAAGCAATATAGGAAGGAAATAGAATGCATGAGACAGATTCAAAGTGATATACAGGAAATAAAACCTCAATCACAAACTGGCAAAACCATTTGAATGAAAGTGAAAATAGGCTTTTAGACCTTAAAGACACCATTGCAGCTAGGGAAAAGGTAAGAAAAGATCTCTTAAAAACAACTAGGATATAAGAAAAAATAATTGAACATCTGCAAGACGATGCAAAGATGAACAACATAAGACTAATAGGCATCAATGAGAAAGAAAGAGTCAATACAAATGAAAAAAAGAATATGGATGGAAGTAATAAAAGAAAACTTCCCAAATATGAGGAAATAATCTGACATTCAGATAAATGATGCATATAGAACTCCAAATAACATCAACTCAATTAAAAACATACCCAGACATATAATAGTCAAGATCCCAGAAATTTAGCACAGGAACAGTATACTAAAAGCTGCTAAAGAAAAGAAACATTTAAAGGAAAGCCCATCAGAAAAACAGCAGATTTCTCTTCACAAACCATCAAGTCAAGAAGAGCATGGAGCAAAGTGCTACAAGTCTTGCAAGAAAACAAATTCCAGCCCAGACTGATATACCCTGCAAGATTCTCTTTCAAGTATAATGGAGAAATGAAATACTTCCATGACAAAGAACAACTAACGAATTTCATGATGACAAAGCCAAGCCTACACAGTCTACTAAAAGATGTTCTACAGAGGGATCAAAATGACCACAACTCCATGAATGAGAATTGAAAGAACTCACCAAATACATCAAGCAATTAAGCACAGGAGAATGAGAAGTATACAAAAGCAGTCTTTCAGTTATTCTTTTGTATACAATAGCAAAATATTTCCATCAGCATGCTCTACAAATGGACTTCTCCTGCACCCTCTGGATCATGATTCTGTCTGGGCTTACAGTGTGGATATCAAGGAAATAGCAGTAGCTCAGTCCCACAAGTGACACCTGGCTACCAGTAAGCATCATGGACACTGTCCAGGTCCAGGTCTACAACATACTAGAACTTTGTGCGATATCCTATCCCCAAACTGTTAGAAGTGCTGATCATTTATTTGCTTTTCCAGTATTTACCTTATGTTTTATTCTTAGTGATTCTTTACTATCATGAAAACTTTTTCTTAGTTCAATTGTTTTGAAACATTTAATTTTTAATCAGATAA
Source organism: Octodon degus (assembly GCF_000260255.1). Lineage (NCBI taxonomy): Eukaryota > Metazoa > Chordata > Mammalia > Rodentia > Octodontidae > Octodon > Octodon degus. The sequence continues at coordinate 18,832,248 of NW_004524601.1, forward strand.
TATTTCATTTTCTGAATATTGCTTAATCTTAATTTTTGTTTTAAGGTATGTACTGTATCTTTGACTTACAATCTACTTAAAAGACATGATATGATACTTTCTCCTAGTATTAGAAACTTCAAAAAGTATATTTCCATTGACTTTATATTACTTCTTCCTTGTCTTTTATAGACACACACACACACACACACACACACACACACACACACGAAAAAAATATGTGTAAAACCAGACATAACACTGACATTGTAGGGCCAGGGAGATAGCGCTAGCCTGCAAGCACAGGGTCCTGGGTTCAATCCCTGGTACTGCAAAAATAAAAATAAAAAAAGATTGATACTGTTTCAAAAAAAAAAATTAGTGACCTTTTAAATGGGTTCATCTAATCTATTTTACATAGGCCTGCGTAACTACCATTTTAAGAGCTCTTTATTCTTTATCCAGGACCATAAAGCAACTTCTCTTGCCTTCTGAATCATGCTCTTTATTATTTCCTATATGCTACATCTGGAGGTATTAGGATATTTTGAGTTTGTATAACTGGAAAATATTTTACTGTTAGTTTTCAAAGGCATGTTTGCTAAATACAAAATTCAAACTTAGTTTTCAAAGGCATGTTTGCTAAGTACAAAATTCAAAGAAGACAGATTTTTTTTTGTTTTTTTTCTTTTTTAGTCCTTTGAATATGTAAGTCTAGTTTCTTACCCATTTGCTTTTTTTTTCTTTCTAATGTGGAATAAGATCTACATAATTTTGTTCTGCCATAGCTAATATTTTTATGTATATGCTTGAATGATTTTTTTCTTTACAATAAGTTTTTGACAATTTAATTTTTATATATCTGGGTGTGATTTTATTCAAATTTCTTGTGCAAAGGTTCATTTTTCTTGGAGATGTGGTGTTATAAGTTCAACTAAATTCAGAAATTTTAAATCTTTAAATATTTATTGCCTACCCTCTTCTACTTTGAGAATTCTAATTATATGAATATAAGTTTCTTGATTTTGGTACAGAGTAAACTGATATATGACTGATCTGTAAATTCTTTATCTTTATTTTGGACAATTTTTATTGTTATATTCATTTACGTTTTTAAATAATTTATTTACAATGTGCAATCTATTAATCTCATGCTATGTATTCATTTCAGAAATATTTCTCTAAAATTCACTCTGTCTACATCTTATATCTTTCACATTTCAATATTTGTCTACAATTTTTAATATGCTATATAATTATTGATTTTCAATAAAGTTAAGGAATAAAAGACTTGTATACTTAAAAATAAAGATTATTCCTTATACAGCACCATTAAAATGGTAAATGACAAATAAGGAAATACTCTGTACAAATGACATCACAACCCTAAAAGTAGCTTGTAGAAATGGATATGAAAACACAACTGGGGCTGCTGCGCCATGGTGAGAGAAACCCAGTACACAAGGACCAATGACAGTCCTGACGTGGCCCCCTGCAGGAGTGAGCACGAGCCAGAGACAGCCAGAGGAGGACGGCAGGGCAGGCGCAGTGCAGCTTGGTCCCGTGTCCGGCGGGGTCAGTGCAGCTTGCGTGGCTACGCTGTGACACAACGACACAGAAACATGGCAGGCAAAGCTCTCGGGAGCCAGGCTGATCCCCACGATAACCTGGTTCTCTGATATCGGTTGTCAGGAGGAGGTGACTTGCATCAGAGAGAAGTCAACAGCAAGGGCAAAAGAGGGCAATAAGGATGACTCTGAAAGCTGCTACAAGATGATTTCGGACAATAATTACGATAAATAATAATAATCTACAACTTACACGTAGCTATTAACAATTAAAACTTTTAAAGAGTTACAGTGGAAACTAGATTATAACTTCATATAACTCTTACAAATGTATTAACTAGTTATAAAGTACATTGATTTGTGTCAACAAATACTTATAGATATTATAGGGTAGAGTTAGTGGGATTATAAGAAAAAATAAAGAAAATCAAGTAGCCCAAAATACTTTCTTGCTTCCTCAAATACAATTACTCCACAGTGATCACTCACTTAGACTCATCAATATTCAGCAGAGCTGCTGAGATCTTATTATTCCTGGGCTAGTATGTCAAGCTTCAGAAATCTGATTACTAAAATTTTATAGTCAGTTCTTACAATACATATTAATAGACTCTCACATTTATTTCCATGTCAAGGAATCTCTACTCAGTTGTTACCTCAGCTCCCCCTTTCTACCAATTTTAGCATTCAGCCACAATACTTTATTTACCTGTATCCTTTAATAAGACTATTAAGATTACTCTTAATGAACAATAAAGCATAATTTCACAAAGTACAAAGCTGTGCTGTTTAAAATGGTGGTGACTAGCCACATACAACTGTATCAATTAATTTAAATTACATAGAAATAAAGATGTAGTCCCTCAGTCATGTATGCCACATCTTAGAAGCTGGATCGATCGATCCCCACATCTCGTGCTTACTGTAACAAACGGCAGAGGTGTAGGATATTTTCATCACCACAGAAGGTTCCACAGTTAAGCAAGCATTCAGTTGACCTAAGCGTTGCCTAATCTCTGAAATAGCATGATGATCCTCGTGTCCATGCAGAAATGTCGGTGTGCACGTAGGTAACTGAACTTGCATTCACATCCCTTTCCCCTAGGAGGGTAAGGGTCTGAGCATTCTTCTTCCTTGGCTTTTTCTTGGATGCTAGTGAGAGAAGAAACCAACTCACTTAGGCCAGTTTCCTCAGATGCTGTCAGTGTCCTGCCCTTATCCTGGGCTTTTGTGACTCTGCTGTGCTCCAGCCATCTTGCAACTCCAGTCTCTTTCCTTTATGCAAAGCTGGTACAAAATTATCTCTGAAACACCGTCTGACACCTGACCACCCAGGAGTGCCAAGGAATTAACACACAAGAGTCCTTTCCCTTGGCTGGGAAGCTTCTGAGTTGTGTTTCTTAGAATATTTCCAGTACTTAATTAAAGGGATTATTTCCAGTAACCCCTTTAATAGTGCACCCTATATTAGTGACCCTGGTCTTGCTATATTGCTTTCCCATACCACCCCTGTATTTAATTTCACCCTCTAATAAACCTCTGGCATGGAAATCTTTGTCTCTGGGTCTCCTTTAGCAGAAATCTAATCTGACACAGAATCTATGTTGAGGACTGAAGAGGAGAGTTAGAAGGGAGAGGCTTACAAGAATTAAGATAAATTCTATTTACAAAACCAGAGATTGGGAACTCCTTGAGAACAAGGATTGTATTATAAATTTTTGTTCCCAACACACAAAGGCCTCAGTGAATAATGAAGCTCACAGCATTTCATGCTATTTTTTGGATCTTTCTGTGATCCTATCTGAGAGCTACTGCAGTCACTTGTCAGCTAAGGAAATGAAACATTAAACAATTTCAAAGAGCCCAAGTCACACAGTCTGTAGTGATGTGCCAGGGCCAGCTTGGCTCTCAACGTTCCCTGGAGGAGGGACGTGAGAGGATGGAGAAATAAAGGTAAGAGACAGAAAGCTGAGGTCAGGTGGAGCCCTCTCTCCAGGTAGGAGGAAAGGAGCTGCTCAACCATTGTAGCACATTTACTTATACATTTGGTGGGTTTGGTTTCATGTGACACCCCTTTGACTAGCTATGCATTGCTTGGCTTGCCTGTGAGCTTGGTGTTCTCCAGACTGAAGCAGCTTGTTCATGTGGGTCACCTTGAGAGTGCTTTGTTCTTGGGCAGAGCTTGCCTCACCGCTGCACATGTGATCAATTTCCAGCTTCAACCACTCCCTACAGTGAATCTGAACCCGGACCCAGGGCTTCAGGGTTCACCCATGGGCCCATCCAAGGCTGGCACTGCCTGTGAGCTGCCCACCCCATCAACTGGCTTCCAGCCTCATCCCGGGCTCGGGTGTGCCCACTTCCTGCGAGCCTGCATCCCCAACCTTACGCCTCCACTTCTGCCTGATTAGCAGGCTGAAGCACACATTTCTGCTCCTGCTCCATGTTCTCAGCATGTGTTGTTAGCTTCAAACTGTGAAGAGAAGAACAGTGAGTGCCCTGGTTTTCTACACCATTGTCTCTGGGAGGTTCAACCTCTCCCAAGCTCACTGTGAAGTCACAAGGACCCACATTGTTGTAGCCTGTCCAGGACTACCCAGCCAGGCAGTGTCAACACAGAACTACTGAGAAGTGAGAAGAAAGAACTTCCTGCATCCAGAGGGAATGTACCTGGTTCTACCTCCACTTCTGAGCCTTCATTTCAGAAGCTGGGACTATCAGCACCGTTCTTCGCTGGGGCCTGATGTCCTCTATGCCGTAATGCACGGCTTCCATTTAAGAGGCAGTATGAAGTTTTCGTGAAACTGGTTGGCTCATAAGAGAGAATGCCTGGCTTAAAATTCATTTTCGTAGCTTTACTAGAAGAGGGGTGTGAGACTGTGGCCAGATTATTTTCAATTCTCTTTTAGATCTCTGACCTATCAGACACTACTAGTACGAAGTGCCCATACATAAAGGTGCCCTCGGATGTTGTGGAGATGTAGGTGTGTAGAGTACTACACATTTTATATGTCACACTTTCTTATTCCCACTTGCCCAATTTAAACTCCAGAAAATCCAAGAAAACCCACGACTTGAAGGACAGAATGACCCCTTCTTATTTATCTAGAAAGAGTATTTAAATTAATGCTACTTCTTTCCGGGTTAAAAGAAACTCTAGGGCTTGGGGTTCCTCAACTACAGGCGTACACATTTAATAAGAGACGTTGTACAGGAAGGGAGCCCAGTTCCAAGCAGCAGGCTATAAAATGGTAGAAACCTTCTGCCTTGGTGAAAATTCTTGGTGTTTATTTCTCGGCGGCTCCTGTGCTTACCGTGTCCTGCCTCAGAAGGTGGCAGCCGCATTACGATAAACACAAATATGCACAAAGAGGGGGTGCAGCTTTTTAAGATAAAATAATTAAAGCCTGAGAGGATTTAAAAAAAAAAAACACAGAAGTCATTTAGTGAGCTTTATCATTCCTCTCTGGGTGGTTAGCTTGGGTAGAATAATGATCTCTCTCGGGGGCCAGGGAGATGGCTCAGTGGAATAAGTGCTTTCATGACAAGAGCAAGGGCCTGAGTTCAATCCTTTGTTCTGCCAAAATAATAATAATAATAATAATTTCTTCCTTATAACCCTATCTTTTGAAAGGGAAGATTGCAAACATCTATGAGACTACGTTTCCTAAACCAAACACTTGAGTACAACATCTGGCAAGTGGCTTTTTTCCCTTCTAATCTTCATATTCATTCACTTCTCAAGCATTCCGCATGTGTAAGAGTTAATCCCACTCGGCTGTATCTAGTGAAGGCCCCTGTGAGGAACACACTGTCCACAAAACTGGGACCTTGGGCACGAAGGCAGGAAACCTCGAGTGGGGCTGGCTCCTGTCCTTTTCCAGTCTTCTCCCCAGGGAGGCTCGATTTCCAGATGGCCAGCACTTTCCACCTGGAGTGGCTCTGGAGGAAGATCTGCCCGCACCTTGCACCTGCCCCAGGGAGACAAAGGACCTGCTCACACGGTCTTCCTCAGAGTTGGCAGGAACGCTGTTTGCAGCTTCTTAATTACCAAACAAGATGGAGTCAGACTCTGGGTGGAGAGCGCGGGTGGGGTGGGTGACAGCTTGCCTTTCCATCTGCTTGGCCGAGGCGCTCTTGCCACCACTGGCCTGGAGATGGCGCCTCGTGCTTAGCTATGTCCCAGCCGGCCTCCCTCCAGATGGAGCTCCGGCAGGCCCACTCAGACTCGCACAGGCAAAGCGGGTGGGCAATGCTTTCTCCAAGTGATGCTCCAGGGTAAGGTGGACAAACTACATTCAGTCACTCCAGGAATAATCTCATTAGATTATTCCTAAGTTTTTTTTCAGTTAGGAAAAAAAATTGTAGAAAAAAAAATACAAGCCCTATTTTGACTTCGATCAATGACATTTTCTGAGGCCCAGTGACCATTTCTGACCTGGTTACTTCTCTTTTGTTCTCTGTTTGCACTCAAAGGTGCTACCATCCATCAAACTGCCGGAGCCAGAGGCCCGAATGGCATCTTTGATCATCCTTTTCTTTAACCTTCACCACCAGCAGCTCAACCTCCAATTGATCACTCAGTGTTCTGTGTTCTGGCTCCTAAATATCTCCAGTGTGTCCGTGTTTCTGTTGCTATCACTTAATGAAGCCCCGAAGCACGTCACTTTCCCGTGTCTCCACAGGGCTGTGGTAACTGTTCCCTTTCATCTAAATTTGCTCCCCACTCCTTATCTATGATGACCATGAGGACGACTACTGGTCATTCATCTCCCTGCTTATAGTCTTCTGTGGCTTCCTAGTGCTCACAGGTAAAATCCAATTGTGAAGCCATGGTGCTATTTACAGGGCACTTGCTTCAACTTGCTAAGTCACCCCACTTGTTCTTTTGCCTTTGCTGTGTGACTCCTGCTCAATTCCTAGTACGTGCACTGGAGTGCCGTTTATCCTCCTGCTCAGGGTTACCCCCAGCAACAGCTGCAGCTAGAGGCTCACCTACCCATCCAGCACCACACCTTTCCCCCTAATTCAAGTTCTCCCTCTAGGTCTCAGCATAAACAATGTTTCCTCGTGAGAGGAGACCCTAGCGTGCATTAAGACCCACTACTCTGTGACTCAGCACCCCGTACCTTGTGAATTTTAACAGTCATCTCCCCTTACTTGTTTATTTCCTCCACTGCTATATCATGAACTCTAAAAACATTAGGAATGTCCTCATCCGTCATCCTTATAATGACCTATCTCATCGGCCTCCCTGCTCCTAACCTCTCTGACTTTAGCACCTGCTAGTCCTGTGGCTGTCTCTAATGCATGTCAAAATTGTTGCTTAAATGTCACTTTTCTGCAGTCTTCTCCTGACCAGCCTGTTTTGCCTCTGATTTTTGTCACTTTCCTGGCTTCTTTGCTTTCCTTACTCATGTGTCTAGCATTCCTTCACAGTTCAGTATGTTCTCTCTACTGAATGGAAGCTCCAAGAGGGTGAGGATTTCTGTCTCTGGTTTGTGCCTGGATTCCCATGGTGGGAGAACACAAAATAGTAGGTGAAACTGGCCATTGTGGTCCACCCAACTGACTGCATGGATGAATTCTTCTTGAGTGGAGAGAACTTATATTCAGCTGGGAAGTCTACTCACTTCCTGATTGATTTCGTATTTTCAAAACTAGTCTGCTTTTCTTTTTACTTGGGGAGACAGGTAGATCAGGAAAGGGTTGGAGAAATTAGGAGTAAAAGGAAATCTTCTCTTGAAAGTGTAAAAGTAGATGCTGCAGTCGGGGGTTTTTGCAAGGAGAATAATATAATTTAGGACACATTTTATAATAGTATTTTATAACAAATCACCTAAGAATCATATACAACAAGTGCAGGAAATCTATCCACACACTAAATACTAAAGACTCCAGCTGGGGGCGTGGATCCTAAAGTCCTACATGAGTCCAGATGAAAACCTAGTGCTCATAACAATGCCTTCCACAAGTCCAACTGGAGGTCTAGAGCCCACAGCAAAGTCTCATGCAGTCCTGCTTCATGGATCTGTGCTAGAAAAGCCCAAAGGTCAGAGGTGGAAGCTGGAAAATCTATGCTAATGGGATGAAGGATCTGTGTTAGCAAGCTCAGGGATCTGAACTGCAGCTAGGAAGCAATGTTCAAGGAAGGCACCAGAGTTCCCCCAAAAGTACCACAGCCGTCCTCAGCAACAGTGAGGTCCGAGCTCCTCCAGTGATAAGGAAAGCAGAGTTTCCATCAGGAAAACAACTGCAATAAGCTTCTCCTTGAGGCTGAGCAGTGCATCACCTTCCCCTCCGGAACCAAGAAGCGATGCTCACGGTGAGCACCAGAGCTCCTCCACAGTTCATCGGGAAAGCCAGCATGACCAAGTCCTCTAGCAGAACAGCCCACAAGAACTAGCAGCTTCCAACAGCTCAAACAGCTTCTCCAAACATTTTCCCTAACAGTTACCTGACAGCTTCTCCTGTTCTGCCTTTTATGCTGCTGGCAACAATCCGAGGTGGCCTTCTGCACCCAGCACTATGTGTAATTCAGCTAGTGAAATAAACTGACCACCAATTAGAAATCCACTACAGTAGATTTTTGAGACACTAGGTTTCACTTGCTTCCAATAAAAGAATAATCCAGAAAACTGAGAGAACATGTGGCATGAAGCCCAAGTCATTTGTCATTAAAAACTGTCCTAACCTGGACAGCCCCTCGGGTCCCTCTTGTCTCACTGTTATTTGATGAGAACCCCCACCCCCACCCCAAGAAGCTCTGCCTTAAATTGAGTCATTGAGGCACCTTTTATATGGAAGCATTATATCTCGCTGCACAGTTAACCTGATCATTTGGGTAGGAACGTGCGATTTCTGAAGCCAAACCAGCTGTTCCTCTAGACAGAGCCCAATTTCCTGACAAGGAAATGGCAAAGAAGAATTGGGTTAAATGGCTGCAAAATGGGCATGTAGTCATTTTGTAAAATTCCAACAGCTTGCGATGATTAGTGGCTCCAGGGGACAACAGCGCTCATTCCCACTGTATGTATGGCTGACTCACGGCTAATGACTTGACATGGATGTCTGATGCAGATTCCATTTTCAGAATTATAAGATGAGCCAACAGACACCCAGCACCCTCAATTTCAAGAGAACAACATATTGCAATTGCAATTAAGCCCAATTTCTAAGAATATATAAAATATTTTGCAAGAAGGTCAGAGTGATCATTTGTAATATGAAGCAGAAGTCAAATTTCTGCATTTGAAATTTTATTCTAATTTTAACTAACACATGTAGTCCTAAAACTGCACTTGAAGGGTTACCATGTGACGTGTCAATACATGTCTTCATTGTACAACATCCAAATTCATCTTACTAACTCACTCCTTTAGCATGTTTTATGATGAAGACACTCCAAATGCCAGTTAACAAGAGAAGAAAAAGGGAGAATGTATTGCTATGTCTAGTTAGAAGTTGTTTTAGTTACTGTTCTGATTGCTGTGACAAAATACACAAGAGCTAAAGTTAAAGGGAGAAAGGCTTAGTTCACTCTTTGTAGAGGTTTTGGTCCATAGTCAGCTGGCTCCAAGGCAAAGTGGCACCTGGCAGAGAGCAATGGGACCCTGGCAACAGAAGACAGTAAAAGCAGGCAGAGGAAAGGAAGAGACAATCTTTTTTTTTTGGTCCCTTATATATTTTTTTAATTTAAAGATTATAACATTGGTTTATTGTAAAAGCAATTCAAGAATAACCAGTTAAAATCTTATCCCCATGCTACCCAATACAACCAAGAAGCATGAAAACACTTTTACATTAGGAAAAAGGACATGAAGACCACATTAAGGCTGTGATTCAGATTCAAAAGAAGAAGGGACTCTGAGGCCTCCTTCAGGTCAGTACAAAGGGCACCCTAAGGTCAAAGCCCTGTGTCAGGAACAGGGTGCTGCTAGACGCTGAGGTATCATTGAGCAGTGAGTCCAGGGGAAGGAAGACTATGTATTTTTGTTCTATGGGTGAACTGTATGCAGGCTAACCACCCTAGGGCAGGTGCAGCACTCACTCCCTTAATCCCAGCACTGGTCCATAAATCATACAAACTCTAGATTCAGCTATCTCTGAAAAGCCCACTTGCTATGACTGCACGAGGCTTTGGGGGGGGGTCATCTAGATACCAACCACACCAGAAGCATAAACACAAGCTTTACAATACCAGGTCATGCCAGTTCATTATTATAAAACAATCCAACACCGATTTTAAAAAGAAGGTCACATTGGTGCCATGAGAAACCAGGCTGAGGACCCTGGTGCTTAGAAGAATCCAAAGTAGGTGAGGGAAAGGGTGACCTTAGAGCTGTAAAAGGTCAAACTAAAAATTTGTGGGAAGAAACAAGAGAATAGTCATCCACTGAATACTGCTGAACATTCCACAGAAGATGAAAGTCTACGTGATAATTTTATTAAAATAGGTATCTAGTCACGTAGCAATGCGGAGGAAAGAGGGTAGTGATAAGAGAAAGAATGACTTCCAGCACATTTTTCTATAGTTGGGAGAGCTCAGGATGAAAGGGCAGAGTAGAGTCAAATTTAAGGAGGAAAATGAAAATGGGGACCAAGGAATGAATAAAATTGTTTGTTACATAATATCTCATTCATTCCCAAAGATGGATGTCTGGAATGGACTAAAGAGATCATGTTTTCAAATATGGTATTCCTTATATTTAGAGAAAGGTAAAGACCAGGAACAATGGAGCAGAGGTTCCAGAAAAATTCCAGTGGAGCTTCCACTCAAGTGATAAAACTAGAACTGTAATGACAAGGAAATCTGTAATCATTCCTATTTGGTCTTGGAATTGATGACCATGTACTTTCATGGGGTGGAGGAAGGCATATGTGAGGTCCCAGACTTGGTTCAGAGACAAACTTCTTAGAAGAAAATGAGAATTTCTAGAAAAAAAAATCTGTCTGCCTAGTTGAACGTTGGAAATAGTCACCCTTATATTGACACTATTTTTTTTTAATCTATACAGTAGAACCTAAAGTAAAATATTCCAACCTACTTCACCCAAGAATGGAGCCTCAAAGTATAAATAAGTAGAAATCAGCTTTCCTAAAATATGTTCTATTGAACGTCATCGTGTTTAAAATACACCAAGAATTTCTGAATTAAATAAGATGAAACAGGTTCCACCATTATCAGAAGAAGACTATTATGGTCCCTGAGCATCCCTGTTTGGTTTGTCAGATAAACTAACATTGCAAGGTCCTGGCCACCCTTTCCCATCTTCCCTCGTGGTTGTGTGTGTAGTAAGCAAGTGTTGGGGTGAGGGGTAATGTCTCGCTCTGGGGCAAGAGCTGGCTTGCTAGAAAAGAGAGGCATTCCCCAAATTTCAAGGTGATTTTTTTAGCTGCAATGCAAAACTCTCTGCATGTGCAGCATCTGTTAGTTCCTGCTACATGCTCTTCAAGGACTTTGGAGGTAAGAGGGCTCAGGGCACACGTGACAATTCCGCTGCTTTCTGTGCTATAATAAAGTTCTTTGTTTCTACCTAGGAGCCTCATGTCTCCTGCAGGAATTCATGCGAAGGTGACCAGCTGTCTTGTTAGCTTGGAAATAAAATAAAATCCTTGACCCTGCTAGTTACTACCGAATTCCACAGGACCTTGGCTCTGCTAAAGTCATCATGACTTTCTAAGAGGGTTGCAGAGTACGATTCATTTCCCAAACTTACTTGATCAAGCAAATTCATTCTTTTATGTAACAATGAAAACAACTAAGATTTTGAAACACATGCCTCAGAAAACTGTATTCTCAGAACACTCATGTAGGGCTAGATAAAACATGTACAGAATTTGAAAAGAAAAGATCTACCTTTCCAATGTACTCTCTATGACCAGTTATGCCATCCTTTTTTTTTTTTTTTTTTTTTCCCAGAACTGGGGATTGAACTCAGGCCCTTGCACTTACCAGTCAAGCGCTTATTCTACTGAGCTGTTTCCCCGGCCCCTTATGCTGTCCTTAATTCATACCACTCTCATGATTTAGGGTGAAGCATGCTATCTCTAGAAAGCTCCTTTTAAAACACAAACATGTTACTTGCAGGTATGGTCTAGGAATGCATTAGTACCACAACACGCATCACAAAACGTTACCAGTTCTTCTCTTTATGTTTAAATTGGAATGCAAATTCATCATACTTACCAAGTTAATGGGTAAAAAAATTGAGTGCTTGGGTCTTTTTAAAGGAAGCTTGAGTAAACATCATTTTGAGGAGAAATTGGTAGGCCGTGAGGTGAATATTTTAAAAAATTACTTCGCTCCCAGGGACACTTTGGGAGTGTCAGCACAAGACAAGCAGTGTGCTGATTTCAGCCTCCTATTTCTGCTCTACCTAAGGCTTGTCTCTCTGATGTTATGATTTTCAAATTGATGTTTTGTTTTATTGGTTGCTTTGTTTTAAGCTGGAAAATAGTAGCTTTCCAATAGGTATGGCTCGATATGGAAGACCATGCATATTCTAATGTTCTTAATTTACCGACAACTTTCTAGAAGCTGTTTGTCACAGTTATTTAACTTGTACAGGATTTTGCTATGTTCTCACCACCCTTTGAGAAAAGTTATTCAGAGAGAATGCATCAAGAGTTTTTGTATTTTCTCTCTTGAAAAAAAGACGTACTCAGCATGCAAAAAGTCGTGCTACCAAGGAACTGAGATGTTTCCATTAAAAACGAAGTCCTTCTCTGGTCTACACCCCTCGTTTCCTGTTGGAACAGAATCCAGGGCCATGTTTATCCCACGGTGGCCTCCCAGACATCACCACGCTGGTGAGATATCTGGAGAGTTCTATGAGCTATCTCAGAAGAGCGATTAAAGTTCTGTGCATTTTGCAGTCAGCTCTAACATAATGCATTTGTTCAATACTTAGTATCAGCGTAAAAATGAAAAAAGCCTGGGGATGTAGCTCTTATGAAAGGCGTTGAGTCATACCATGAAAAAATAAAGAAGGGAGGAAAATGTATTTTACTGAGAATTAAGAGCTAGCAGTAGAAGCGGGCTCTGCTTTTCTGCCGCCACTCAAGCCGCCGCTCTGCAGCCCAGTGTCTCTACTGCGGAAGGCAGGTGGGTGCGGTCAGCAGCCCCATCACCTACATGCCTGACTATGGAAGCTGGAATGCGGCAGTTCACCCATGCTGTCTCCATCCTGTCTCAACTCTCCTTACTCTTCGTAGATCCCCATCTTCATCCTGGCCTTGACTGCTCCATCGCAAGTGTAATGGGTTAACTGAATTCTGTGCTTTAACTGTGGAAAATTATTAGGAAAAGCCTTGTGTTTCCTGTTGTCTACTCTAAGGAATGAGTTCTCACTCCCTACTCGAGGCTGCTTAGCAGCGAATAAATGTTTCTTGTCAAAGAAGCCAGTTAAAACAAACTCACTCCCTAACCATCTCCTGTGAACGTAGTCAGCTTAAGATGTATCTTATAAAAATATGGGCTTATCGCTAAACTGTAAAAGACCCCTTAGTTACAAACAGTTTGCAGCCGTGTCAAATGAATGTAGTTTTCTGCTGTGCTGTGCTAGATGACAAATTTGCTTACCAAACAACATGTGATTCCCGTTATATAAACCCTCTGCTACCTACGGTTCATTGTGGCTCAGTCTTCTCCTGCGTGAGAGCTGGCTGACGACCCTGAGCTCAGTAATAAACAGTTCTAATCAAATTTTAATTCGGTCTTTGATCTCGTTCCTATGCTGAGCGACCCAGAACAGCAAGAGTGGTTGGTGCCTACCCGCACCTTGTCCCTGGACCCCTTGAGCTTGTCAGTGCAACATGCGCCAGCCAGACCTTCCACTGCCAGCACCAGCTTCTCCTTGGGGAAGCTGCAGGGACTGCAGTTGGGTGAGGGAGGGCATCTTCAGAAGCTGAAGGACACAAACCCAGCTCACTCCACCCCTGCTGGATTCCTCCTGGGGAACGTTCTACACTGCCCTGGGATTTCCCCTGCAGCATAAACTCCATTGCTGTAGCAAGTGCCAGAAGACGCATCCTTTTTAAACTCTCTTTATTTTCCTATGTCATTTCTCCAGTCTCATATTCATATTTCTGCAATAATTTGCTAATTAAGTACCTAAATCTTTACCTCCAGGTCTGTTTTGGGAAAACCTAAACCAAAATGCAGACCCCCAGATTTCCTTCATTATTGCATGATTTCAGTCAACATTTGGGACACATCATGCCCTACTCCAAGCCAGGCAGTCAGCTATTCCTAGCTGACCATATACTGAGTTGAGGGTAGGAGGTGCACTGTTGTATTTGCACTATACTTGGAAGGACTTTCTATGTAGTACACTTTTCTTTTACTGAATCTTTCTCTCTCTAGATAAGTTGATACTAACATGCTAATGACTTCTGAATCTGTGTCACATCAGAACTTTCTCTCAAATTTTGCACTTGTATATCAATGATCTACTTTTTACTTGGATATACACACAGCTGTCACACTTTGCAACGCATCCTGAAAATCCACACATTTTCTGTTCACTTGCTTTACTTCCATGCTTCCTGAACCACTGTCCAATAGCTTGATTTCGAAGGCAGAGAAAACACCTGACTACTCTCCTTTAACCCAATGTCAGATAGGCAAGTGCTTAACTACATGTACTAGAACACTCAGTTTACAACAGCTTAAATGAAACTTCTTTCTCTATCATTACGAGCATGCATGGTGCCTGTGGTATTGCTTCAATGCCCTAAGAGCATGCAGCAGAAGATCCACAAGTCAGTTAGTGTCACCAATGGGATGGGAGCCGAACTGCATCAACTTCATATTTAAAAATAAAACAAAAACAGAGAGCCAGCCAAATAGCTCAGCAGATTAAAGCACCGGCAAGCAGGTACATGGGCCAGGGGTTGATGCCTGGGCCTGCCATGCTGGTCCTGCCCCCAGGGCATGCTGAGATGGCAATTAAGACTAGACCTGGTGGCACACACCTGTAATCCCACCACTTGGGAGGCTGTAAACAGGTGGATCACTATGAGTCTGATATAGTAGTGAGACCCTGGACACCCTGCAGACCCTTCCCTAAAATACAAAAAAAAAAAAGAAAAGAAAATAAGAGTAGAGGAGGCAGCCATGAGAGTCTCTTTTCTTTTCATTTCTTTTACTAGAAACTACAGTGTTGCCTGAAGAACCTTCCAGCAGACTGTGCTCTGTAGCTCAATCACCAAAGCAGACCAGACACGAACCTCATCTCCGAGGGAGACTGAGAAACAGGATGGGTTCAGTGGGATCAGATGACCCTAAGCCAGGTGCACTGGGAGCATATTGGCAACTCAAAACTATGGAACTACTGTGGCCCAAAAGAGTAAGTTGTTGTGAATCAAGCAATTCAGAACATCTGCAGCAAAGCACGTTCTTCCTCCAGGCTGACATCCAGGTGGATCTTCTTGCCCTTAGACATCGCTGAAGGGTGTCTATTCCTTCACAACCATGCACCCACCCTTCCATAGTGCTTTAGCCTACATACTGGTGTCTGTGCTCAGGGCTAAGCAAAGACTGCTATTCATTTTTCCTGGCTTTCAGTCCCAACTGCCTTCCTCCAACCCTTTCTCCAGCTTTGTCCAGAGTGATGCTTCATGTTGGTAAGGCTGAGCCTCTTACTCAGTTACAAACACTGGGCTGGCTTTCTCCTTTGGTTATCTTACACCAGCTGCCCACCCCTGCTGCAAACCTCTCTCCACTCCCAGTTTCTCCTTTGTAGGGTCCTCTTCCTCCCTCCTTTTCCCCTTCCTCTCTCCCTTCCTCCTCCCGTTCTCCTACTCCTCATCCCCGTGCTGGGAGAGTAACTCCTTTATGTGGTCTCAGTGGTGCATTTGTGTCTACAATACCTTATGCTGTCATCTTCCATTTGATGGGCCCACTACTGCCATCAGAGGGACTTTCCCTATAAGAAACACATTTTTTCCCACTCACATAAGAACCCTCTCTACCCAGAACAGTACCTTACATCAAGAATTCAATTAATACTTATGTTGAATAAACAGATTGATTGAAGAGTATTTGCATACTGCTGTTAATTGGAAAAGCCAGGTAGTAATTATTTCTCTTGTCTCTATAATACAAGAATGAACACGAGACTGCATGCAAAGTTATTGGAAAGGCAGACTGTGTATCCCCAGACAGCCCAACTCCACAAGGTCAGCTTCGTGACCTTGGCTAATTAATCTCTTTGTGCCAATTTCATTATACATATAATGTAAATAGAGATTATACTTATGGGTTATTACAAGTATTAAAAGAGTTAATCTTTGCAATTCTACATTAATGAGTAGATCAGTGGCTGAAATTTTGAATATCATTTTTTTTCAACATGTAGATAAGGTAATCATGATTCATCCACCTTCAGAATGTACAGTTTAGGTCAGTTCTGGCTAACAGAAATGTAAGATGAGCTACATATGTAATTAAGCTTTTGTAGTAGCTATGCAAAAACAACCCCAAATGAATAAGTACAACTCCTTTTAATAAATCACTTAAACCAATGTAACCTATATTACTAACTCAACATGCAATTAACCTAAAAAATTGAGATATTTTCTATTTTTTATTTTACACTCTCTTAAGAAATCCAGGCCACCTTTTACATTTGTAGTATGTTTCAGTTCACACGTGTACTTTCCCTTACATTTATATTTCATAAAATTACAGTTGAAAAGTGGGCTCACATGCCCAAATTGTTCCAGATATGCTTAAAATGTTACAGGAATTGAGGTGCCATGTTTAAATTTCAATACACTCTAACTAGGTAAAATAAGTATACTAGTTACATTTTAGTGTCCAAGCACTGTGCAGTAATAAGCAGGGGCATAAGGGAGGACAGTGGGGGCTGGGTAAGGTCAAAGTGTATATATACACAGGTGAAAAAACCACATGCAAACCCCAAATTGTATAAAATGAAGAAAAATATGTTCTTAACAAAACGCCCACCACTGTCCCATGGGACTAAAGGGAGCGTGACAAGTACACAGATAGGTATAGAGCGTGGTTAGATGCCACTTCAGGGTGAAGCTCGAGTGCGCTGGGACTGTGTTGTGGGGTACGGATGCAACTTGGCAGAGGGAATCCATCCAGGAAACTTTTTTCTAGAGAAAATGCTGTGTATCCCAAGAGTGCAGAGATAATTGAATCCAGCTAAGCGACAAGGAAGCAAAACAGTCTATTAGAAGTAGTATTGGAGATGTGGGAAAAGGTAACGTCGTCACAGAGCTGAACAAAAAGTCAGAGAGACTGGTGCACAGGGTGTGTGTATAGTGAGCAGCGATGGCTTGAAGTAAAGGAGAAGAAAAAGGACAGGTGAGAAGACAGGCGAGGCAGGAAGGTGGAGAGAAACTCTCCTCGGGTTTCATGATGCAGCAAGAAGTCCAGACTGTTCTGAAGGCAAGAACAGAGCCACTCAAGAATTAAATAGAAAAAGAAGAGAGAATTAAACAGAATACTTATGTGATCATAATATGTTTATCGGAGATCATTCTACTTCTGTTAGAAAAAATTCAAAAGATACAAACCGAAGTCCAACATGTTATGCCCGCTAAGATGGTTACTATTGAAACCCTAGGAATTGGCAAGTATGGGTGATGCAGAAACACTTAGAACCCTTTTACACTGTCCATGGGAATATAAAATGGTGTGGTCCCTGTAGGAAATAGAATAGAGGTTGCTCCAAAAGCTAAGACTCACTACTAAGTAATCTGGCAATTCATTTCTGGGTGTGTACCCAGAAGAACTGAAAGCAGGATCTTGAAGGAATGGTTGCAAGCCAGCCCTGTCCTAACAGCATTATTCACAAGAGCCAAGCTGTGCGAGCTACCCAACACTCGCCGGCGATGAATAGTCAGGCAAAACATACCGACACCTGCAACAGAGCGTGTTTCCATTGTGACAAGGAAATCTGACGATGTTTTAGCATGGATGCCATGTATGGATATTATGAAATAAGTCAGTGAAATAAGTCAGTCATAAAAACAAAAATGCTCTTGGGCTGGTGATAGAGAGCAGGAGCGCAGCAATCGCCTGGCAAGTGCGAGGTCATGAATTCAATTCCTGGTAGAAGAAAAGAAAGAAAGAAAGAAAGAAAGAAAGAAAGAAAGAAAGAAAGAAAGAAAGAAAGGAAGGAAGGAAGGAAGGAAGGAAGGAAGAAAGAAAGAAAGAAAGAAAGAAAGAGAAAGAAAGGAAGAAAGAAGAAAGAAAGAAGAAAGAAAGAAAGAAAGAAAGAAAGAAAGAAAGAAAGAAAGAAAGAAAGAAAGAGAGAAAGAGAGAAAGGCTTTTTGATTACTCTTACATGAGGTATTTATAGTAGTCAGATTCATCAGGACAGGAAGTAGAACAGTGACTGCCAGGGGCTGGGGAAGGAAGAATGAGAAGTTATTGTTTAACAGATAGTAAGTTTAAGTTTTGTAAGATGAAAGAGTTCAAGATGCTTGGTGATGATGATTACCCAAAAATATGCATGTAGATAAAATTCACTAACACGCATACTTTCAAGTGGTGAATATGGGAAATTTTCTATATTTTAACACAATTTTTGAAAACCTAAGCACTGGTCGTGGATCAAGCTAAAGGAGGATTTTGTTGGAATGGCAAGCAAACAGTAGAGCAATGGAAGTTGGAATGGGAGATAGGAATGCAGACTGAGTTGAGTCCAGGGATATGAGTGCATGAGTGCAAGTAACAGAATTTATTCGGAGTTAGTTTTAACCGTAAGAGCTCAGCTGCCTCCCAGGTTTGCAGTGTGATGGGGTGGAGGGTGATGAAATGGGTTGAGACAGAGAAGAGTGCGGCAGGGCCTAGGCTGGAGTTGGACATGGGAGTAACTGACTGGGAGGTGCCTGTGGGGGCCCAAGGGGGTGTCCAGCAGGGAGTTGAAATAGAATTTCTGGAGATCGGAGCCATTCTCAGGGGGAGAATAAATAAACCCGTGGGAGTAGGTGACTGCTAGAGATAGGCAGTGGATTGCAGTTTGTCTGCAGCACGAGTCCTCTGATTTAATTATGAGCATACAGGCTGTATGGTTAGAAGACCAGTAGGAGGCGGTGGGAAAGTGGGAGGGGCCACAGCCTGAGCTAGAAAAGCAAGCGTGAGTCTACCTAAGTGTATAGGAGTGCTGATTTTATAAAAACAAACAAACAATATCTATATCTATAGCTATATCTATATCTGTGTCTATATCTATGTCTATCACCCAACTGCACTGGGTTATAAAACAAGTAAACAGAGATCTTGAAGCCATCTTTTTGCTACTGCACAGGGAAGCAGGGGAGAGCATACAGGCCTAAGAAGGAATCCAGCATGTATGTTTACAAGGAAAACAAACTGTGTTCACTTTATGCTATTTCATCCCTGAGTCCAGCCATGGCTACAGAAAGACAAAACCCTGAACATTTCATTTCTACGTGAGCTGATAAATTGTAATTGTCTTCTTCTTTAATGCCAGTTTGACTTGAAGTTTTCTGAATTTACAGTCATAATGAATATAAGTTGTCCTAGTTTTACATGGTAGTACAGGTCCCTAAAAATGATTTTGGAACCTGAAACCAGATAAAGTGATTTTAATAATCAATGGGAAAAATTACAATTGATCTGTGACAACTTTTGAACTTTTTGTTGTCAAAACATTAAAATCTCTCATTGCTGGTGACTGTAAAACAATAAAACTAATGTTAATCTGTTGTGCTGAAACTTAAAATATTAGAAACATTGAAGATAAATGTGTCTGACTTCTTTATTAAAAAAAAAAAAGTACCAGGTCTGGGGTGTTAGCTCCGTGGTCTAAGCTCCGGCCTGGCAAGCACAAGGACTCGGGTTCGATCCTTGGTACTACATGCTATGCTGTCTGGGAACTCTGGGCGCACCATGCTGGCCACTGAAGCCAGGCACAGTGGCGCGTGCCTGCAATCCCAGCACTGAGGAGACTAAGACAGGAAGATCAGTATGAATCTTAACTGTAGCGAGACCCTGTAACAAAACAAAACAAAGCAAAAATTAAAGATTAGAAAACAAGTTCAAGCACTCTTTCTGTCTTCTTCCTAGTTAAGGGTCTTTTATCTGTTCCTGTGTATAATCATATTCCCTTATAAACTTGGAGCAGCTTCTAACATTTTATTTTTTCCATTTTCAATGCTGCAGAACAGCTCTGTTTATCTTTCGTTTGAAGGGTTTTGATTTGCCAGAGCCGTTTCCTCAGCGACATCTTCATTCCTGTGGTCGCATCCACGTTCCCCAGTTGTGTTTATGCATTTGTCTTCATGAAACTCCTCTGGCTGCCTGTGTAGACTTTGGAATGGGGACAGGGTTGACATTGTCATGGTCAGAACTTTCTTCTCCAACTCTATTTGCATTCAACTTGAATTCTGCAAAACATCATGTTGCTGCAGCACCGTACGCAGCCTTCACTGGCAGGAAAGTGCCCCTCTTCAGGCAGCTTGTGTTTTAAGCTTCCTTTCAGCGCAGCACCTAATTTCAACATTTGGCCCACAGACTCCGGTCACATCGATTGGATTCTTGCCTTCAGTATGATCTTCAGTCCAAAGGAGAAGCACATGCTTCATTTCCACCACAAGCGGCTTTCTGCTGTGAGTGCAACTTTAGCTAAACAACCTGAAAGCCGGCTGGCTGTGGCTCAGTCATCTGATGTTTATGGACATTGTTTAGCAGCTTCCTGCAGCTCTAGGTCTTGTCCTATCTTCACTTTGTTGTCTCCATTTTCAAATCTCCTAATCATGCCCCGTCTCACACTCAGTATTGCCACTGTTACTTTTTTTTTGCTGCGTTTTCATTTTTGTTGGCCAACTTTCTCTATTACTGGTTTTCATAAAATGTCACAAAGGGGCTAACACTGGGAGGCACAGGAGGTGACATAAATGCATGATTCGTTGACTGCTCATAAACTCATTCGTGGATGTGCAGTGTGTGATCACTAACTGATTTAAAAAAACGTGGCAGGGTTGGTCATTGTTCATGATGTGGGTCAATTAGGTAAGCGGGGATTTGTGGACCGAAGGGCTGTCATTGAAGTTTATAATTTATGCCATTGACACCTGTGTAATAAAATTTGAGCTGTGCTATTGAGAGTTGGTATTACCTACCTAACCAGTAGTAAATGTAATATGCACAAACCAGACCTGCTCAAAGTAATGCCTTTTCTTTCAGTGCAGAGATTTTGCAAGGAAGAGAGAGAGAGAGAGAGAGAGAGAGAGAGAGAGAGAG
>NW_004524601.1:18853143-18895520 GCF_000260255.1 Octodon degus
AGAGAGAGAGAGAGAGAGAGAGAGAGAGAGAGAGAGAGAGCCAGCCTAGTTTAGGATCTTGAAGAAAAATCAGCATTTCAGAAATGAGCAATAAAGAAATCTATCTAGTAACTTATAGAGTAGTCAAAGTGACAGGAGTGATTTTTAGTACATTCAAAAAGCTATGCAATCATCTCCATTGTCTAATTACAAAATATTTCCATCATCCACCAAAGAAATCTCATGCCCCCCAGCTGTTTGCTCTCTGGCCTCTTCCCCACACTGAGTTCCTGGAAACTACCGATCTATATTTCAACCTCTGTGTGGTTGTAATCATTCTTGGTCCCTCCAC
The DNA here is from genome assembly GCF_000260255.1 of Octodon degus. NCBI lineage: Eukaryota > Metazoa > Chordata > Mammalia > Rodentia > Octodontidae > Octodon > Octodon degus. The sequence continues at coordinate 18,853,475 of NW_004524601.1, forward strand.
ATGGAATCACACAGTGTTTGTCCTCTTGTGACTGGCACGGCAGTGTCCATCTAGATTGCAGTGTGTGTCAAAATTCTCCTCCCTCTTTAAAACTAACATTTGGTTCTTCCAGTCTACCTCCCTTTCTTCACCCATTGATCAGGTGATGACATTTGGTATGTTTCCACTTTGCACCTACTATGACTACTGTTTGCTATGAGTTTTGTGGGAAGATATTTTTAAAATATTCTTGGAGATATTCCTAGAAGAAGAAGAATCACTGGGTCATATGGAGACTCCAACTATCTAAGAAGCTACCAGGCTATTTGCACAGTGCCTACTCAGCATCAATGTGTGAAGGTTCTTTCACTTCTTTTTGTTAAAAAAAATCCTACATATGAATACTTTCTTTCATTTTATTCCATTTGTCTAGTTTCTAACCTTATTTAACTAGCACAATTTTCCTTGCATCTTTGACTTTCTTATTTTCCACGTGTTAAATGTATCCTCTAACTATACAAACAATACCAGTCCCTTATGCTGCATTTATCATTAATCATGTTCTCATCCCATTTATAGAATTTATTCAAATCATTCTAAGCATTAGTTTTCTCATGTTCCATGCCATATATCTAAGCTGTATATAATCACCAAAAAAAATCCAAAGATCGGTAACTATGCATAAAAATAATGGTGTTATTTACCTTTCCTTCCTTTTGAATTAAGTGAAGTAATTTTGCATTAAAAACTTTGCATAATAATGTCAGATGTAGGAGGTTCAAAGTAAAGCAAGTCACCTTTCATTTGGGGGAAGTGTCTCATCAGATCCTGCACAAGCTTGGAACCTTCACAAGCTGTCAGGCTTCTAAATTGCACTTGGATTTATCTCCCAGCCACTTGAAATCACAGGCCTTTGAAAACAGTTGTAGAGCCTTCTACTTCCTGTGTTCTGGATCTGTTGAAAGCCATGGATACAGTGGCCAAGCTCGGCACTCCGCAAAGGTGAGATGACCGAAGTTGCAAAGCTACATGACTGCATGGAGTGGAGGAGCTGGTGTGTCTGAAACAGAGAGCATCAAAGCAGTGTACTCAGGTGCTCACTGCTTAACGGGATTAAGAAAAAACCAAAATCCAACAACAAAAACCTTAGTTAGGACAATAGCTGAATTCCACGTATCAGGGTCATGTCACTTTACTCTGCCAAATAGTTCACATGGGGGGTGGGGGCTCAGTGGAATAAGTGCTTCCCTGGCAAGCATAAGGGCCTGAGTTCAATCCCTGGTTCCACAAAAAAATAATAATAATAAAATAAAATAAAAAATAAAAATAAATAAATAAATAAATAGTTCACATGGAATAGTGCCTACATTCAAAATTACCACTTGGTTCAGTTTGCAGCAGTTGACTTACGTTCCCAAAGTCACAAACTGTTATCTTCAAGGAAAAGGGGTATGGGTTTTCTAATGGGGCTGTGACAAGTATTACAACCCAAATTTGTTCCCATATAGATTCAGTTATGGTAGAGAGATCTAAAATGATACAAAGATAAACAAGATGAAAATTGATCTCTCATTCAAGTGAAAGTCCTTATATAAGCAGACAAAAGCTTGGATGGTGACCCTAACAATGACACCATTCCTTTTATCTTATTGTCACATCGTCCCAACAGTGGTGCTTTGGCCTTCATTTCAGCTAGCGGAAAGGAGACGGAACAGGCAGTTTATTGAAAAGATCCAGAAATTGTTCTTTTCGCTGTCACTTGTATCCCATTGGCCAACACTTAGTCATACAGCCACATACAGTTGTAATTGGCAGAAAAATGCTCTAGATGGCTGTTGCTTCTAGCTTGAATGTGTAGGTATTATTTCTATGAGAGAACAGGGGAGGCGCTATTGGGGGAGAACAACTAGGAAGTGCTTTCGTTAACACCTCATGTCTTTCAAACTATTGGGGCAAAACTAATCTGTGCAAATCCTCATAATCCCCATTTTGGGAAGCAGGGAGCAAACATGGATATTCAGCTGTCTCTATAAGCAGAGAATGCAGAAGCAGTTGCAGCATGGACTGCAGACCCCGGATGTGCTGTGACAGAACGGACCACCTCCTAAACTCAAGTTTCCTAGCCTTCATGTGCGCCCACCCCACCAGTAGCCCTAGCATTCTGTATTGCATGGATTCAGAGCTAGGAGCCAGTACTCCTTAAAAAGGTCTGGCCAGTTCCCATCTCCTGCGGTGTAGTTACTTTGGTAAATGGTCAAAGACACTTTTGGACCCAGCTAGGAGAAAGGCATCTGAGAAATACTTGTAATGGTATCTCTAGTTTTCAGGGTTACTCTACAACTCCAGGCTTAGGGATGGACCTCAGCCTGGGATTTGGGTGAGCAGTCATCATGATAGGATGGTGCCTTAGGACAGCCCTCCATAAGCCTTAGCATTTGTGCATCATCATCATCATCATCATCATCATCATCATCATCATCATCATCATCGCCTAATTTAGTTGTATAGATCCCATAAATTTTAAGATACTCCTACAGTTTTGCCTATGTTCAAAAATCAGTCTGAGAAGTATTTCCTTTCTACCATGTTTTATGGTTTTTTTGTTTTTGTTTTTGTTTTTAAAAACCTACCTTGTCTCTGGCTCTCATGATGCCCCTGGCCTGTTACCCTAAAAACTGATGATCACAATTACTGGTCAGGGCATGAACCCAATAATAGCATTGAGTTGCTATCCTAGGAGGGTAAGAAGTTTGCACATGTGAAGTTCTACCAAACTTTTCTGCCAAAAACTCTAAATTGCTTTTTCTGTACCAAATAAAGAAATTTGGTGTACTTCAATTTCCTGCACTCTTAAGTCATCTTTCATGAAACTTCTGTGAAAACTATGCAGAGACAAAAAGAGATAGTCTATATCCAAAATTACTGGTAAGTACAAATATATTTGTAAATTAAGCCTCATTCAACCCCCACTGGCATCTTGCAAAGCTTTCTTACTCTTTGGCCCCCACATTTAGGGCAATAAAAGTGAGGAAATCTGGAAGTTACTGAAAACTCATGACACAGGATAGGAGAGAGGGCCTGCACTAGAAAAGAAGGCTTTTCAAGAGGATTTGTGTGCTTAGATTAGCCTCCCATGTGTTGTCATCACAACTCTCAGCTTTCACTCTTTCACATAAGAGCTTAGTAAGGGGGCATGTGTGTGGGGTGCTTGGGAGCTGTTAGTGCTTTTCAGACTTTCCTGTGTGTCAGAATCACCAGAAGCACCCTTGAGACTAGATATCACTAGGCCCGGAGTTCCCATTTCCTTGGCTCTGGAATGAGGCTCAAGCATTGGCTTTCCACCAGGTTCCCAATGCTTACTCATCTCACTGATCCAGAGACTGCAAGGCAAGGACCACTGGACTCCACAGTAATTCGATAACCTACGTTTTATAGCAGGACCCATCAGCTTGGCAAGATGATGAGTCCAGTTTCCTGTAGTGAAATTATACAAATTTCTTAGGTTTTTTTTTTTTTTTTTTTTTAATTTTTACTGTTTTGAGTAAGTCATGTTCTTACTTAGGTTACTAGTAGCAGTTGAAAACAGACAGTCTATCTCTTGCTCTGTATAAATTCTTTTTTCTTTTTTTCCAGACAAGGAAGTTTTATTGCTGACATTTGGGTAGAGTCCCTGTGTAGTACAAAAATATGTCCTTATACAAACTTTTTTGTGACATTTTCCATTTTGTTTCTTTATAACAGGACTTCTCAGTGTGTGACACCAAGGAGGGCAGACTCAACCTCCTCTCATTGCATCTCCAGAAATGCTATCAGACCCTGGGCTCCCCTGGGAAGGATCCAGGCTATCTGATGGGGCTGTGCAGACCCAAGCATATTGCTTTGCAAAAGAGGAGAAAGACCTCACGTGGGAAGCAGGTCCTTGGGTTCTGGGTGATGGCCCCACTTCAGTAGGCCCTGGCCGGTCTGAGCCCCACCAGAGGACAGCCCCAGGGCTGGGAGTCCAGGCTGGCCACATTTCTGCTCTTTCAGGAGACTTTTCTTTATCAAATAAATATGGAAAAGAGCACAGCACCATGCCCTGGCGCTCAGCTGCTGGATGGCTGAGCTAGAAGCAGAGCTGGGTGTTTGAGGAGTAAGTGGTGGGCTTCCACAGACCCACTGAGGCAGAGGCAGGGGGTGCCCAAGTGCTGGGTTGGGACATGAGGAAGATGGGGCACAGGCAGCCTTGCTCCTGCTGGCAAGAGGTGGCCCCATTATTTCCAGATGGGGAAACTGAGGCACAAGTTTGGGAACTTGCCCGATATCACTCACAGTCAGCTTTTTGGGGGTTGGAGGCAGCTCATACTCTGGGAAACACACTGAGGGTCAAGGACAGGCAAGAAGGGCCTGAGGATACCTGGAAGGGATGCTCAGCCTCTCAGAGGACACACAGGGGTAGGCATCCAGGGAAGGGTTTGTGCGTAACACTGGGCAGGGCCAAGTCCAGGGAGGCAGAGGGCATGACAGGGCATTCTGGCAAGAACAACATCTCTGGCAAGACTGGTGTCCACTTCAAAATCAGGGCTTCAAGGGTAGCAGTGCTTTCTCAAGTCAGGCAGGGCAGACCTCAATCCCTACGTGTCTGTCCCAAGTCTCTTCTTAAAGCCCTTAAAGACTCATCACAGCAGCTTATCTGTATGTTGTCCCATTCCTTCCATTCCGATTGCCAAGTGACCACACGTGATGATGTAATCAATTACTTCCTTGCTGGGGATAATGAATTACCCTGGCTCCTCCTCTAACTCCTTCAAATCCAGTCCTACTTTTCTTAATCAATCTTTATTCCCATGTGCTTACTATTCTTTTGCCCATAACATTTCTGGTGCCACTTACTACACAGGAAACAAAGTTTTAATGGCAGGCAATTCAATTAGATCTGTAATCTTTGTAAATAGATTTAGTGGTATGTACCGGTGATTGACGGAAATATTGAGCACCTAGCAGATTACACATTAGCCTGAGAATTCAGATTTGACATTGAAAACTCTATCATAAAACTAGGCTGTTAAGAAAGCATCTTCCTTTCCAGAGGCTGGAAGCTGACACATCAGCAAGGGGCCCCTGCATCCTGACTTTGGGTCTTTGCGCTGGGATCCACACCATCTGAATAAATATCCTGTCACCTGACTCCTCCCTGTAGTGCAATTCTAAATTACAGGACTGTAGGTAGACAAAATTTTTCTTATACTGTTGACTTTTTTAGATGTTGAAAAATGACCGAGAAAGTTAGATATTTAAGAGGAAAAGCTATGCTACACTAACCAATTCAGGGGCTCATGGGGGGAGGGGAAGATTCTAGGATGGCACCTATGCAAAATGTGATCGAAGCACTTGATGAATGATTACATTTTTTAATAAAGAATGTATTCATGTAAAAAAAACCCACAATACTATTAAAACCTCTCAAAATCCTCCCCCTCCCTTCCAACACCCTCACCTAAGTGTTCTTCCTCTTTGAAACGGTCCTGGAAGCTGGCTGTTATGAATGTCCTTAATTATGCTGTGGCTGTCTTGAAGCATGGATCTATCAAAAACACTCATCTTTCATAGTTATTTTGATTTGGGGGAAGAGCCTAAAGTCCTATTGGGGTTCTGTGACTATGACAGATCTAGTGAATGGAGTCACATTGTAGTGCCTATTTAAAATTATTTATTTATTTATTTCATATTGGGGATCGAACTCAGGACATTTCGCTTGCTAGGCAGGCGCTTCTGTTGCTGAGCTATTTCTCTGACTGCAGTGTCTATATATTTCACAAAAACTGCCCAAAACAGTTGATCAATGAAGAATGATCATAAAGTGTGGCAAATATTTAAATATAAAACTTTATTACAATGAAAAACACAATATCAATAGTCCCCCCCAAGATACTTAAAGTATTCCCTTGCTGTGCCCATACTTATTCCATCATTCTTTTAGAAATGTATCTTTTACTGTAACTATTTTTTTAATTTAAATATTCCCCCATATTTTTTGGTCACCCTTATGCCTCTGTTACTTTCTTGTTTCTGGAATAAAATATTGGAGAGCCACAAGTTAGAGGAGGAAAGGTTTATTTTGGCTCACAGTACGTAGAGGTTTCAGCCCCTATTGGTTACCGCCAAGGCAGGGTGGCATAACACAGGGGCACTGCGGGCAGGAAGCAACAGGCTCTCACAAAAGATGGGAGAGAGATAGAGATAAAGATGGGATGGATAGGTAGATAGATAGATAAATAGATAGACTGAGACAGAGACAGGAATGGAGATGGAAACAGAGACAGAGACAGGGACAGGGACAAGAATGGAGATGAAGATGAGACAGAGAGAGAGATATGGATGGAGAAGGAGACAGGGATAGGACAGGAACAGAGATTCTCCAGGCCACCCCATGACAACCCACCCTTTCCTGCCAGGTTTTGCCTCCCAGTGTCACACCCAGCTGGGGACCAGTATCACGTGCCTGTGGTCCAGCTGCCTCCCTAGAGCCCCAGGAACACAGGAAGCTTGGAGGAGACTCCTGTCTAGAAGCCATAATGCATCAAAAGCATCAGAGTACAGGGAGTGGAGGATGGGATGCTAATGTGCACAGAAGTGTACACAAGTTATGACATGCTAATGTTTATTTATTTTTTAAATAACTTTACTGAGAAACAAATAGCAATGAGACAGTTTCAAAACCGATTAGTAGGACAGTTTCAATAATTAATATGTTGCATGTTGTTGTCTTAGTGGGTATTCGTTGTACAAGATGCAGACATGATATCCTGTCCACAAACACTATTAGAACAAATCTTTCTTTTATTTATTTATTTATTTATTTATTTTTAAAATAATTTTATTGAGAAACAAATAGCAATGAGACAGTTTCAAAACCGATTAGTAGGACAGTTTCAATAATTAATACATTGTATATTGTTGTCTTAGTGGTTATATATTGTACAAGATGCAGACATGATATCCTGTCCACAAACACTATTAGAACAAATCTCTCTAGTCATTGAATTAAGAGAATGCAGCTGTGTATCTATCTTAACTGTTTTGAACATACAGATACAAAATGGTCATTCATTTTTATCCCCCTTTTTTGTTTAGTTTTGTCAGAGATGGATATTCCATTGTCATTTAAATATTGTAGGTGCCTGAATTCAGCAAAATATTCCAATATAGTCCAGTAGTCCATAGTAGTAGTGGATTTTCTGTAAGACTGGCAATGACAGAAGTTGTTGACTTGGTCAGGGGGATGGCTCAGTGTAATAAACACTTGCCTGGCAAGTACAAGGGCCTGAGTTCACTCCCCAGTTCCACCAAAAAAAAAAAAAAAACAGAAGTTGTTGACTTGAGCCTTTTACAGCTCAGCATATTGATATGGCTTTACTTTTTTACTTTGTTGTTATGCTTTTCTGCTGGGTGGTTAAGATCAAGATAAAGCAAGACCTGTATAACAAGTAATGTAACTTTGTATCTGATAAGGTCAGGCAAATTCCCTCAGGATTTATCCTGAAACCCTGTACCACAGTTTGTAGATCCTTTGTGAATGCCAGCCATGTCAATGAGTCACGGCCATTGCTCGACCAATTTGCTTTGTGAAAGCCTGAGAGAATGTTTTCTCTCCATGTGACTCTCCTTAGGCACACTCTACATCATTGATCACTTTCCTCTGTGGCCCTATAATCTTCTTGATCTGAAAATTTGGGACACAACTGAGTTACATGATGTTACAGTACAGGTAGAACAATCTTTCTATTCATTGAATTACGAGAAAGTAGCTGTATATCTATCCTAACTATTTTGAATATACAGATACAAAATGGTCATTAACTTGTATCCCCTTTTTTGTTTTGTGTTGTCAGAGAAGGGTATTCCATTGTCATTCAAATATTGTAGGTATGTGAATTCAGCAAAATATTCCAATATAGTCCAGTAGTCCATTATAGTAATGGGTTTTCTGTAAGACTGGCAATATCAGAAGTTGTTGACTTGAGCCTTTTACAGCTCAGCATATTAATATGGCTTGACTTTTTATATCTCATTTTTATACTTTTCTGCTGGATGGTTAAGACCAAGATAAAGCAAGACCTATAAAACAAGAAATATAACTTTGCATCTGACAAGGTCAGTCAAATCCCCTCAGGATTTATCCTGAAACCCTATACTGAAGTTTGTAGATCCTTTATGAGTGTCAGCCATGTGGATGAGTTATGGCATTGCTTGACCAATTTAGAGCCAACAATTTTATTTCTTCAAGCAGAACAAGTTTTAGTGAATCATCAAATAATGTACTTTTTTGAGAAAGGTTAATCCCATGATATAAAAGTCTGTGTCCTCATTATATTCTCCAACCTGATCCATTTTCAACAATTAAATTAATTCGCTGTAGCAATCTGATAGATATAATTGACTACGTTGTTGCTTTATCATTTTCTCATTTTTATCTCCAGAAAGACTTAGCAATGGCTGGTGCACTCGTGTGCTATCTTGAGGTTGGTCACAGGACATCAAGCTCACAACTATGCACTGCAGCACCGAGCAGGTTTCCCATTGCTGCCATACAGCACCCAGGGGCTCTGACGGAGCATGAGGTCTCACGGGCAGGCTGGCCCCAGGGCAGGAACGTCACCTCACAAGGGCCTGGAGGGGCAGAGTGTCTCCCTTTGTGGCAGTCAGAGGCAGAGCAGGGGAGAAACCCCAGTGAGGAAGAGACAAGAGGCCTGATACAGCACCGAAGACCCTGCTGTCAAGACCCACCCAGACACCAAGAAGTAGTCCCACCCTTCCGCTGGGTGGTTCCTAAGCTAATCAGTTGGACTCAAGCAAATGTAACCATCACACTTAGAAGCAAATTGAAAGTGCTTTTATTACGTTACTCACAACAAGACACAGCTTCTAAACTGGATGTGGTCACACGTACCTGTCACCTCAGCCAGAGGGAGGCTGAAGCAGGAGGATGGCCAGTTGAATCCCTGACTGGGTGTCTCAGTTACTTTTCTTTCATTGCTGCGACAAAATATCCAACACCCAGAATTAAGGAAGGAAAGGTTTACGGTTTGTGGAGGGTTCAGTCCGTACTTGGCACATGGCAGAGAGTAGCCATTGATGGCAGTAGAAAATGGCAAAACAGCAGGAGCAAGGGGAGGAGCAGTGGCGCAGCAGCTAGTGAGCCTCCCTCCCTTCCTTATGTTGTGTTCAGGCTACCTGGGGGGAGGGACGGGTGTAGCACACACTCCCCTAATCCCAGCATTGGATCATGAATTAATCACAAACTCTAGAAGCCTGCTCTGATCACCGCATGAGGATTTGGGGTGTGTGTGTGTTGGAGGGGGGCAACTAGACACAAACCAGAACACTGGGAAACTTAGTGAGAAAGACCCTGACTCAAAATTTAGAAAAAGCTTGGAAAGTAGCTCAGCATGAAGGTTCTAGGTTCAATCTCTAGTACAACAAAAAGAGAAAACAAAATTTAATTTATAAATAAATCTTGATGGATTCTTTCCTTGATGTGTGTATCCGTTACTCTTCTCTCATTGCTGGGACAAACACCCGACACTCAGTCTGAGGGAAGGAAAGGTTTATTTAGCTCACAGTCACTGGAGGTTTCAAGACACTGGAGGAGAGGCTGGGGTGCTGCCGTGTCTAGAATGACCCTCCCACATCTCTGAGAAAGCCCAGGCTAGCCAATTTAATGGTTCACACCTCTTGGGCCCCACCCCTTGGCGCCGCCCTGGTCCTCTGGCCTCACCCTTCAAGCCACTCCTTGCTCCTCCAGCCACATCTGCCCCATAATTTACATGAGGCTTGGGGGATCAACTAGACATAAACCCTAACAATAGGACATAGTAGATACAGGCTTTGGATCAAGCCGGCATGAATGTGTGTCCTGCATTTGCACTAAGCAATTAAGTGACCTTGGGCATGTTCCTTAACTGGCATGAGCCTCACTTTCTTCCATTGTCAACTGAGAATTATAATAGCTGTTAACTCTGGCTCTGGAATGTTCTAAGTGTGCTCAGCAAATGTGTACTGCTGTTTTAGTCCCCACTTTTCAAAGAGATTATGTTATGGGTAAGTCACAACTGATTTAAATTAAATGTGGTAAAAAAAAAAAATCAATGTGGTACATAATTTCTAAGGAAGCCAGGAGCACTTGCTGAAGACTGTAGGCCATGAAGGTTTTCTGATGACCACTGGGTAGTCTGCACAATGCACAGCTGTGGCTTCAGGGCGTTCTTTCTAAATACGTCTTAACTGTGTTCTCTGACTCTGCAGCTCCTCCACAACCAGCCTGGCCTAAGCACCATCACTCCTTGCTAGGCTAATAGCAATATGTCCCCAGTGCAGTACTGTAGGCAGTCTTCTACTGAACCTGTCCTAAACCCCAGGCACACCTTGCTCTATTAACAGCTCAAAGCTCTGCCAGGAACCAGGCTCTGGGCTCTGTCTTCCCTTCTGTGTCCTCCCTTCCAGTTTCCTTCCTCTTCTCAGTGCTACACTCAACGCTTCTCAGCTCAGCCCCCCTTCACCTGGGCAGCCTGGACCAGCTTCCTTGTTATTCACTTTTAAGTACTGCTGAGTTGGTTTTACTTTTCTGCTCTTGGATCCAACTGGGTATGTGCGTACTCCACTTGTGTCCATCCTAGCTTTCTATGTAACTATTGTACTCTGGCATTGTTGATAAATATGAAAATCTAGGATTTTTTTTCTCATCACAAACTGTCACTCTGGTTCATATAAAGCCCTGAGAAGTATGATTCAGGAGTGAATTAAAAGAAGAGGAAAATAGTATATTTGAATTAAGTGATTTTTTGGGGGGTATATTTTAGTACAGGGCATACAAGGTCTCACTATACAGATTGGACTCTTAGTGATCCTCCTTTTTTCAGCCTCCCAAGTGCTGGTATTACAGGTCTGCGCCACAACACCCAGTTTCAATGGCTGTCTCAGTGTGCCCCAGGGGCAGGGGTGGCAATTTAGGTGATTTAAATTACCACCTCTGTCTATTTTTGGTAATTTATTTCCTTTTAAAAGGTCTCAAAGACTGGGCATGGTGGTGCACACCTGTAATCCCAGCTCTTGGGAGGCTGTAAACAGGTGGATCACTATGAGTCCAATCTTATAGTGAGACCCTGAACACCCTGTAGACTCTTCCCCTAAAATACAAAAAGAAAAAAAAAAGTCTTGATCTCTCAGATGAGTTAAAAGATCACAAATGCCGGAATATTCATTCTCTTTCACTTCTTACTGCATCTAAAAGGTGCGGTAAACTTTTGCTTGAGAGAGAGCTTCCAGGAGGCTGTATTTCCTCACCCTCAGCCAAATATCCACCCGCCAAAGGACAAGTCTTGAAGGCAGACAGAAGTCCCAGCCTGCATAGTGCTAGTGGAATGCAATATTGTGTTCCAGATTCATATATATATATATATATATATATATATATATATATATATGTCCAAATGTCAATATTAAATGCTTGTTCCTTTGTCTTTGTGCTCGGTGGAAGCACCCCAGGTGGGGCGCCTGGTCAAATATCATCCTTTGCCTTCTTGAGACACATGTATCTGTGGGTTGCTTGGCACAGGAAGTACAGATGGGCAGGGAAGAGAAAGAGCATAAAGGTGCTGGCAGCACCAAAAGCTCTCTGAGAAGTGCCACTGGTGGCAAGGAAACAGGCGCATGTCAAGAGTTGCTCAGCACAGAAAGCACCCAGGTTGAATTCTGGCTGTAATTTTGGCGATGTTGGTTGTAATCTGCTTCATCAGATTAAACTGTTTCCAAGGGCAAGGCAAGGAGTTGTGTAAGAGCTTATGCAGTAGTGTGGAGAGGAGAATTTGCTCATCTGGTCTCGTAGCTCACAAGGCAGAGGTGGCCATTTCACTCTGAGAAGGTTTTTGAATTCATATTTCTCCCTCAGCTATTTTATGTTCCTTTTACTTTTCAGAGCTATCCTGCCTGTTGGTTGGGGGGAGCCACTGAGTTTCCATTAGGAGAGAATCTTAGTGTAACATGTCTGCAAAACTCCCACAGGAAGATAATAGACAAAAATGTTGATCAGTTGCTTGGGAGGTCATGTTAAAACATGGGGTCCCATTTTAAGTTGACCCTCTGTTATAACATTATTATTTGCAAAACGACTAAAGCTTAGTTAGGCACATTCTTATCATGCGTGTCTGCTTATTTATTTGTTTATTAGAACCTAACCTCATCATCAGATTTCTTTGTTTGGGGCCCCAAAGTGGCTCATCACTGAGTAAAAATAATTTCCCATGGCAGGTGCTCCCAGCAGGTGGCTGCTCACGGTACCTGCCTTCAAAAGGTAGATTTAGTCAGAGATTTTATTTTAATATGAAATCTGAATTGCAGCCTGAGCCACCACTGGGTGATGTGCCAACATTCATGTCTGCAGCATGATTTATTATGTGAAAATACCACAGAACTAATCAGTGGAGTTACTAATTAATACAAATCTGCATTTTTTGCATAAGCAATTAGTGCAAGGAGAAAGCAGTGAAAGAGGAAGTTCGACTCCTTTAATCTCAGCGCCTACTCAAGCGGAAAGACCCACCAGGGCCAAACTCTGAGATCTACATTTGGAATTTTCCCACTTTGATTAGTTAAAGACATGAAAGGTCAAATTATCAATATTTAATTCAGGTGGAAATGCATTTGTTAAAAAGGAAAAAAAAACCCCACACATTTTATTTAAAGAAGATGACGCTCTAGGGGTGAACTCAAGAATCACAAATAACTGTATTTTCCATTACACTGAAGTCTGAATATGTGGTAAGGATTTTGTACAATAATGGCGTTTTGAAAATTGTATCAGGGCATATGAGGGAGGATGTGATATTTTATTGCTAAGAGATTTGAGTTACTAAACATTCTTGTTCTCAGAGTTACATGTCTACTAGATTTTTTTTCAGTGTGCTCTGGACAAGTTATGGATAGTAATAAGGAATATTTAAATCCACCAGGTCTTAGATAATTGTGTGACTCACTAAATCTGAGGAAGTAATGCCACCTAGTATTTGTAAGTTTCTTTTTGCCATCAATAGAGGATACAACATAAAATATCTGGAGAATTACAAGATGATGGTAATAAAGTTTATAATCTCCATAACATCCATGCTACATAAAACAAAAGCAAAATCAAAAACAGTTTAGACATAATGTCTCTAAGGAAAGCAAATGTGAGATTTATTTGTATTTAAGACCTTTGGCATATAAGTGCAAATATTAGAACGATGTCCATCTTTTTTTAAAAAAAAGTTGTTCACTTCGTGATTTGTCTTTGTTTCAGTTTCATCAGTTCAAATTTAGTTTCAGCCTTTCCCCTCCACACATGTAGTTTTCCAGCAAATTTGTCCTGAAAAGGTGGCTAATCACATGCAGATTTACAGAATCTTTATGAAAAGTTTTGGACAAGAAGGACAATCATTTAGGGGAAAAAAAGCAAACAGGAGGGGAAAGAGGGCTCAAAGCAGCTTTTGGAATTGCAGAGCCCGCAGGTCGGGAGTTGTCCGCGGTGCTGATATTTTGAGGAAGCCGTTTCTCCTCGGAGCTGCCCTGGACCCCAAGCCCCGGCTCTTCGGGCCTCGAGGAAGTTGTCCAGGGCTCCTCTCGCAGCCCTCGGCCGCAGCCATTGTTGGGAGGTCGCGTAGACGCCGTCGGTGTCTCGCGTTCCACTCGGAAAGCGACGCCCAGCTACCAGGGATTTTTTGTTTGCGAGCTATTTCTGTTAAGGCGAAAGCTGGCAAACATCGGGGCTGTGAGGTCCCCTCTGGACCACAAGCTGCTCCTCGCAGCCCGGGAAACAGGTGCGGGCCCTCTGTCCTCGCTCCTCCATGGGAAGTAGTCGCGCCCAGAACACACACTTGTGCACATTCTAACACCCCACACTCAGCCATCCCCTCCCACAGTCACTGCACACATAGACCCACACACACGTTCACAATTACACACTTATATTTACATACACATCGCAGTGATGTCACATGCTCTTACACACGCACTCACAGTCACGCACTTGTACACTGGGCTACAGTCACACACACTCATTTACACACACAGGCTTTCTGACGCACGAGGCACGCACAACCTGACGCACTATCGTGCCAGAGATCCGCGTCTGCCAGGATGTGGGGATCGCGTTTATTTTATAGTGTTGATTCTGTTGCTGAACGATTTAAGGAAATCCCTTATTCCGAGACACCGGGTCCCTTCGAGGTCTTCGGCGCCAGGAGGGAGCCATCAAGGCCCAGCGGGACCCAGCGGACGTAAATAATAAATAAAAAGGCCCAGACAGGCTGGGCTGGGGGAGCCAGGCACTAAATCACTCCCCAAATCACAGCCGCGTCGTGATCCATCCAATAGCTCTAAGCAATTTGTGGGGTTGGGGGTTGGAATCAATTTTTTTCCGTTCTCGCAGGTGCAATATGAATCAATTATCTTAATTAAGATTATGCCGCAGGCCCAGGAGAGCTGGGGAGGCCGGCTTTTGCGCCCGGGGCGATGGCGAGGCATTTTAATCGCATCTCTCCTGCTCCGGGCTCTCTCAGCGCCTGCCTGTCGAGCCGGACAGCTCCAGCCCCGGACCTGACCCGACCGGGAGGCGGGCCACCGCCCCTGCTCCTGGCTGGGCCGCACCGCCCACACGGCCCCGGGCTCGGCGGAGAGGGCGCCCAGGCCTGGACAGCCCTTCCCGGGCACCGGGTCCGCGATCGTCCGCAGGAGCGAGCATCTCTTTCCAGAGAAACAGGTCACGCCGGGGACGCCGGCCGGCGGGATTCACCTCAGCTCAGCGTTCCCCGCCCCAGCCGCCAGCCTCGCGCTCCCCACCCCCAGGCCCGACCCCACGCCTCCGCCCCGTCCTTTGCCCCCACTTTCCCCTCCCCCGCCCTGCGCCTCACGCCCCGCGCCCCCTGTAACGGCCAGGACGCCGCCGTCCCGAGCCGCGGCCGCGAGCGAGCAGGGACCGGGGGGCGGCGGATCCAGGGCATTGCTCGAGGGCAGTGAGTCATGAAAGCCGCTTTTGTTGCCAGCGCGTGCGGCTCGCGTGCCGCTCGGCAGCCTGCGGCGCCCAGTGGGGCCGGGAATGGGAGGGGGCGGGGAAGAGAAGCTGGTGTGGGGGGGTCTGCAACCGTCCGAGCGGTCTGGAGGGGCCCTCAGGGACGGAGTTCGCGCTGGGTCTGCGGCGCGCGTCCTGCCCACTCCCCAAACAAAAAGCTCCGGCTGGGCGGGCTCTGGGCTCCTCGCTCGCCTGCCCATTACCGACGGCAGCCTACCTAGGGCTCTGCGGACCCCCGCTGAGCGCCAGGAGGTCTGGGCCTCAGGTTGGCCCGCCCCACACTAGGAAGCACCAGGACGTCACCTTGAGGCCAAACCAGCCAGATCTCAGGACACCCGGAGAGGCTTGTCCTTTATCCCCAGGCCTTGAAGAGCCACAGTGGGATTAGAGGAGAATTATCAGCGAGGAGAGGGAGGAGATCAGTCTCATAACTGGCTCCCTTGGAGTGTGGTCTTTGCAGTCGCTAGCTTCCCTCTTGCCCCAACCTCTGCCCCCCTGAAGATTCCTCTTCATTCTACGGGACACCAACGATGGCACTCGAGTTGGGCCTTCTGGGCCTCTGGAACCCTCTCTTTTGCTCCGCCTCTATATCTCCTCCGAAGCATCCCAATGTGCACAAAAGACATCCAAAGCAAGACTTCCATATCCCCACTGCGAGATGCAACAGCCCCCAAAGGGACAGATTTTAAGTCCAACTGTTACCAGGCCTCTGAGTGTGGACTACAGGCAGAGGGCACCAGTGGAAATACTGGGGCCATGCTTCTTGTTGAATCCTGTCATCTTCCTCTGTGCTCTTTCTTAGCCAGGCCCACGGATGGACACAGAAAAGCCACAGGGTTCCCCACAGTTCTGCTCTGGAACCTGAGACAGTCTGATGGCAGGCACTGGTCCACCGGTCACATCGCACATCTCCGTTCTTCCCCATTTGAGTTTGTGCTGCCTCCCCCACTTTCACATACTGGCTATTTCCTTACAACTTTCTTCCTCCAAATCCATCTCTTCTCACTCCAGGCCCTCAATCCGGACACATTGCAGACTGTAGGGACATCTAGGTCAGCGGTCTTTATACAAGAAATTAAGGTAGTATACATTCAGTGCCAAGGATTTGGGTGAGGTTAAAAAGTGTAATGGAGGCTTAGAAGGAAAGTGGGGTGAAAAAGAATACACAGAGAAGGATTGAGCATGCTTTCTTTTTTCCTCTCTCCTTTCTGTCTTTCAAAAAAAAGTATAGCTTCTAAAACTACCTTGTTCTGAAAGAGTAAGTCAAGACTTACTGTTTAGCAACAAGCATGATCTCTGCAGCAAGGGAGTCTTTGCCTTACCCATCAGGTGGAGGCTGCATGAAATCAGAGACCCAACTGGAGCCCCACAGAGGTGCTGGCAAGAGTAGTGCTAATGACCTTTATAGAAAGAGAAAAGGCCCTTCTACACAGGGCCCTGGTGCCTTTCTGAGATGGGGCTGTCAGGCCCAAGAACCTAGCTGTAGGCCTAAGATTGGGATAAAGGTGCAGGCCAAGTTGTGGCATGTTGGCCATCACCGGCTTGTGGGCCCAGCCAGAGCTACCAGGCCAAGGCCGAGGCCCAGGCTGCCTCCAGACTGGCTGAGCAAGGGACACCTCCTTGTAGTGATCCAGGGACTCAGCTAAAAGGTCCCGCCCAATGTAGGTGAAGCCTCATTTTGCCAGCGAAGGCCAATGAGGCCAAAGCCTGCTGGGATGAAGGGGCTGGGCCGGCTTTGAGAGGATACAAGGTGTGCGTGTGCGTGTGCGTGTGTGTGTGCGTGTGTGTGTGTGTGTGAACCTCATGTGGGCCTCCAGGATAGGAGGAGCTGATGGTGGGAGGTATAGGGCGTACAGGTGCTGGAAGAGCAGGGGGTGCACTTGGGAGGCTGATGAACCAGCTCAATGGTGCTTGTACGGACGGAGCCATTCTTCCGTGGAGCTCTTGTACGCATACAGGGGTGCATGGAGATGAGGAGAGGCCGCCCTTTGGCGCCAACCAGCAAGCATCTGCCAAGGGCCCAAAGCCACGACGAGGGCCTCACAGGGAGGGCAGAGTCAGGCTCCCTCTTGGCCGCGTGCCTCAGTCTCCCCGTTCCTAACTCCCTCACCCCAGCCTGACTTCCTGCGCAGACGCAGGCTTCTCCCAGGGACCTGGACCCGGTGGGGGTTAGCTTTCCCTATCCCTGTCCCACAAGCCCTCCCCTCCTTGTGCCCTCGCCCTTCTGCCTCCCGAAAGGGTTAATCTCTCCTGCGGGTAAAAACAGGTCCGCGGAGTCTCTAACTGGCGACAGATGGGCCACTTTCTTCTGGCCACAAAGGGGCCGGAATGGAGCACTCCGCGGCATACAAATAGGCGGGTCACGTGGTGCCCGGCTCTTGGCTGGACCGGGAAGACCATATGGCGCATGCCGGGGAGGAAGGGGAAGGGGTGGGGTGGGTGGGGGTGAGGGGAGCGGTTGTCGCAGGCAGAGGGCGGGAGAGGAGCGAGGCTGCGTGGGGTGGGGGCGGGGGCGGGGGCGCGCAGCCCGGACGCGTGCGCAAGGGCCGCGCGCAGGGATCGCGGTTGCTCGGCTCTCGCCCCGCCCGCGCTCTGCATCCCGAACTGGGCTATATAACCTGAGCGCCCGCGCTGCCGGGCCACGAGGAATTCGCCCACGCAGGAGGCACGGCGTCCAGAGAGCCCGGGGTTATGAGACCGTCACTGCTCAGGACCTGCTAACAACCACAGGTAATTACAGACCTTTGATTTTTTTTTTTTTTACCCCCTTTGCTGGAGAATAAAAGCAATAATTGACGACCTTATGTACCTCTTGTAGTGTATGTGCGCATCTGGGAGCGCGTGCAGGTGCTTTGAGACCAGCATCTTTTTCCGTAATGGCCCACAAGTACTGGCACATAATGAGTCCCGGCACTCAAGTACCCCCTGCAGGCTTTCTGATTAAATTTTAAATAAAATTTAATAGTACAGAAGGTTCTTGATTTCTTTTAAAAAAGAGAATACACGGTGACTAATTATTTGCTAGTTTTTTTCAAGTTCGTAAAGGGAAATAACTACTTCGCTGTCTCACTTCCTCCAGTAGAGAAAAAGAAAAAGAAATAGAAGACATATTACTACGATTTATTTTTTGTGTGTGTATTTTATGTCCTTTGGGAGTGTCAAATTCTTCTTTTCAGTGAATGAAAGGGACGTAGATAGCTTGAGTGTTTGCACCCCAGAAAATAAGTGGATTCACAAATAGTTTAGTTGAAAGGGTGTGAGGAGCGTTGGGAAAGCAAGGGGGACCCAGACTGCTACCTGTTACTGCTCTGTGCGCAGCCAAGTCCCCGGCAGACACTGCAGGAGCCAAAAATTCAGTTGCTTTACTAGGGGCTTTTAATATTCTGTATTAGAAGCAGCAACTTCGCCATTGCCAATCGCTGACCATTATAATTACTCAATCCTTTAAAGGGAGGTTCGAGGCGAACTTTGAAAGCCCAGATAAAGAGCGGGCAGCCCGTTGAATGGGCTGTTTATTAGAGAAGAGCCTTCCACACCTGATCCCCGGCCAGGGCGGGAGAGCTCTCTGCGCCGCCCCCAGCTCTCGCCTTCCAGCCAGCGCTTTTGTACAAGGTGGAAATTTAGGGGAGGGCGAAGGATGGGAAACGAGGGGGGGAAAGGTGCGGGAGGGATGGGAGACTGCTGCCTGCTTTTGTTGCCAAATATTTCGTTGATGGGAGAATAATTCGGTAGGAACTACGGGCTCACCCCTCCTTCATGCATTTACTCTTCAATCTCTTGCCGGTCTAATCTTCTTAAAACTCACTGCTAGTGTTCGTAAATTATGTAATGGCTCTCCCTTTTAAACACCAAGTACAGAGAAGCCAGCACTGAGATGGAACAGAATGTGCTTTTTACAAACTCATCATTTTTGTAGAATTGTGAATGACTTTGGACACATGCTGATAAACATGAAGTCTCTGAAATGTACACTCATCTCCACACGCATTATCCTGCTGGGCAATCACCATCAACACAGTTAAGTTAATCACGATGGAACATGCACACACGCGTGAGTGACGCGCGCACACACCCACCGTCACGCACCAACACCCCTGGCCTTGTCTCTGCGTGCCAGCGGGGCGCACTCACCGTTGCAACCACTGCTTTGAGATTTTCCACAGAAGAACCTATTTTGCAAGGAGCCGGTACTTCCCTCCGCACCTGAATTTGTACAGGATTAAGCCCACGGTTTGGCTAGCTTTTCAGTATAGCATTTTTCTCCTTTTCTTTCTGCTTGTTCCTCTCCCCTTTCGAATGCAGGAAACGGAAATATGACCAAATCGTACAGCGAGAGCGGGCTGATGGGCGACCCCCAGCCCCAAGGTCCCCCAAGCTGGACGGATGAGTGTCTCAGTTCTCAGGACGAGGAGCACGAAGCAGACAAGAAGGAGGACGACCTGGAAGCCATGCACGCGGAGGAAGACTCGTTGCGGAACGGGGGAGAGGAGGACGACGAGGATGAGGACCTGGAAGAAGAGGAAGAAGAAGAGGAAGAGGATGATCAGAAGCCCAAGAGACGCGGCCCCAAAAAGAAAAAGATGACCAAGGCGCGCTTGGAGCGTTTTAAACTGAGGCGCATGAAGGCGAACGCGCGCGAGCGGAACCGCATGCACGGGTTGAACGCGGCGCTGGACAACCTGCGCAAGGTGGTGCCCTGCTACTCCAAGACGCAGAAGCTGTCCAAGATCGAGACCCTGCGCCTTGCCAAGAACTATATCTGGGCGCTCTCGGAGATCCTGCGCTCAGGCAAAAGCCCTGACCTGGTCTCCTTCGTGCAGACACTCTGCAAGGGCCTGTCGCAGCCCACCACCAACCTGGTGGCGGGCTGCTTGCAGCTCAACCCTAGGACTTTTCTGCCTGAGCAGAACCAGGACATGCCGCCGCACCTGCCCACGGCCAGTGCTTCCTTTCCCGTGCACCCCTACTCCTACCAGTCTCCGGGGCTGCCCAGCCCGCCCTACGGCACCATGGACAGCTCCCACGTCTTCCACGTGAAGCCGCCGCCGCACGCCTACAGTGCCGCTCTGGAGCCCTTCTTCGAAAGCCCCCTGACCGACTGCACCAGCCCCTCTTTTGACGGACCTCTCAGTCCTCCGCTCAGCATCAATGGCAACTTCTCTTTCAAACACGAACCGTCCGCCGAGTTTGAAAAAAATTATGCCTTTACCATGCACTATCCTGCAGCGACCCTGGCAGGGCCCCAAAGCCACGGATCAATCTTCTCGGGCGCTGCTGCTCCTCGCTGCGAGCTCCCCATAGACAATATTATGTCCTTCGATAGCCATTCACATCATGAGAGAGTCATGAATGCCCAGCTCAATGCCATCTTTCACGATTAGAGGCACGTCGGTTTCATCATGCCCGGGGAAACGAACCCACTGTGCTTACAGTGCCGGTCCTGTTTACAAAAGGCAGCCCTCTCGGTACTACTGCTGCAAAGTGCAAATACTCCAAGCTTCAAGTGATAGATGTATTTATTGTCGTTACTGCCTTTGAAAGAAACGGGATCAAACTTCCTGTTCACCTTATGTATAATTTTCTATAGCTCTTCTATTTTAAAAGATAGTACAGTAAAGCTTAAAAAAAAAGTGCACCACGAATTTGGTGTAGCTGTATTCAGATCATATTAATTATCTGATCGGGATAACAAAATCACAAGCAATAATTAGGATCTATGCAATTTTTAAACTAGTAATGGGCCAATTAAAATATATATAAATATTTTTCAACCAGCATTTTACTACTTGTTACCTTTCCCATGCTGAATTATTTTGTTGTGATTTTGTACAGAATTTTTAATGACTTTTTATAATGTGGATTTCCTATTTTAAAACCATGCAGCTTCATCAATTTTTATACATATCAGAAAAGTAGAATTATATCTAATTTATACAAAATAATTTAACTAATTTAAACCAGCAGAAAAGTGCTTAGAAAGTTATTGTGTTGCCTTAGCACTTCTTTCTTCTCTAATTGTAAAAAAAATTGCACAATTTGAGCAATTCATTTCACTTTAAAGTCTTTCCTTCTCCCTAAAATATAGACCAGATTCATTACTGTCAAGAGGATGGAAAAAGAGACGCATTCCTTAACAAAACATATCAATTCATTACTTGCACAAGCTTGTATATACATACTATAAATAAATGCCAACATACACTTCTTTAAATCAAAAGCTGCTTGACTATCACATACAATTTGCACTGTTTCTTTTTAGTCTTTTACTCCTTTGCATTCCATGATTTTATAAAGCATTTGAAGCTATTGATGTTTCTGGGACATATAAATGCATGATTTTATACATAGTCACACAAATGGTGGTTTATCATGTATTCATGTAATAAATCTGAGCCTAAATCTATTCAGGTGTTAATGTTGGGATTTATACCTATTGTAGTCAATTAGTACAGTAGCTTAAATAAAATTAAAACCATTTAATTCATAATTAGAACAATAGCTATTGCATGTAAAATGCAGTCCAGAATAAGTGCTGTTTGAGACGTGACACTGGTACCACTGGAATTGATCTGTACTGTAATCTTGTTTGTAATCCTATATACTATGGTGTAATGCACAATTTAGAAAACACTCATCCCGTTGCAATAAAATAGTATTGAAAATCAGAGCAATTGTGGCATTTGTTCATGAATTGATTTTTAAAATAATACAATTATTCCAATAGGGAAGTAGTTGCTTTATTTGCTGAGTTTAAAATGCTGTCACCATGTGTAAAATAAAGTAAAAAGAGCAAAAAGTTAACTTGGGTATGTACTATACAGTTTATCCCAGAGATTCACTAGTTCTTTGTATATAATGAAAAAACCCAACTAATCTTTCATTATTTGAGATATAAGGTTGCAGAATGAGCAGGACAAACAATTCTCTTTTTGTTTTTATTCAAGTGCCTTCAGCTTCAGATGATTGCATTGCATGTTTTCTTCTATTTTTAAAAAGGTGAATTGAGTTACTTATTACCAACCAAGACATAAACAAGTACCTCAGCTTCATTTGTCTATCCAGTCAAGACCTATTAACTCACTGTCATTTTCTTGGTGCTCTGGTACCTGTGCATTTTGCTGAACAGAACAGGTCTCTCTCACATAAGAATCCCGACCCAAAGAGAAAGTTATATACCTCTGAAAATACTAGAGGAAAATGATTTAATTAACTGAAAGAACCCACGAAGTAGCCTTTTCAGAATTCTCATAGATAACTTGCAATGGTTTCCATAATTTTTCCAGAGAAAAAATGATAATGAATGATTTGTATATAAGACCATGTCATTGTGTTATAGCATAGGAAGGTGCAATTCTTTTCCATCTCGCTTTGTGATACTATTCTCTTTTTTCCTAAATACAAGTCATTGGAAAGTAACTGACAGATCACCCTGTCCATCGTTAAACTTGTTCCACTTAAAATAGTTTGGCACCTCTTTTCCTGCAAGAAGTGACTGGCAGTCATAATTTCTAGGGAATAATATGTTGGCATTTGTACCCTGGCCGTGCCATGGTGCTCTGATTACTGTCATTAGTAACTCCATTGTTCCTCCTCTGATTTGGATGCCACACTGGATGACTACCTCTGTCCCCAAGCTTGTTCCTTTAATCTTCTTCTCATTGGTGATTTAGGGGTTCCAAAAAGCTGACCTCATTTAGCAAGCTGCTCCAGAAAAATGTGAGTAATTTAATGGATGGGAACAATTAGCCACACTAATAACACTGCTGATGGGACCGCTGTGACAGCAGCAGTCAGGGACATTTCAGTGCTCAAAACTGTTTGAGTGCAATTTAAAATACATCATTTTAACATGTTTTCCATCAGCCTTCATCACATGACAGAAATACATTGAAGTGAGTCTCAACTTTATCCAAAATGCAGCTGTCTCCTTCCAAGTGAGTCAGAGTTGTTATTTTGGAATCAAGCTGTTGCTTCTACTCTTTGGATTGTTCTCACTGTTCTTACTCTAAGAGATATAACACTTGTGTTTGAACACTGCCAGCCTTTTCGAATAAGAGACCACGAAGTGCACATTCAAATCCGATCTGATCTATTAAATGGCTCAGTTTCACCTATAATTTAAATTAGACATCTTCCTGGAACCTAAAAACTGTTGCTGTAACAAGCAGATGATTTAAGGAAAGAGGGCCAGCTTTTAAGACAGCAAGCAGGTAAATTGGATGGTGCTTTTTGTTTCATAAGGGAGAAATGAAAACTGATACTGTATGTGTTTGGATTTCTTCTTTCATTTCGCCCAAACAATTTCTTTCTACTACATAGAGATTCTTTCAGTCAGTCAAGGAGTCGCTCACATGCCACCATTTTTTATTCAAAGGCAGGCACAGATGTTCCTTCTGCAGGGGAGGTTTTAATTTATGAAAATGATATTGTTTATGCATGAATGAACTCCATGCACTCTGCATAACACATAGCACTTCCATCTGATGAGAGAAATACCACAGAACCAGTGCCAGTGTCAGAAACATATTCTACAAATTTACTCACTTAAATGTTTAATGACTATTTGGATGGCATTTTCAAACCACAAGAAACCTTTTAAGTTATCTCCATCATTTCTTTTATGAATTGCTACCCATGTTTAAAAGAGATTTTTTTATAGCTTCTACAGTTTGCAAATGCTTATATCTAGCTGGAAAGAAAATATTTTACTGAATGAAAACCAACCACAAAGAAGAAATGCTGGCAACTTTGGCTTTAATGAGAAAAATATTTCTTGTAGTTTTGCTGTGTAATGCTTGCTACAAGTAATATCTGGGGTCTCTGTGCTCCTTCGTCTTGAGCAGTTACTATTCTTATAAGTATGATACTTAAATCTATTTATTTAAATACGTGAAATTCCTCCACAGAATTATTTGTAGAAGAAACATTTAAATTCAGCAGACAATTATTTCATAGTTGGAGATGAAATTTTGATAAATATTTAAGTGTTGCATAACTCTTGAATAAGAATACCTTGTATAACTTGAATTTTATTTATATCATCAATTGCAAGTATATAATAGGGTCATCTTTTAATTCTTAACAGACAATTGTACAAATTTAAGTGAAGGATTTTAATATTTTTGGAATATCTTATCAGTTTAAGATTTCAAATACATTACAGTAAAATAGTACTTGAAAAAAATTTAGTGTTATAATTTAGTGATCTTAAAAAAAAATCTCCCTATGTCTTCAACCTCTGAAAGCTCTATGAACATTTGTACAAAATTAATGTATTTTCTGAAGGAAGCTAGCAATTACTAAAATGATTTATGGATCATTAGCTAACAGTTTGAACCAAGCTGTTTTAGTTCTATAATTATACAAGAATTTTAAAGTGAAAATATCTATTAAACAATTAATGAAACTAGGTTTCAGAAGAAAAGCTGATTTTATCTTAATGAGAAATTTAAAACAGCAAAGCTGTTTCTTCAACCACACTAAGAGCTTCTCTCTTCTCTCCATCTACTACTACCTTCTTCCTGAAAACCATGTAAATAAAACCTTTAATTCCAGGGTCTGATGAAAAACAAAAGAGCCAATGCAACATCTTGTGCAGCACCAGGCCTGAGAGGACTCTTGTCACCATTGCAAAGAGGCGTTTGAGCGTCAGATGCGCAGTGGTCTGCGTGGAAACCCAGGCCCTGGCTCCTGGCCAGACATTATGTTTCAGAGGATACTATTGTCAAGAGCCATTCAGCTAGAAATATGCACTGTATGCACTCAAAAGTTGAGATCATCTGCCTTCCTCTGTCAGGGAGAATCCTGCACTGGCAATTGACTCCTGCACTCTCTTCACATACAGTAACACTTGGTTCAGTGGCTCTGAAGGAATTAACTGTGTAGCCAAGCTAGTGGCACTGATGAGACAAGGCCATGATCTCTGAGGACTTCCTGGTTAAATTGCTAATTTTAAAGTGCCTTAAAATGCAGGGTATTAGGTTAATGCTGGGCCAAATCTTCAGATGGCTTAAATGTGGATATGGCCCGATATTACTGTGTTATTGCTCCAGCTAATTTAGAAGTAGAAGAATAGTGACAGTAGCTATCTTTATAGATCTCCAGGTTTGTGTGGGTCTGATTGAAACGGCACAAAGAGATGAGTCAGTAAATAGAATCTAGTGCTGCTGCAGTAACATGGTAATTTACTTAAGACTAAAAGCTAACCCCCCCTTTAGGCTTTTATGTCTAAGGACAACTACTCAGGAAAGTGGCCTCACACACCTACCAGGTCATCAAGCAATATTTTCATTCATTTGCCTATGACATTCTCAAACCTGCCTTGTGCCTTATTTTACAGATGAGAGACTACAGGAAGCTAAGGTGCCTAGATTTGCACTCCTGTGCTCCTTTCTGCACTCAGGGCCTTATTTCAAGGCTACTTCTTCAGAGAAGACTTTCCTGATCCCCCATCCAGTTCACCAAGCACCATCCACTACACAAAATCATCAAAATTATAGTATCCCTCCCATTTTCCAGATCACGTGTCTACGTGACATTATCTTGTACATTTATATTTGGTTCTTTTTTAACCTACTAGCACTGCAGCAGGTGTGGGCTTTGCAAGAGGAAGATCCTTACCTCTTTTGCCTGCTTCTGTTACTCTGATGCCAAGAAGACCTAGGAAATCCTCCATGAATATCCCCGAGTTAATCAAATTACTACAATCTTATGGGAAGGTCTGCTGCCTTAACTGCAATGCTATAAATCAAGTGAGTCAGCAGCACAAATGGTGTTCGGCTCTGCAAATGCCACCAACGTGGCACTTGGCTTAGCCCTCCATTTTGAGGCTCAGTAATCATGGGTTATCAGCCACCTTTTTCTAGATATTTGCTTAGCTGTAATCTGGACTTAGAATTTCAAGGTACTAAAAGTTTATAAGCTGTTTCTAGAATGTGACATTTCTTTTTCCTTCAGTAAGAGTTCTCTTGCCTGTAATCTCAGTACTTGCGAGGCTGAACACAGGAGGATCACTATGAGTCTGATCTGTGTAGTGAGAACGTGCACTAAATACATTAACAAAAAAGAGAGTTCTCTTAAGGCAGCTGCCTTTTCTCTTACTGTTCATCCCTCTTTCAACAATTGTTCTATATTTAATGGTGTGAAAAATTGCTCTAACCTATAATTGCAACTTTATAGTGTTGAATGTCTAAGATTGGCAAATGAATATCATTTCATTCATGTTCTCTCCCAGTGATGTCAGCTGGCAGGGTGGTAACTTCAGTGAAGAGGTGTTACAGTGGGCAAGAGAACCATTAATTCCTTACCTCTGGCACAGTGCTTGTCTCCTTGCAGCAGGGAATTATAAAATTATAATCTGTTGTAGTTTGTAAGTACATGACTCAGTATTGGTGTAACGTTCAAGAATAAAAGGATAATAGAACATTCTAGAAAGATTAGGGTACATCATTTATTGTTAACGGGTAACTAAAAAATATTTATTTCAGCCAGTGATGAAAATTACAGAAAAAAAGAAAAAGAAATCAAAGGATGCCTATCACGTATAACTAAATCTAAGTAGTGATATTTATTAACAGATTTTTTAAGTTAATAAAGCCAAGGCTACTTGCTAGTAGGTTTTAAAATGTCAACATGTGATGTTTAGAAAGAGAATAAAAAATAGTACAAAATAAAAAATAGAAATAATACAGAATTT
The DNA here is from genome assembly GCF_000260255.1 of Octodon degus. Taxonomy (NCBI): domain Eukaryota; kingdom Metazoa; phylum Chordata; class Mammalia; order Rodentia; family Octodontidae; genus Octodon; species Octodon degus. Next base: position 18,880,228 of record NW_004524601.1, read on the forward strand.
CACTAAACAAAATAATAGGAATTCAACAATGATTATTACACTGCATATTGTTGTCTGCAAATTAGGTGTTCAGATTACCATATATAAGCACACAAAAATCTGTCAAAAATGTTACAAAAAACTAAAAATGAGAAAAAAATTTTTTGGATAAAGGAAGATTTGAATGTTTCCTTGACTCTAATTAGCATGCTAAAGCTATTAATGAAAAAGAGCTTTCTTTGCTTAATGAATAGTGTACTTATCTGACTTACAACAAATTGTTAAGGGAAAATTTTCTGTGTTGAGAAGTGCCACTCAACAAGCCCCACTTCTCCCTCCAGAATTCGTGTCCAACCTCAAAATATAACCTCCATGGGTACCTCTGCTGATGTAACGAAAGTATAAAATGGAAACTAAGATGAAGTCATGCTGGATTAGAGTGGACCCTAACTCTAATCACTGATGTCTTTATGAGAGGGCAGGATATAAAAATCCACAGCACACAGAGCATGGCATGTGAAGATCGCAGCAGAGGTGGGGGAGACTCCTGAGTGCTCTCTCAGTGCTGTCAGCAGACAGCTACCCCAAGAGAAAGGATCACAAGGGTGCTGCAAACCACGGTAAGCCAGAGCGAGGCCCTGGACAGACTTTCTGAGTCTCCAAGGAGCCAATCCTGCTGTACCTCACTTTACATCTCTGGCTTCCAAAGCAATGACACAGTGATTTTGGTTGCTTTACCACTCAGTTTGTTCATGATGTCATTTGTGGGAATCAAGTACACACACTAAAGTCTACCATAAATTAATATTAAAACATACTATTATAGCAAAACTTATTCAAATCTTCTAAAAATGTCACTGTAAACACTCAGTGAGACAATATATAACCACCAGCATTTTTAGTCAGTATCAGAATGGATGCTTATACAGGATAGCAAGTGATAGCTAGTTAGCATCAGAACTGTGTATAAAAGTTGCTCTTTATTCATATGAGGGAATTGAAATTGACATCTAAATTTACAAAGGGTGAGTTTTAAAACAATTCATTCAAAATTTCATTAGAAAGCATCAAAGACCATCATTATTTAATTTCCACGTGAAAATGCTGCCTTTACTTAATTTGTGGGATAACATGTATACTAAAAAATACAGACTCAAAAAACAAATGCAGCATTTCTACAGTTTCACTTTTTTTACATTTAAATGAATTTAAGTGCAATGAGTTCTAGAAGCTTGGTCTCTGTCTAGGCAGGGCTTACGGAGTATCTTCAGCCATTACTATCTTTTTAGTGTGGAAACTTGGGGGTTGAGATTCCAACCTCAGTTCCACAAGGTTCTACATCTGATTATGGGACTGCTCTTATTTCTCTAACCACATGTTAGTGTTGATTTTCTCTGAAGACTTTCAACCAAACAGAAGTTTTGGTACTGCGCCAATCTGGCCCTTACTGTAAATGTTTGTTTTAGAGAGTGATGCTATCTTTGCTTTCTTTCCAGTTTTCCGCTCACCCTTATTCATTGCATACGAATAGGCAATGCATCTTCATATTTCAAGCTACCAAAAAATTGAAAATTATCTCTTAATTCTGCCTCTGTTGAAACATAAAGGTGTTAAGTTTTCAAGCTGAAATGTTATGCAAGAGGACATTCCTCAGGCTTCTTCAAAGGACAATCTCCCATTTTATTTGGAAAATGTGAAGAGACTTGGCTTTTGCTCTAACAAATGCAGCTTTTATTTGAAGAACAGGTCTTCATGTGGCCGCTATTGGCTCCTGGGAGCAGAGCATCAGAGCTGAGTGAAGAAGGTGTACATGGAGTTGAAAAGGTGTCCACAGGATGGTAGGCAGAAAGGAAGATGGAGACCAGCTGCTGCTTGTGTTAAATAATTAGAGCTGCTGGATTAATTCTCTCTGTAAACTATTCCCATCTCTCCAGTTAGGTTTTATTTTTAAAAGTGAGTTTGAATGACAATTTTGCCATAAGCAAAGAGAATTATCTGATCCAAAGCAGACTATATTATATTCGTTATTGAGGGGTCATTTCCCTATGCTAAGGAGAGAAGACTCTGGATATGATGAAGATGAAACTGAGTACAATGTGGATGTGAATGACCAAGTAGAGTGAGTAAAGGAGAGATGAGCTAGAAGATTGGCAAATCATTGCACTGTATGGCAAGGTTACTCGTTTTGTCCAGATATAGGAATCAGGATGCAGAAGACAATTGTAGGAGTCAAATTAAGTGAGGAGTAGGAAGGCATGCTCACTAGGTGTGCTGGTTAATTAAGGATAAACTCTACTGATGAGTTGGTAGCAGAAGGGGTTGTTAGGAGGTAGGGCATAGGTGTAGAAGGGCATCATGGGAATGTGACGCTGGGAACTGCATTCCCTGGCTCCTTCTTCTTCTGACTCTTGCCTCCTACTCTCCTTCCTGGCCACCAGGAGTTAAGCAGGTATCCTCCACCATGCCTTCCTGCCCCAAACTTTCTGCCATGAAGCCAGCCAACTATACATGGAAACCTCTAAAACCATGAGTTCCAAGTAAATCTCCCCTTTAAGTTGTGCACGTCAGATGTTTTGTCCTTGGAACAGAAAGAACACCCAGTTCTTTTGTGTAAATGGGAAGGTGTGTCAATCTTCTGTATGACAGGAGACTAACTGAGAACACAGAAGGCTTGGACCAGCTTCTCGTGGATCAGCAGCAGAATACCCATAAAGACCCATCAGTTGCAGCACAGCAGGGTTTAGGGCCAAGCAGAAGTCAGAGACTGTGATGCTGTAGGTGTTTTTAGTAGGCTCAGTTCATGTCCCCCTATTTGATGGGAACATCTATGATCATTATTTTCTCCTCGTATTTCATCATATACTGAACATGTGTGGGAAGATGACTTGCATTTCCATCTCATGAGTCCCCAGCATAAGATGAATATAGACAAAAGGCTTACATCCAGGCTGGGGAGATAGCTCAGAGGTCTAAGTGCCTGCCTGGCAAGTGCAAGGTCCCAAGTTTGCCCCTGGGACTGCTTCCCAGTTGGCCCCAGAACTGGGCATGGTGGCACATGCCTGTAATCCCAGCACTAGGAAGGCTAAAGATCACTATGAGCTGAAGCTGCATAGTGAGACCCTGTATCAAAAGATAAAAATAAATAAATAAGAAAAGAAAAAAGAAACGTCCAAGGGAAAATACCTTTTTCCTTCTTCTCTATTCTTGCCCTTACACTCTTTTTTGGAGATATGACAGGTAGGGCCTCCAGCAGCTATCTGGAAGGAAGCCACTAGGCAGGGCTGCTACATGGGGATAATTACTTAGAGACTCACAAGACGCTGGATTCCTTAATGACATCACCTGAGATGAGCTGATCCAGAACAGTCTGACATCGACCTTGTGAGAAATATTTATTGTTAGGAGAAATCAACTATTGCTTTAAAACCAATTTTAGTTGCAGCAGTTGTTGACACTGGCACTCAACATGGTGACACATGGTGAAGTCAGAGTCAGCGACAACCAGTCCGGTGCAAGCTCTTTGTTGTCTACGGCTAAGAAGCCAGAAAGTACCAAGCTGTCTTCCAGCATTGCCTTCTCTGTATCGTCCCTTTTCTCACAGCTATAAGAGGAACTATATATAAACACAGTGCAGAAAATGAGGATAGATTTCTAATTTAAACTGCTTATTTTATTTATGTGCCTAGTTACACCTAATTTAAAATTCTACAACATTGCTTTGTTAGCAGTTAGTGTGAAATGCTTTCAACTTACTATCTGGGGGAGCTACACATTGCAAATTTTATTTTACCTCATGAATATCAGAACCTATCTCAAAGGGAACTTTGAAATCCCAAAGAGTAGGAAAGGAACAGCGTTTCTCCTGTTCCTTTGTTGTTTCTTGTTCCTACCCAGTGAGATGATGGAAATAGCATAGAATAAGCTGGGTCCTAGAGTATGGCCAAACAATTCCTTTGAACAGATTTTCAGTCTGAGCGCAGAAAACTGAAACACACAGAAAATATGACATTCTGACTCGGTGGGATTCTAGGATTTGATCTATCATTTTTTTCTGTAACTGTTGTAGGAGCATATGGCCCTCTACCTTTTGGGCAGTAGGCGAAAGAGTGACAGGAACCTTCTGACAAAAATCTCCACTCGGCCTGAGAAGGAAGCAGTACCTTGCACACCTTGACAAGGTTCCCACTTAACATTGGGAAGATGGACACAACTATTCACCTTACTGAAAGGATATGCAAATGGGGAGAAAAATAAATATGGCTGACTGTGAGGAATCTCTCTTCTCTTCTTACCCATGAGCCATAATATGTTTAGCATATTCTGATACATTTAATAACGGAAGTTAATACACAATGCAACTTTGAAAGTATTTATTCATCATGCATGTAAAGAACATTGTTTCAGGGACAAGATCCAAAGGTATAAATAAAAATGCTAGGTCACTGCTCTCATTGTCCCGCCATGTTTCCAGGGCTGGGATGAAATACCAAGGCCGTAACTAACAGGAAGAGAGGTTTCTATTGGCTCATGGCTTCAGAAGTTTCTGTTGCTGGCTGGCTGGCTCCAAGGCACAAACCACACAGTGAAAGGCCCTGAAGAGAACTGCTCACCTAGTGGCAACTGAGAGCAGAGAGAAAGCAGGAAGAGCCAGAGGGGAGGAAGGGCTGGGGACATGTGCACTGGTCCTCCTGGGTCACAGCCCTGTGAGCCACCCCCACCGCACCCCACCTCCAGAAAGCACATTCAGCTGTGGACTCAGCAATGAATTAACCCACCGAGGGGAGCCATTTTATGACCCAATCACCTTCCCAAAGCCACACCTTTAAATAAATGAGTCATTTGGGGACTTTTAGATCAAACCATAATGGGTACCAATCTGATCCAAAAGCAAATAAATCAATTGTGTGCTTTCAAGTAGTGGAAAGTAGAAGAAGATAAGCCATTGAGTAAAAGTCAACTCTTAATTGGGTGGGCAGTGTAGACCTTCTAAGAAGGAGACATGAAGTCAACCCAGACACGTGAAAAGCTATTTCAGGTGGACGGACTTTGAATGTTCTGTCTGGTGTATGCGCTCACGTTGGGGTATTCTGAGCCTTAGAAAAATGTCAGAGAGAGGAATACCCCATAGAACTTGATTGTGAAAGTATTTTCTGAGAACCATGCCTTTAAAAAAAAGCATCTGTGTATCAGGATGCAAATACTAATAACATGGTTAACAATGAACTGTGGAAGGTGGTTAGTTTTATGGACAATATCTAGGCCATTGTCCATAACCTATCACTGTAAAATTCTTGTCCTTATGTTGAATTTTCATTTTAGATTTTATTCTTTTTTAGATGTTTTTAACCTCCTGGTGTGGAGTTGTCAGTGGTTTTTTTTTTGTACAATTTAGGGTCATATATTTCATTTTTGCATTAATTCAGTATCAGCAGCAGACATCAAGTAAAGATGTTTTAGAGGGTTTCACAATGTTTTAAAATGTTTCTGATAAAATTGATTACAGAAAAGTATGTTATCACAACACTGACTTAGTGAGTAGACATAAAAATATTGTAATTTTCTCAGTAAATAAAGAAATACCCTTTCTGCATCAATGAAAGATAGGAAGTTTTGTGATCTCAGTTCTTTGGGTGGACTGCACAGTTTTTGGTGATCCATTCTGGCATTCAATTGCACTTGTCAAAAAATTTAAATTTCTGTCATGGTACTTCAGATGATTGTAATAATTAAATTGTGTGCATACAAACATACTCTGATGGTCACTTTTTCTTTTTAATATATGATGGACTGAACACAGGACCTCATGCATTCTAGGCAGGGACTCTGTTACTGAGCTATAATCACCCAGTCCCTATTTGTTTTATTTTCAGACAGGGTCTTAATAAATTTCCCAGGCTGGCCTCAAACTTGAAATCTTCCTGCCTCAGACTTCTCCTTTACACAATTTATTTTTTGAACTACTTCTCTATGGATATGGTTTGTCTGCTTATAACTGTTATACCAATGAAACTATCTGTAGTATTTATGTTTGCAAAAGTACATATGTTAATATTGCCTATTTTCAGTGGCCTATGAATTATTCTTTAATGTTTGTATGTTTCCTAATTATATCTCATTTAAATGCAATTAAATTTTTAAAATTATGTTTTCCAGAATTATACTTTTGGGATAATAATCTTTTGCGAATTTTAGGCTTTAAGGACTTTGGTTTTGGGGATTTTAGCCCTAACCTGGCTCATATATATAATACTCTGGAGCATGAAATTTCTTTCAAAATACTTTCATGAAGCTTTATGAATGTTATTTTTCTTGCTCTGATAATAGCTTGGATTTTGTTTCCAAGGAATTAAAGAGTACAATGAATGATCAAACTGTACGGTGAATTCTAAAATTAAAATATTTATTAGAGTAAAAGACTGTGCTATTAATCCTCCTAAAATGCTCTCTCTTACTGCACTTATTCCATCATTCTTGCCATTTTCTGAAGGAGCTCTGGAAGTCCTCTTTCATATCTTTAACAGGTATGTTAAAAAATCTGGTCAACGCTGCTGCCAAATGCTCTCCAGTGGAATGGAGGACTTGTAAAAGCATCACACTATGGCATCTCAGTCACCTTATTCACTCTGGTACCAGGTGGCTTCTGGCTCCCTCACAAAGTCTTAAGACCATGAAAAGTAAACAGGTTGAAGCAACTCAGGACCTGGAGGCAGCCACTATAACAGAAAATGCCCCCTTCCAGCCACCATATTTCAATTTCTTAATTGCCCAGGTAACAGTTCCTGTTCTGGTTCTGGTTATTCCTGTATTAGAAATGGCTGGGCCCGTGATGTGTAGCTGGTCACTATAACACACGTTGTATATGACACATCCTCAACTGATAAGTTATTTTGCCTCTGTGCTGCCTGCTTCTCTTCTCATATAAACCCTAGACCAGGGCCTGATATTCTGGGAGCGATGCAAGTCAGTGCCTGTTGATAAAAATAAATCTGCCTCCACATCCTGAGTGTCTCTTTGGTGCTTTCTGCTTGCTACTGCACCACACAGCAAAACTAAAGACACTCACAGTCAAGGACTTTGAGAACTCTTTCAGAGGGTAATGGAGGAAAAAGAGGCAGTAAGATACATCATGTACAAGTACAAAGCCTCTGTGATGAATGCTGTTATCTATGTCTGAAAATGTACCAATGAAATTTTTAAAAACAGTATTTTTTAAAAGAAAGTGGCAATGGAATGTTTAAAATGAGAGGGCATATTCTGAAGGTGGTTAATGTCAATGAATGATTAATAATTCTGTCTTGGTTGCTTTTCTCTCATGCCTGGAACACAATACCTGACACCCAGAATTAAGGAAGAAAAGGCTTGTTTAGCTCCCAGTTAGTGGTGGTTTCAGTCCATAATCAGCTGGTTCCAAGGCAGAGTGGCACAGGGCACAGGGCAGCAGTTCATGGTGGAGGAAAACAGCAAAGAGCAAAGGGAGAAGCAGTAGCAACAGCCACAACAGAGAGCGAGTCTGTCTCCCTTACATTGCATTCACGTGCTCTGCCCCAGGCTGGGTACAGTGCTCACACCCAAAATCTCAGTACTGGACCATGAATTAATCACAAACTCTAGCAGTCCATCCCATAACTGCAAGAGGCTTTGTGGGGACAACTAGACATAAACCATAATAGTGTCTTTTACCATAATAATACTTTTCAAATGTAAACATTCACTATATTCTTAAGTCTCATAAGAAATGCAGTTTAACATCATGTAATCACTTTATATTTGGAAATAATTTGGCTCATACCATAAACAGTCTCCATCTCTGGTTCTTACAAATCTAAGTCTCAGCCAAAGACTATGAAAATCTCTCTTTTAGGGCTGGCCAAATAGCTCAGTGGATTAGAGCGCCTGCAAGCAGGCACAGGGGTCAGTGGTTTGATCCCCGGGCCTGCTGTGCCAGTCCCACCCCTGGGGTGCACTGAGATGGCAATTGAGACTGGGTGTGGTGATGCACGCCTGTAATCCCAGCTCTTGGGAGGCTGTAAACAGATAGATCACTATGAGTCCAATATAGTAGTGAGACTCTAAACACCCTGTAGACCCTTCCCCAAAATACAAAAAAAATAAGTAAATAAAATAACCTCTTGTTTATTAGTAATGATGTTTTCAGAAAGCCATTAAGTATGCTCTCAAAGCAAAATGCCCAAGGAGTGTTGGGCATTTCCAGAAGAAGAAAGGCAAGTCCTGGGGTGCAGGCCAATGTGTCAGCCTCCAGAAGCCCAGGCCAACTTGTGAATGCTTCACACAGAGCAGAAGAACTGATAATTAACAGAAACACTGCCCCGGTGTGAAGGACAGGGATGTCTCCTTCAAGTCGGGACCCACTGCCATAAATGTGAACTTTGGCCAGTGGCTCTTTCATCACCTCCTTTCATTTGCAGGCGTCTGTTAGCTTCAAAGTTTGTCATTTGTGTGCAAGACGATTGAGTGCTTATGTCATCCAATTAGCACTCACATCATTCTTTCCAAACACGAGCTTACAAGATATACTTTATTAAGACATTGTCACTTGGGGTGGAATCCAACCCCAACTCACACCAAGGCTTTCGAGCTCTCATGTAGATTAGCTCTTGCCCACCTGCTCAAATCAGCTCTTAAAACACTTGTCTCCTACAACACTGATCCCAGGAAGCCAAGTCCAATTTTATCCATGGTCACTGCTCTTGATGTTCTCTCTGCCTGGGACATGTTTCAAACATGTTGTCACATAATTATCCATAATTACCTTCTTATCTTACTGTACACATTATTTTTGAACCTATCAGTAACTTTCTGTCTTTTTCAGGAAAATGTGGCTTTTGTTCATGAAAAGTTCTTAGAATTTCATCAGCTGAAAGAATGCCAAATTCAGAAAAGTGACAAATTTTAAAGCTGCGATTTTTGTTGAAGTGTTACATAGCCAAATTCTTTCTTAGAATTTGGATTTCTTGTGTCTTTATGCAGCATTTTGTTTTTAATGGGACTTACAGTTTATAGGACTTTTTACTTTATGCATTTTACCATTTGAGATTTTTAATTTTTCAGGATTGTGATTTGAGATACTAATCTTTAGGGATTTTAGACTTTATAGATTATCATCTTTTAGGATTTCATCACTTGAGATTACAGCATTTGGAACTGTGTGTTTGGGGATTACAGTTGGTACTAATATGAATCCGTTATGGGACAAACTTTATCCAGAAACTAAAGGAGAGAGTTAATTGGAATATGCTAGCTGTTATGTATTAGATCTAAAATTTCCCACCAAAATCTCATATATTCAGAAAAGGTGGTCTTAGAAGGTGATTGGATTATGGGGGCACTACAGTTCCACTGGAGTTCCTGGCTGAATATGCTGTCAGGAGAGATGGCATGATCAGAAGAGGCTGGTCAGCGGCATGACCTGGAAGGCTCCATTCTTATCCCCAGCTCTTCTCTTTCTCCCTGTGCCTCCTGGCTGCTATAGGTTGAGCAGCTTTCCTCTGTTCTGTTTTTGTCTTGCAGTCAAACAGCATTGTACTGAAACCTCTGAGAATTGTGAGCCAAAATGCACCTCTCCTTTAAATTGTGGGTGTTGGATATTGTGTTCCAGGAATGGGGAAAGCTAATTAATGGTATCACGGAAGCAGGGTCCTTGCTGTGACCGTACCTGATCATGTAGTTAAGAAACCTGTGGAACTAAGTGTATGGGAGCAGTTTGGAGAGGTTCAGTGAAATAGGCTACTGAATATGGTAAGCCAAGCTTGGTAAGTGACTCTGGTATGAACTCAGAAGGCCAGAAAGCTGATAGAAATGTGGACAATAAAGGCCAGCCTCAAGTGGTTTCAGGTGGAAACACGTATTATATTGGCAATTAGAATAGAGGCCAAGTATATTACACTCTGGCAAAACATTTGTCTACATTTTACCTATCTCCTGAGACTTTTCAGAAGGCTAAGATTAAGAATAGACCACTAAATAATTTGGAAGAGTAAATTTCAAAGCAGCCCACCATTCAGGCTGCAGCTTTGAGCCAGATCTACAGTGAAAATCAAGAGGAAAAAAGATGCAGAAACGTAGAAGTTTCAACAGAAAGAAACTAACTGTAAAGTTGGGGCCCAGGAGAGAAACAATGCCAAAAAGATTAGCAATAAAAGGAAGCCAAATACTTTACATCAGGACAATAGAAAATATGGCTTGACTCAGCAAGACAACACCCATCACAGGGTCAGAGGTACAAGAGTCTAAATCTTTCATTTGAGAAGACAGTCCATGGGCCCCTGAGCAAGACAGAAACCTTTGGTACTGGTTCCCAGGATTCATTTCCCTATGCTCCACCATCCAGGAACTCAGAGGCCAAGACAACCATGGTCTAAGGGGTCAACTACTGCACCAGTTGGTCTCAAACCTTGGCAGCATTCCTATAGGTGCTGCTTTTACGGACAAACAGGATGAATGCAAGAAAGATGGAGTCATGGAGGCTTTCTATGTTTTAAAAGAAAGCTTGGTAGACCAGTCACTGTACCCCTGAAGAAGCAAAGCATGAAGTTAAGAGTAATGCTATAGGAACAATGGACACCCCAGGAATTTGGAATTACTAGAAAAGTAGAATGTCTGCTGAGAAAAGTCTCAGGTAACAAGGAGAACAAGTCCAAGAGAGAGGCCATCTGGGCTGCAATCAGCAAGGCCGAAGAGGCAGGGCACCCAGGCTCCTCAGTTCATATCTCATTGTAACTTACCATGGGTGCTATTATAGGGTTCAGTATTTGCCCTACTGGTTTTCAGTCTTGCTTTAAACTGCTGCTTCCTATTTTGTTATTCTTTCTTTTTAGAATGAGAATGTTTATCTTGTGCCATTGGGTCTTGGAAGTATCTACCTTTTTAATTTTTTTTCTTTTTTAAGTACAGGGTCTACAGGTCTCACTATACAGATCAGACGTGTAGTGATCTGCCTGTTTTCAGCCTTCCAAGCACTGTGATTACAGGCGAGTGCCACCATGTCCAGTCTCAATAGCTGTCTCAATGTGCCCCCAGGGGCGGGGCTGGCATAGTACACCAGGGATTGAATCCAGCCACAGTGCTCTGCCTAAGCAGGCACTTTAGTCTGCTGAGATATCTGGCCAGCCTTTAGCATTTACCTTTGTTTCTCACTTCTTAGGGGTTCTTAGTATGCATTCTATGGACATGATCTTTTTGGAGGCCATGGGTGAAATACATTATGGCATATCCAAAATGTCTCCCTAGAGGCCCAGCCTGATAGCTCAATGGACTAAAGGGCCTGCTTAGGCAGAGCACAGCAGCTGGGGTTTGAAACCCGGGGTGTGATGCTCCACCTCCCAGAGGTGCACTAAGACGGTGATAGAGACTGGGTGTGGTGATGTACACTTGTAATCCCAGCTCTTGGGAGGCTGAAAACAGGAGGATCACTATGATTTTGATCTGTGTATTGAGACCCTGTAGATCCTGTAGACCCTGTCCTGAATGCAAATAAAATAAAATAAAATAAAATGTCTACCTAAAGTCTGATGAACTCAGAGATAGGCTTTTGGAAAGTGATTGGATCACATGGGAACGAGTTTAAGGCTGAATATGCTGGAGCTGTGGCTTGGTCAGAAAGACAGGTCACTAGGGACATGACCTGGAGAGGTCTATTCTTATCCCTGGATTCTCTTTATTTCTTCCTGCTATGTTATCTCCGTCTTGGATCCAACTGACCATCCAAGGACTGACATCTCTGCAAATTGTGAGTCAAAACAAGCCCATAAATTTTAGGTATTGGTGTCAGCAGTGATCAATTGACTAATGTATCGGACTTGTTGCAGATAAGGGTTGAAGAACTTCATCATTCTTTCAGGTATTTATCAACCACTTAGGCTCTGAAACAGATATTGGGAATTCAATAATGAACAAGGTAACTTTTCTGCTGTCAAAGAACATAAACTCTGTTATAAGAACAAATCACTACTTAATATTTATTGAGGATTTTTTTATATTTTACTGCTGCTACTAAGTGCATTAACTAGACAATAAATAAAGAAGTCAATAGGTAAGAAATAAAAATTATTAAGAAAAATAAAGTGGGCCAAAGACAGTAGGACAGGCTGCGATGTTTCTCCTAACCCCTGAACATGTCAATGCATTATCTTTACTGCAAAAGGAACATTGCAAATGAAGTGAAGTTAGGAGTTTTTGGCAGGCCCAGTGAGTCTCTAGTTTCCTTGTAAGAGGAAAAGAGAGAAAAGTCAAAGTCAGAGGAAGACAGAACATTTCTCGATGGAAGCTGAAAGAAGACATTAGACTGATGCTTTTGAAAAGGGAAGAAGGGCCCCAGAGCCTGGAAATGAGGCAACTCCTAGCGGATGGAGGAAGCCTGGAATCAATTCTTCCCTAAAGTCTCCAAAAGGATGTTAGGTTTTCTGACACCTTAATTTTAGTCTGGGGAAACTAATTTTTGACCTAAGATGTGTCCATCTTCTTTAAGCCATGGAACTGTTACAAGAGTAGTAGGAAATAAACACTTGGTTACAGGATGGTGATTCATAGAGGCTGCTCAGGATCTAGCTTTCTGAGGTGACTCTTGGGAAGGAAAATGAATGAAATAAAGAGCGAACCACCTGTCTGGCCATGAGGGTGAGGATTCCATCAGAGGGAACAGCAAGGGCTAATGATCTGAGAAGGGACCACGAAAACTTGTATGAGAGAGACAAAAGGGTCAGTAGAGGAGAGGTAGTTGGAATCCAGTTGATGTAGAACCTTGTGCCTTGCTAAACATTTTGAGTGTATTTCAAGAGTGATGGGACGTGACTGGAAGGTCATGTGCAGGGAGTGACACACTCTTGTTACAACAAAGGAGCAATATAACCATGAGATAGAAAACAGTTGTGGACTGGAAGAATTAGTACAGGCGGGCAGAAAGCAAAGATGTTGAAGCTCTTCCCCAAGAGATGCTGAGGCCCAGGTGGGATGGCTGCAGGCTGAGCACAGATTTCAAAAATGGCATGGACAGAATTTGCCTTTGGTTTAGAGGTGAGGTTTGAGACAAAGGAGAAGTGGATGACATCAAAGATTGTAATGATTTCATTTGGAACACTTTGGGAGGAACACATTTGTGACAGAAAGTCATGACTTTGGCTTTTGCCACATTTCTTACCCTTCAGGTGCATTTCAGACAACCAAGTGGCCATATCAGGCAGAGAACTGAGCACAGTATCTGAAAAAGTGACCAGGGCTGATCATTTGTGGAGCCCCAGATAGCACGGAATGTGACCAAAATATGCAAAGGATGGTTAAAGACAAATTTTATTACAGCAAAAGACACATTGCCATTGATGACCCCCAAAGTGTTCCCGCTCATTTTGAACATAATTGTCCTATCATTCTTGTGACTTTCTGAAGAAGTTCTAGAAGTCCTCCTCCATGCACATCTCTACCAGGTGTGGCAAAGAGGCAGAGCGAACACGGCTGCCAGGGGTGACCCGGGGGCAAGGCTGGCTCACAAACACACTACAGTGCGTGCCCATCCCCCTGACTTGCCAGGTTTGGCACCAAGCAACTCCTGGCTCGTTCTCAAACTTAAAACAACCAGGAAAGGTAAACATTTGAAACCAGTTAGGACAATAAGGCATCCGTGACAGCAAAATTAAAGATATTCATGAAGGAAGACTTCCTTACCTGCTTCAGACAGTGGCAAAAATGACAAGCTAAATGTGAGGAGGAATAAACAGCAAAGTGTCACCTACATAACTTAAAAAATGTTAAAACAATTTTGCTACTTTCCAATAGTACTCCACTTATAAAGCACGGACCTGGTGTGTGTGTGTGTGTGTGTGTGTGTGTGTAGAATCTGAAGACCAGACTCTGAGAATGCAATCTTGAGTCCTGGAAGAAGACTGGGCATCAAAGGGGAAGTCTTGACTACTTTCTGCTTCTTGCTTCCCATTACTACTTCCATCTTCAACACACTGGAAAGCCAGCTTCTTTGACTCACAGCTGGACTAAAGCTGGAATAACACACCAGTGTTCCCCTTTGCAAAAGGTCCTCAAAACATGGCCATAGCCTTGGCGTATTTGTCCTGGTTCTGGGTGAGCTTTTAAAATGCCAGCGAGCTCTAATGGCCCGACTCCAGAACTGCAGTCCACCCTGCACCACCAGGCCTTTGCCACCTACGACTGCCACCAGAAGCCTGCATGGAGCTCAGGGGCAGCTGTATTTCTGCTCCAAGAAGCAGCTCAAGGCAGTAAGATCAAACTGAAACTTTGCCTGAAAGCCTCGACAATTACTTCAAGAGCAGGAAATAGTTCAGAAACCTCGCTCAATTGGCACTCGGGCACATCACGTTTGAAAGGGAGTTGACTACAGCTACAAACCGTCTTCTGATTTTGTGTGGCCAGAAGGACAGGATGGGAAATGACTGTGTTTGATGGGATTGTTGTGGCGCTAGAACTAGAACACCCGACCTACCTTCAAGGCTTTGAATTTAGATCCTGGCTTTTTCTCCAGCGAATTGTAATGACCTTGTAAAAAGGTCTCATTTTTTTTCTTTAACTTTCTACATCTACGTCTGCACAAATTATCTGCTCCCCATGTTAAATTACTTGGGGCCCGATATTTTCAGTCTTACCTAAACACTAGAATCACCTGTGAAACTTAAAAATACCCTGAAGTCTGGGTTCCACCCCCAGAGATTCTAACCTAATTGTCTTTGAGTGTGTCTGATCAAAGTGGATTTTTAAAAGCTCCCCAGGTAACTCTTAATAGTCAGCTACAAGGCAGAACCACCGTCTCTAGCCTCGTGCTTTCCGACTAACATACAGCTAATTTCAGGAATGTCTCAGGGCTCCTTTTTTCCAGGTGACATTACTTGACAGCAGTGGTCCTCTGGAGAACAGTTGCCGCAGCCCTCTTCTCTCTTCAAGAATGCCAGATCCGGGCCAAGGCGTGACTACAGAGGCGCTGTCCCGGGAAAGCAAGGGGCCCAAACTGCACAAAGCCACTTCCCTCCAGGGCCACAGGTAGCCGATGCAACTCTGCGGGAGGAACCCGCGGTGTGGCGGGGTGAGCACTCACTGCGCCGTGGCTGCGCACAGGTCGGCTCTCCCCGCCCACCTGTGGAACTAGAATCACCTGTGAAACTTTAAAATACCTTGAAGTGGCAACTCATCCCTAGAGGCGGCCGCGGTCGTGGCCGCGGGTAGCTTTTTGGAAATGCAGTATTTGCAGACCTGCTCCCTACAAAGCTGCATTTTTCACAAGCTGCCCGGAAGATACGCGCTGACTCAGGTCCATGCAGCGCGTGGACTTTTTTTTTTTT